>NW_006785319.1:1043782-1108481 GCF_000442215.2 Lipotes vexillifer
AATATGAAAAAAAGAATATATATATATATATATATATATATATATATATATATTAGTATAACTGAATCACTTTGCTGCACAGGAGAAATTAACACATTGTAAATCAATTATACTTCAATAAAATACAATTTAAAAAAATTTAAAAATCAGAAAAACCTTCCCTCTCCCTTGAGTTCTCCCACCTTCCAAACCAACACCTGATTCCTCTCCTTCCACTTCTTTTGCACTCAGACCTGAACACACTGCTCTCTGGCTTGTACTTTCCACATCCACTGAGCCTGTCTGCACCAATGATATGAACAATTATCCCCAGGCTCCTTCCACTGATGGATTCACTTCATTCCTGGTCTTGCTTTGACTCTTGACCTATTTGGACTGACCCTTCTCTCATTCTTAAAACTCTCTCTTCTCTGTCCTTCTTAGAAGCCAAGCTCTCTTGGTTTTCCTTTTTCTCCAGGCATCCCTACTTCTTATATTTGGAGGCTCACTCTTCCCTAGGTAGAGAAGTATTGAAGTAGTAGTATTGAAGTTTCTTCAGCTTTTGCCCTAGATAGTCTTTTCTTCCTGCACTTTCTTCCTATGTCACCTGGTTCACTTTCATGCCTTTAACTATGATGTGTCAGCTTAGGACAATGGATACACTTCTTCTGTCCAGATTTCTCTCCTCAAATTCAAGCACTTAGCATCTTCACGTGTAGGCCTCACAAATACCTCATATGGAACATGTCCTATACTAACTTGCCAGATAAAAGTATTTTCACAGCTGAACCACTGTGGTAACCTCTTAAATAGCCATCCTGAAGCCAACCCTCCACCCCCACCTCCCCCCCGCCCCGCCCCGGCCACCAGCCTGTTCCTTTCTCCATCCTGCACTCTCCATTCAATTATCTTCTGAAAATACTGCTCTGGGTTTGTTAGACCCTCAGCCCCTTAACGCCATTTCTCTAAAATCCTTAGGACAAAAATCTGAATTCTTTAACTTGGGTCTACAGGACTTCTGAAGATTTGCTCTATTGGACTTCTTTTAATTCTTGGGAAGGCCCATGAACTGCTTTATTCTTTGCATCTATGCTTTCCTCTGCCTGAAAAAATATTACTCCATCCTCTATCAAACAGCCCACTTATTCGGTTGACTTCTGCATATGCTTCTAGTCTCAGTTTAGATCCTTTTCTTCAAGGAGCAACAATGCGTCTCCTTTCACAGGACCATCACATGTGTTTAAGTACCCTGTGCACCA
Source organism: Lipotes vexillifer (assembly GCF_000442215.2). Lineage (NCBI taxonomy): Eukaryota > Metazoa > Chordata > Mammalia > Artiodactyla > Lipotidae > Lipotes > Lipotes vexillifer. The sequence continues at coordinate 1,045,021 of NW_006785319.1, forward strand.
CACTACCTGTGTAGCGCCTGCCTTATGGTAGGTGCTCAGTAAATGAATGAGTCAATCCAAGTCAAAGAACATATCATTAGCTTACTTTTAAGGGTAAGACATTAGCTTATTTCTTTATTTTTAAAATTTTCTTCAGAATAGAAGACATGCTGAGGTCTTCTGCACTCCTGTCAGTATCTCAAGATGAACAGCCAAATACGAGAGCTTTTCAGCACATTTCCCCTGGGTTACAAACTAGCAAGAAAACCAACACTAGTTAGAAGACTACGTAATAATCTCAGAATAGGTACTGACAGATTTGGGATGAAAAAAATCCACAAAATAATACAGCAAAACAAAGTAGATTTGATTTAGGAAGTGAAGGTTCTAATGCTTTTGACTCATGGTGTGATATTTGTAATCCATTTAGTTTTTTTATTCTTGGCAAAAATAATGTTCAGATGTTAATTTTTATCTGTCTGCTCTATTTTCCATGCAGGCACACCGTCCCTTTGAATTCCTTGCCTCAGGGAGTTTGACAAATGTAAGGGCAGGGTCTGCCTGATGTTTCTGTAACTGCTAAAGCTTCAGGACAGGGATGAGAATACACTCCACTGATGAGGAAGAGGAAGAAGAAGGGATATCTGTGATCACAGCTCAAAGAAAGTGGGACAGGTTTCCACCAAGATAAGAAGGAGGTCAGAGCTTGGCCTGTTCAGTGTGCGTCACTGAAACGACAAAGGTGCGGAGGATGCCGAGGCAAAGCGAATTCAGGGAGACTCTGAGAAAGCAAATCTTCCCAAACAGCTCTACAATTTATCAGAGCAGAGAATCTTCTAAGCCCTTGAACTCGAGAGACCTAAAAGAGCCTGTTAGTTTGAAGCAAGGGCCCAATCATCAGAAGCATAGACAACACAACAGAGGGGCTTTGTAGAATATCTTCCTCTGCTTAAGACATCAGACTTTTACTAGATTTTCAGTTATACTTATGAAAGGGGGGAGGGGGACAGTAACTGTGACTGAGTTTCCTGTTGGTCTGGTGGGATAAGGATTAGGTGTCAATTTAATTTATTTTAGACAAGAATAAACATTTCATGCATACCTGTATCTGTAAACTAAGATTCAACACTTGTATACATTTTTTCAACTTTATCATCCGTAAGTTCAGAATGTGAAAAACTTGTCTAAATTCCTGCTCAAACTTGTAAGCACTACACATATGTAGGAACGAATTTTTCAGTAAGAAATCCCCTCAACAGGCTGCCACAACTGAGGAAAAGAGCTCCGCCAAGAGACACAGAGGCAGCTCAGACCCAAGGCTACATCTGAGCAGGGCGGAGGCAGCCATTACAGGCGCTTACACACAGTGTGTCAGAAGCATTCTGGGTCTTTGACCCCAGTGGGACCACCACACCCATGCCCCATCCATGCTGAGTGCCCACACCCGCCCCTCTTGCTCTAGCCCTGCTTCCCTCTGGGGAGAGGATGCCAGTACTGGGAGGGGGGAGAGCACACCCTTAGGGGGAAGAGAGCCAGCTCAGACCAACCCTTAGGGCTTCTGCTCCAGCAACCTGAAACCTGCCCTCACCCCTGATGGGGCACTGATGGCCACTGAGTAGAGGGGAAGCCCCGGCTCACACCTGCTTCAACTCCTAGCCTCTGTACCTCCAGCCCCACCTCCTACCACGGTGCTAGCTGCCAGCCCTCTTGAGGAAAGACATGACTTGTGTTCACATCAAATCCATCTCTCCAATAAAAGCTACTAGGCACACGGAGATTGTTCAGGGATGCTTCCACATAAGGACACAGCTTCAACTGCAACAGGTAACAGTATCACATAATTTCATAGAGACAGAAGGTTAAGCAAAATGAGAAGACAGAAAAATGTGTCTCAATTGAAAGAGCAAGAGAAAACCCCTAAAAAACCAACCAAGGAAACAAAAATAAACAATTTACCAGATACAGAATTCAAAGCATTAGTAATAAGAATGCTAACTGAATTCGAGAAAAGAATAGATAAACAGTGAGAATTTTAACAAGAACTAGAAAAATATAAAAAAAAGAACGAAGAATATAATAACTGAAAAGAAAAACACACTAGAAAGAATTAACAGCAGCTGAGGTGATACAGAAGCATGTATAAGTGATCTGGAAAACAGAATAATGAAAACCACCCAATAAGAGCAGCAAGAAGAAAAACAAATTTTAAAAAAGAACAGTTTAAGGGATCTCTAGAATAACATAAAGTGTACCAACGTTTGCATTATAGGAGTCCCAGAAGGAGAAGACAGAGAGAAAGCAGTTGAAAATATATTTGAGGCAAGTATGGCTGAAAATGCCTCAAACCTCAAGAAAGAAACAGATATCCAGTTACAAGAAGGAGAAAGGGTCCCAAACAAGATGAACCCTAACAGACCCACACCAAGACATATCATAATTAAAACGGCAAAAGTTAAAGAGATAATTCTAAAGACAGCAAGAGAAAAACAAAGAGTCACATACAAGAGAACCCCCATAAGGCTATCAGCTGATTTTTCTGCAAAATTTTTGCAGGCCAGGAGAAAGTGGCATGATATATTCAAAGTACTGAAAGGGGAAAACTTGCAACCTAGGATATTCTACTCAGCAAGATTATCATTTAGAAGTAAAGGAGAGATGAAGAAATTCTCAGACATATAAAAACTAAAGGAGTTCATCAACAGTAAAACTACCATAAAAGAAATGTTAAAGAATCTTCTCTAAGTGGAAAAGAGAAGGTTTAAACAAGAAGTAACTATAGGAAAGGGGGGAAAAAAAAAACCACTAGTAAAGGCAAATATATAGTAAAGCCTGAGGATCAACCACTTAAATAAACCAGTATGAAGATTAAAAGACAAATCATTGTAAAATCAAGTATAATGACAATAATCAGTAAAGGAATAAACATGGAAATGTAGAATATGCCACCAAAAACAGAATTTGGGGGAAGGGAGTAAAACTGTAGATCTTGTAAAATGTGTTTGAACTTAAAGGACTACCTATTTAAAACAAGTAGATATAATTATAGGTCAACAAATACGCACCCCATGGTAACCATAAATCAAAAACCTACAAAAACTGGAGAGAAAGGAACACAAGCATACCACAAAAGAAAATCATCAAACCACAAGGGAGGAAAATAAGAGGAAATGAACAGAGAAGAACTGCAACAACCACCAGAAAACAAGTAACAAAATGGCAATAAGTACACACCAATCAATAATCACTTTGAATGTCAATGGATTAAATGCTCCAATCATAATACACAGGGGGGCTGACTGAACAAAAAATAAGACCCTTCAATATGCTACCTACAAGAGACTTACTTCAGAGCTATAGACACACACAGACTGATAGCCAAGGAAAAAAAAAGATATTTCATGCAAATGGAATGATACGAAAGTTAGGGTAGCAATACTCATAGCAGACAAAATAGATTTTAAAACCAAGTCTATAACAAAAGACAAAGAAGGGTGTTATATAATGATAAAGGGATCAATACAAGAAGAGAATATTATAATCACTGACATATATGCACCCAATAAGGAGCACCTGAAAATATAAAGCCAATGTTAACATACGTAAAAGGAGAAAATGACAATAATATAACGCTAGTGAGAAAATTTAATACCTCTCTTATATAAATGGACAGATCATCCAGACAGAAAATCAATAACGCTACAGTGGTATTAAATGACACAATAGGGCAAATGGACTTAATAGGTATCTACAGGCCATTCCATCCCAAAAAGCAGAATATACATTATTTCAAGTGCACATGGAACATTCTCCAGGATAGATCACATGCTAGGCCACAAAACAAGTCTTAACATATTTAAGGGGATAAAAATTATATAAAGTATTTTCTCTGACCACATTGGTATGGAACTAGAAATCAATTACAGGGAGAAAAATGGGAAAAGCAAAGACACACGGAGACTAAACAACATGCTACTAAAAAGGTTGGGTCAATGAAGAAATCAAATACCTTGGAAAACATACAGAGGAAATCTGAAAATACCTTGAGACAAATGGCAATGAAAGCATAACTTTCCAAAATCTGTGAAATGCAGCAAAAGCAATTCTAAGAGGGAAGTTTATACCAATACAGGCTTACCTCAAGAAACAACAAAAAGCCTCAAATAAACAACCTAATCTTCTATCTAAAGGAATTAGAAAAGAACAAACACAAAGTCAGCAGAAGGAAGGAAATAATAAAGATCAGAGAGGAAATAAATCAAATAGAGTAAAAAAAAAAATAGAAAAGATCAATGAAACAAAGAGCTGGTTCTTTGAAAAGAAAAATAAAACTTATAAACCTTCAGGCAGGCTCATCAAGAAGAAAAGAGAGAAGGCTGTAATGAACAAAATAAGAAATGAAAGAGAAGAAATAACAACTGATACCACAGAGATACAAAAATCATAAGAGAACACTATGAACATTTACATGCCAACAAATTCAGCAACGTAGAAAAAATGGGCAAATTTCTAGAAACTGTCCCAGACTGAATCAGGAAGAGATAGACAATCTGACCAGACTGATCACTAGTAGTGAAACGGAGTTTGTGAAAACACAAACAAAAAACTCCCAGAAAACCAAAGTCTAGGAATGGAAGGCTTTATAGGAGAATTAAATCTGCATTACTACCACATCCTACAGGGATACTCTACCTGCACTGGCTTCCTTTTTGTTTCTTAAACAAGCTATGCTTTTGTTCCAATTTATAAAATAGCACTAAAGAGTTTTCCAAAATGGTTGTGGCAATTTACTTGCCAGCAGTAGTGACTGGTAGTCTGGGGAGTGTATAAGAGTTCTTCCAATTGTCAGTCTTTTTTAGTCATTCTGGTGGGTGGATAGTTGTATCTTATTGTGGCCTTAGTTTGCATTTTGCCCACGTATCTGCTGAAGTATAGCCAAATGTTTTACATGTATATAGAATATCTGAAAACTTTCTTGCTCAAATCTCTCGATCATCAAATTTCTTAATCATTATCTCTTAAGTTACCAACTTTTTAGAATTATTTGCAGGAGTGTGTGTGTGTGTGTGTGTGTGTGTGTGTGTATAGATACACACACACACACACACACACACACATATACACAGCTTAAATAAGCCCCTTGTTGGTGATTATGCTTATATGTTTCACTCAGTAATGTGTTTTGATGAATGAAAAATTTTAATTTTATTATAATACAGCTTATCAATACTTCACTTTGTGGATAATGCTTTTTGTTCCATGTTCTAAACTCTAATTTCGCTGCAACTTTAAGTGATATTAAAAAGGTATTTTATCAATTAAAGCCACAATTATGCCACATAACAAACCAATACAAAATTCAGGTATTTATGACAATCTGTTCTGGCTCAGGTATATGCAGGTTGGCTGTGAGTTGGCTGACTTAGGCTGGGCTCAGATGGATTTGCTCTAAGCTAAAGCTAGATCTATGTCTGCTTCATGTACACTTTGAACTAGTGGGCTAGCCATAGTTTGTTTTTTGGGTTTTTTTGCTGATGACAGCAGGTGAGTATATCTCAAGCACATGCTTGTTTCATACCTGCTTACATCCCATTGGCCAAATCGAGCTACATGGCTGAGTCCAAAGTCAAGAAGCTGGGATGTACTCTCTAACACTGTGAGAAGGATGTTCAAAGTCACATGACAAGGATAATGGATAAGAGATGAGGTGATACATCGGGAACAACAATGCAACCTACCACAGGCAATCTCCTGTACTAACTTCTGCAAGCCTTCTTGTTTTGATTCCACGTTTAGATCTTGGGGTGGGCAGAATGCCCCCCCTCAAAGACGTCCACCAGGAACATCACCAGGAACCTGTGATATGTTAACTGACACGGCAAAGAGAACCCTGCAGCTGTGATTACGTTAAGGGCTTTTTTGGTTTTGTTTTTTTTGCGGTACGAGGGCCTCTCAGTGTTGTGGCCCCTCCCGTTGCAGAGCACAGGCTCCGGACGCGCAGGCTCCGCGGCCATGGCTCATGGGCCCAGCCACTCCGCGGCATGTGGGATCTTCCCGGACTGGGGCACGCACCCGTGTCCCCTGCATCGGCAGGCGGACTCTCAACCACTGTGCCACTAAGGAAGCCCAAGTTAAAGGTCTTGAGATGGGTAGATTATCCTGGATTATTCAGGGAAGACCCATATGATCACAGTGTCCTTTCTAAAGGAAAATGGAATCGAGAGAGTCAGAGAAGGAGTTATGACAACAGAAGGAAAGCTGGCATAATTTGGAGCCATGAGCCAAGGAATGCAGGCAGCCTCTAGAAACTGGAAGATGCAAGAAAATAAATTTTCTCCTGGAGCCTCCAGAAGGAATGCAGCCCTGCTGACCCATTTTGCACTTCTGACTTCTAGATACATGAGTTAATAAATTTGCATTAAGTCTTAAATTTATGGTAATTTGTCATAACAGCAATAGGAAACTAATACAGAAATGTAATTTACCTGGAATTTATTTCAATAACATTACTCTTTTTAAGTAAGTTCTTCACCTGTCGGTATACACGTGCATGTATGCATGTAGAAGGCTTGCAAATCTTGTGTTAGATTTATTCTTTTGTTTTTTACATTTTTGGATGCTGTTGTAAATAAGTTTTAATTTTAACATTTACTACTACCATATAAGGAAATATATATATTTTTTGTATACTGACTGCATAATGCAGTCTTGCTATAAAGCACGGGTTAAGCTCAGCTGGTCTTTATAAAACACATGTTCATTTTTAGAGCTGCCTGGAGCATGATGGTGAATTCAATAAAATTGGTTAATTCTAGAGAATATAGTAGTAACTAGAGATAACTGATGTTTTATACATGGGTCTGTGAGTCTTGGGGGCCAGGACCTACAGGTCTGTCAGCATTGTTTAGTAACAATAGTTTGATTTACCATTTGCCCCTGGTTTTGGTAGAGCCTTGGGGAGTTTCTGCAGTTCAGACTGGTTTTAAAGTGGGATGTGCTTACTTAGCCTCCTCGCAGAGACCCACCATGAGATAACTGGGGACTCCCTGCAACTAAGGTGCTTTGCATGCAGCCAGTGGTGGTGTGAGGCTCAGAGACGTGTGTCCCGTATGACTCAGCAGAGGCAGGACACAGAGCCTTGTACTTGAGATCTCTGGACTTGCTGTGATGATCAACTGAACCCTATGAGTCCTTTTAACATTTGAACACTCACGGTAATTACTGTGTAATTAACATATTTGCTAAACTCACTTAAAATCTTAATAATCTACATGCCAATTCTTTGTAATTGCCAATTCATTGCCATGCCAATTCTTTATTGTGATTAGAGTTTTATTTTTTCCTTCCTAAATTTCATATACTTTATTTTTCTTGCTTTATTATATGGCCTATGAGGCCAGACTGATGTTCAATAGAAGTGGTGACAGCAAGCATCCCTACCTTACATATAATCTCAGAGGACAAATGTCTGCAATTTAACAATAAAGTATGATTGCTGTAAGTATTGTGAAGATCCTTTATCATACTGAGAAAATTCTTTTGTGTCCTTATATGGCTATTCTTAAAAATCATAAATGGATATATAATTGTTACAAATTTATATTCTATATTTATTGAGATAATCTGATTTGTCTATCTTACTCTGTTAATGCAGTAAATTAGATTAAAACAGCTTTACATTCCTGAAATAAATATGTTTGTTGAGATTATAATCATTTTTATGTATGGCTGGATTTGGTTTGCTAGAATTTTGTTGGAATATTACATCTACATTTATGAGTAAGATTGGCTTATAAATTGGCCTAAAATTTTCCACAACAGATAGAGGCCCATAACTAAAGTTTGGCCCCAAATGCTTGGCTGGCTCTGAATTTTCTTCTCAAATATATTGGCTATAATTCTTCATTGCTTTCCACAGCTCTCTCAAGCCTTTGAAAATGCTGTCTTTGATATTTTACAGGTTTTGTGTGTGCTCTTAGTTGACTATTATGCCTACAATATGTAGTCCATCATTGCTAAAAGTAAACTTTCTTCCTTTAATATTTTTCAGTGTATTATATTTTTTTCACAGAATTCTTACACGTATCTTATTGTCAAGTCTGTATTTAAACAAAATATTTGTATTACTATTATTCTAGAATCTCACCATTATATTTCCTAAAAGTATTTATATTTTTACTTTTTTCTTTCTGGCCAATTTTCTGAGCTCTCTTGTAATTGTAACAATTCTTTAATTAAATTTCATGAATAATTTTGCTCTGTGTTTCAAATATGTCTATGCTTTTTTCCATGCTTTATTGAATTTGCAAGAAAATTCAGAACAAGGTTAAATGAAAAAGCTAAATGACATTACTCATGTTTTGATTCTGCTTTTAATGGGGGTGCTTCCAAGGTTTTACCATTAATTACAATGCTGGTTCTTGATTTATGATAGATATTTTATAATGATACAAATGTATCTTATAAACCCTAGTTAGTAATTTTTTTTTCAAAAATTAAGTGAGCAATACCTTATATTTTATTTTGTTTTCTATGGCATGCCTTCTTATCACCAATGGAGATTATTACATGGATTTTCTTATTCAGTAGATTGTGCGTGTGTATTCCATTTCTCGCAATTAACTAACGTTGTGTACTGATAAAGCTGAACAAGACTGAAGGGAACTTCATGTGTTACCTTATTTAAGCATTTAGAATCTGTTTCAAGCGAAACTGAGCTATTTATAATGAGGTGGATAGACCCAGAGTCTGTCATACAGAGTGAAGTAAGTCAGAGAGAGAAAGACAAATACCGTATGCTAACACATATATATGGAATCTAAGAAAAAAAAAATGTCATGAAGAACCTAGGGGTAAGACAGGAATAAAGACACAGACCTACTGGAGAACGGACTTGAGGATATGGGGAGGGGGAAGGGTGAGCTGTGATAGGGCGAGAGAGAGACATGGACATATATATACTAACAAACGTAAGGTAGATAGCCAGTGGGAAGCAGCCGCATGGCACAGGGATACCGGCTCGGTGCTTTGTGACCGCCTGGAGGGGTGGGATAGGGAGGGTGGAGATATGGGAACATATGTATAACTGATTCACTTTGTTATAAAGCGGAAACTAACACACCATTGTAAAGCAATTATACCCCAATAAAGATGTTAAAAAAAAAAAAAAAGAATCTGCTTCAAGGACTAAATACTTTGAAATTCAAGGACTACCTTAAAATTGCAAATGTTAACAATTTGCTTTTAATTTAAAAATCATGATTATGTGTCTATAATAAGGTTGTTTTATTTTGCATTCTGTAAATATAATAAAAAGAAAAACCTTGGATATTATCTTACTAAAATGTCTGTCAAGCCTAAGTCTGTGTTTAAAAAATAATCCTAAAGAAACATTTATTTTAGAAGGTGTTCAATTGAATTTCAGTGTGTTCCAGGCAAATAAAAGTGACTACAATGAATTCAAGGGATAAAACACACTTTAGGGTAAATCTCAAATTCTTAACTATTCAAGAAAATAAAAATTCCCTACATAAAGAATATGTCTAGTCCTTGATGTTTTATCTAGCATCTGGAGGGAAAAAAAAATCCTCATAAGAAATGTTTCTTTAATGGAATAATATTGATCATAAAATATTTCAATCTAGTGATATAAACAAGTACACTTTAAATTCAGGTAAACTGTGTTAAATAATATCACTACCTTTAAAAAGTTGATACATAGTCTCAAATAAAATGATCATTCTAAGCCTAGAACTCCCTGTGGTTCACAGATGTGGATGTGAATCCCCTAGGACCAAAGACCTAATAACAAACTATTTCTCTCCCCAACCCGATACTAACACTATAAGAAAAAGAAACAAGGTTCAATGCACATGCACCTTTGAAAAAGAACAGAAAGGGAGATGGCAAAAGTCATGTCTACAGGGACTGGGAAATCCCACTGAGATAATGCTGTGAATGCTCCCTCTGTTTTGAACTCTTTCTTTTACATTTCTGTTTGCAAACCAACCAATGTCCCCCCGAGCTCAGGTCGTGTCATGTCAAACAGAACCAACTGGGGCCAACACACAAAGCTCAGACCCTTACAGTACGTCTCTCTTCCCAGTTAACCACATGTTACTGAGTATTTCACCTGTGCGTAGCAAACACTGTCCTCATCCTGCGGCTAGTACCGGCTTCCTCAGAACCCACACCCTTGCCAATGAGCTAACGCTTCTCCCACACCCTCCTTTTTAAACTAAAAAAAAAACAATTTTTTTTTTGGGGGGGCGTATAGTAGTCATATATTGGTACTTGTTCAGACTTCTACAGGAAACGAGAAATCACTTTAGGAGTTTCAGGCATAAACAACACTTAATACAGACTATCAATTGTATTTAAAGCCTCTGGAAATAATGAAAACTTGAAGAGCCCCCAAGCCCATAAGCGGCAGGAGAATATGCCCCGGAGGTGTTTATAAAAACTCACACCCGTGGCTGAAGCGCTCGTGGCTGCCTGCAAATACTGAGTAGACACCATGCTTCTGCTTCTTTTCTGCCTTCTGGGTCTGGCACAAACCCTTTGCTTTGGCAGAACTGGAACCAGATCACTGTGGTAAGTGTGGTTGAAAAATGTAGATTTTAGGCTTCTGGTCCCAACATAGGAAAGCACTGAGAGCAGCAATGGGGTTAATTTCCAGTAGAAGGTATAAGGCAAAAGTTCTAGGCATGAGGGATCAGAATAATTTTGGACTTCTTAAAAGTAACACTGGAGGTAAAAGATAACACTAATTATGACAACAGAGCTAACATAAATGGAAGATCCTATTTCAAGTACAGATTTTTACATATTCTAACTTACTTCACTGAGCATTCTCTTCAGAAATATTTTGCATTGAAAACATTAATTGTGGAAAAATACCCAGAACATAAAATTTACCATTTTAACTATTTTTAAGTGTAAAGTTCAGTAATGTTAATTATATTCACATTGTTGTACAACCAATCTCCAGAACTTTTTTTCTTAATCTGGCAAAACGGACTCTATACTTATAAGTAACTTCCCATTTTTACCTCCTCCCAGCCTCTGGCAACCAACATTCTTTCTCTTTTGACTGTTGCAGACCTCATATAAGTAGAATCACACAGTATTTGACTTCTTGTGACTGTCCTGTTTCACTTAGCATAATGCCCTCATGGTTCATCCATGTTGAAGCGGGTGACAAGATTTTTTTCCTTTTTAAGACCGGATGATACTCCATTGTATGTACATACCACAATTTTTTTTATCCATTTTTCTGTCAAGGAGTGTAACTTATACTTCTTGGATATTGTGAATAATGTTGCTATTGACATGAGTGTACAAATGTCTCTTCAAGACCCTGCTTCCAATTCTTTTGGATATTATTTAGAAGTGGAATTTCTGTATCATGTAATTCTATTTTTGATTATTTGACGCACAGAATTTTTTAATTTGATGTAATCCAACATCGATTTTTACTTTTACTACCTGTGCTTTCGGTGTCGTAATCCAAGAATTATTGTCAAATCCAAACTCATGGAGCTTTTCCCATAGATTTTCTTTTAAGAGTTTAATAGCTTTAAGTCTTACATTTCAGGCTTTGATACATTTTGAGTTAATTTTTGTATATGGTCTAAGGTCAGGGTCCAATGTCATTCTTTTGCACATGGATATCCAGTTTCCCCAAAACCACTGAAAAGTCTTGGCACCTGTGTCAAAACTCATTTGATCATGTATGTAAGAATTTATTTCGGGGCTCTCTTTTCTATTCCATTGGCCTATATGTCTGTCTTTATGTTGCTCACATACTGTTTTGATTACTATAGCTTCGTAATAAGTTTTGAAGTCAGCAAGTGTGAGACTTCCAAACTCATTCTTCTTTTCAAAACTGTTTGTATCTTCCAGGTCAGACTTTTTTTTTTTTAACACAGAATTTTACTACCAATCAATCAAAGGTAAGCACAGAACAAAGATATTTTTAGGTGAAACTTCAAAAATTTACTTCTCATGGGCTCATTCTCAAGAAGTTACAAGAAGAGTTAACTTACCAAAATATGGGGGTAAACTCAAAAGGATAGGACAGGATTCAGGAAACAGCTGATGTAATAGAGGACAGAGGTCAAAGTGAATTCCCACAACAGTGATGAAGGGGAGACCCAGGATGAGAGAGAAGGTTTAGAGAATAATCAGATCAAGTTGGAATAGGATGATAGGAGGCCCCAGTAAGGAAAAAAAAAAAACTGTAACAAATAGATCATCATATAGGATAGACACACTGAAGTTGTTTTGATGGGCAATTTAAAGTTATTAGAAAGGGGATGTGAAGACTTAGCCAGAAAGGCAAAGACACCTACACAGATGAGAAAACAAAAGAGGTCCTTGTTAAGTCTAGGTCAAACACAAAGTGTCACTAGACAGGAAATGTGATCTTATTAAGCCATTTGGCTCAATGTAAACAATTTAAATAACTATAATGATGAAAAAATTTGTGATTAAAAAAAAAACTAGAAAATGAAAAGACAGGAAGATCGGACATATGAGAGAGAAAATTCTCACCTGCAACAATAGGAAGTTAATGGATGATAATATAAATCAATGAATTTGGGACTTCCCCTGGTGGTCGAGTGGGTAAGACTCTGCGCTCCCAATGCAGGGGGCCTGGGTTCTATCCCTGGTCAAGGAACTAGATCCCGCATGCATGTTGCAACTAAGAGTTCGCATACTGCAACTAAAGATCCCGCATGCTGCAACTAAGACCCGGCGCAGCCATACATACATACATACATAAATAGCAATATTTACTGGCTATTTTAAAAATATGAGATAAACTGCAGCAGAAATAGACAATGTTACCTCTGGAAAACTGAGAAAGGGAGAAAGTGGTATTGAGTTCTGTTTTAATATTAGAAATTTATTACCAATTTAATATTTTAATTAGGTACATGTATCCCATTTGCAATTAGAAAAGCTTAAAATATTCTAGATTTGCCTTTCTATATTTAAACATGTTAAAAATTAACTGATAGGGGGCTTCCCTGGTGGCGCAGTGGTTGAGAGTCCGCCTGCCGATGCAGGGGCCACGGGTTCGTGCCCCGGTCCGGGAAGATCCCACATGCCGCGGGGTGGCTGGGCCCGTGAGCCATGGCCGCTGAGCCCGTGTGTCCGGAGGCTGTGCTCCACAATGGGAGAGGCCACAACCGTGAGAGGCCCGCGTACCGCAAAAAAAAAAAAAAAAAAAAAAACTGATAGACTGATAAAAGAAGCATGTGAAAGTCAGGTTTAACAAATGTGCTACATTCAAGGATAGAATTCCACATTCAGAAAATAAGACAGTTTACCAAAGAAACAAACCAAACACCACTTTGACTTTGCTCTACGCAGGTGCAGCCATACAGAGCAAACATTAATATTTGTCAGGGTGGAAAATTACACAACAGAGACTTGGCCAAGTTAGTTGTTTGTCATGTTATTATGGGACAAAAAACAATTCTCAATTTTTGATGTTCCATTTCCCCCTGCAACGCTGAATTATGTGAAAACAAGTGGTCTTACTTGTTGATGCCAGATTATCCCATTGCTTATATGTTTTTCATTTATTGGTTGTTATCATTTTCTCTCATGTTCAGGAAAAAAAGTCACGTAAAACCATTCTTGGGGCTGCCAAATATTACTAAGCTTGAACTTGTTTCCAAAGCAACAGACTCATTATCAAGACAGCTCCTGGGCACATGGAACAGAGCTTCAGCCCACTAAATGGAATCCTGTAGTCAGGATTTCACAGAAACTTCCACTGCTGCAGAATATTTGTGTTTCTTTGGCCACATGTTATGTTTAGTCCCTAGGATCCATGAATCCATATTCTTCTTCCATCATTTATATTCCTGAGAATAATATTTGTCTTTTTTTAGTTCATGTAAATGCTCTGAAATTAATTTAAGCATCAATATGGTCAAAAATAAAAGTAACATAAACCCACATCCATCCATCCTTTCACATCCATTGTTATTTAGTCTTCTGAAAGGTCTTACCAATGTTCAGTCTACTTGTTGCCCAGTTGCTCTATCTAAGCAGCCTTATTTTAAATTTCTAAATCCATATTAAGGGCAAAAAGACTTTTCGATGTAGTAAATGGTTAAGCTCAAAACTTTAAGAAACTTTATCAAATTCTTAAGGGGTGGGAGAGTCCTCAATCTCAATTCCTACGACATAAAACAAGTAATAACCACAATTTATTGAGCACTATGTGCCATAAGCTATTACATAAGTTATTTTATAATATTCACAATAATACAGATTATTCCATTTTAAGATGCATTAAAATTAAATTTAGTAAAGAAACTTGCCCAAGTTCAGCTCTTAGTGATGGCACTGGAATTTGAACCTCATCTCTGACTGACTACAAAGGCACAGTCTTAGTCTTAACCTTTACACTTCCAGACCTATCATATCACTCCTATTTGAACTCAAGAAACAATTATTACTGGCACAACAATTACAAGCAAAATAAATAAAGACACACACAGAGCCTTTATCTCAGCTATTGTTGGATACGGACTAATTTTATTCTGGACCAAATGCATCATCAAGAACCAAGGCCCATCTTAGAATCATACATTGAAGATTATTAAGTTAAATCAACCATTTGAAAGAATTAACTTAATTAAGTTTTCATTAATAATTTAATGTCTCTCTTGCCTGAAATGGTCCCCTTTTATTGAATAACCCAGTATTAAAGGAGGAACCACATCGAAGTCATCTATAAATTAATTAGGGGACATGTTTTTTAGTGTGGTATACCTGATTTACCATATTATATGTTTCAGGTGTACAACAGAGTGATTCATAATTTTTAAAAACTGTAGTCCATTTAAAGTTACTATAAAATATTGGCTTTCTTCCCTGTGCTGTACAGTACATCCTTGTAGCTTATTTATTTTATTTAGCATTTTTTGAGGCAATGCTACCATCCGGAGATGGTGTGGAAGATATCAATATTAATATGCTGACCTAGTGATGTTTTGCAATACAGAAGTAGATACCTTCAGTATGAATTTTAGAACACAACTATAAAATGGAAGAGAAGACTTATACATTAACTAAACGTTGTCTAAGTGCCTGGTATGTGCCGCGAACTTGTCTAGAAGTTGGATATAACGCAATGAAAAATATGACATAAAAATCCTGTCCTGTGGAAAATATATTCTGTTGGGGTTTAGACGGCCAATAAACAAGGGAGTGAAACATATATCAGATGACTACAAGTGCCAAGAAGAAAAATAAAATAGGCGAGGAGATAAAGAATGTGAGTTCATTTCAATTTCTCTTAGAATCATCAGGAAAGACCACACTGGGAACATAATCATTTGAGTGAAGACCTCAACTAGTTAAAGGTGTGTGCCATTGGGGAAAGAGCAAACCAGGCAGAAAAACCAGTCAGTGGAAAGACCCTGAAAGGGGGCATATCTGGTGTGTTCAAGAAAAGGCAAGGACACCATCATCTGGGGGCAAAGGGAAAAAAAATACAGAGTGATTGGAGAAGCAGTCAAAATTATAACAAGGGAGCAAAACATCATAAAGGAACATAAAGTCACAGAAAGCATTTTCTTATCAGTACAGATGAGTCAGGAACTCATCAAAAGGTTTTGGGTCAACTAATAATGCCACCTGACTTTTTTTTCCCTAACAGGACGACTCTGGATGATGCATTGAGAACAGACTGTAGGGGAAACAAGCAAAGCAGGAAACCAGATATGAAGGTGTTGTAATAAACAGGATAAAAGAAGGCACCTGCTCCAGAGAGGGTGCTTGCGGAGAAGGTGATGACAAGAGGTTGGATTCTGGGTATATTTTAAAGGTTGAACTAAGAGTATGTAATACTGAATTGCATTTGTGCAATAGGAAAAGAAATTATGGATGATTTCAAGGATTATTTTGTTTTGTTGCCTGTTCTTCCTTAACATCTGGAAATATGATGTTATTGAATGAGAAGGTAGGGGATTGCAGAAAAAACACATTGGGAGGGAGGGTTAAGGTGAAGATCAGCAGCTCAGTTTTAAACCATCTAAGTTGGAGGTCGCTCACTGGATATCCAATGAGGTGTCCAGTAGATACTTAAATACATAATCTGAAGCCCAGGGAAAAGGTCCACTCTAGGGAATTAAATAAGGCAGCCATCAGCATACAGATGTCATTTAAAGTCATCAGGCTAGATGACCAGATTACCAAAGTTAACTACAAAGAAAAGGAAAAAAAAGAAGAGAAAAGAAAAAGAGGTCTATGGATTGCTTTACAAATTAATTTTAAGGATTAAGAGATGAAGAATGAAACAGCAAAGATCCTGAGACTTAATAGGACGTGGGAAGAAAACCTGATGTCTGCTGTGCTAGAAGCCAATTTTTTAAAATGTCTCAGTACTTCCCTGGTGGCACAGTGGTTAAGAATCCGCCTGCCAATGCAGGGGAAGATCCCACATGCCGCGGAGCAACTAGGCCGGGCACCGCAACTACTGAGGCTTTGCTCTAGAGCCCACGAGCCACGGTTACTGAGCCCATGTGCCACAGCTACTGAGCCTGTGTGCTACAACTGCTGAAGCCCACGCGCCTAAGGCCCGTGCTCCGCAGCAAGAGAAGCCACTGCAATGAGAAGCCCGCACACGGCAACGAAGAGTAGCCCCCGCTCACCGCAACTAGAGAAAGCCCGCACACAGCAACGAAGACCCAACTCAGCCAAAAATAAAAAATAAATAAATTTATGAAAAAACTAAAAGAACTGTTTCAAAGAGAAGCAGTCAAATTGCCTCCGTGTTGCCCATCAGTCAGTATGAGTGAACAATTTGGAGGCCATTCCCAAATCTGCTAAGAGATGCTTTGACACAGTAGTAAAGATAAGACTTCTGGTTGGTTCATGAGAGAATGCACAGATAGGAGACAGGGGCAGTGAGTATAAATAACCCTTGGAAGAATTTTTCTAAAAAGGAGAATCGAAAATTAGTGCAGTAGTTTGGGAAGGTGGCATCAAGGGAAAGGTGACATAACCGCATGCTTATAGCCTGATGGGAATGCTGAGAAGAGAAGTGCAGATTGAAAACTCAGGAGAGGCAACAGGAGACTTGCTGGAGAGATGTCTTCCAGGAGCTGAGAAAGTACGGGACTAAAGGAATAATTAGAATGGCTGCTCTTCAATTAGAACATAGTCCACGCATGGTATCGGGCAAAACCAGAACATACAGATAAGTGACAGGTATAGGTAGAGGTGGTTGGACATCTGTGTCTGTGGAAGTTCAGAGCAGATGTGCAAATGGTTGATGGCTGTGGAGATGGAAACCTGTGTATATGTTTCTGCTGATTGCTTCTGTTTTCTCAGTCATGTATAAAACAAGGCCATCATCATTTGAGATTTTGAAGTTTTGAGAAAACAATAAAAAACATGAACGATTCTTTTAGGAGAGTGGTAAAGCACATGGAGAAGTTAATAAATTATAGAAGTTAATAAATTATGAATCAAAAAATCAAGAGGGAGACCATTTAGAATGACTTTAAGTTTTCCTGAACCCATATTTAAACACACAGTAGTAGCACCATTTAGGAAGAATGATGGATATAAACACGGTTGGTATTTTGTTACTTAATAAAGAGAAAACAAAAGAAAGGAATTAAAGGTGTAATCAATTTAAATTATGTTATTACAGTTAAAGAAGACACAAGTGGTTATGGGATACTGACACCATGACAGCTATAAACTGTCGGTATCAGTAGGTCAGATAATAATTGGAATATGAATAGTATAGGGATTAAATTAGAAAGAGAGAAGATACTAGTCAATTAATGATATGCTTTAAATTGGAATTCTAGAGGAACTGAAGCCTTGATAATGGCCTAGTGCATGCTCTCCGGAGGAGTGCAGAGGTATGGTGGGGCTCAGGTATACTCAAGGAGAGGCAGTCAAGGAACTGAAAGCCCAGAGTATCTGGAAGAATCATCTACACAGATGCTAAAACCAGCAAGAATTGTGATGTATGTGGTGACTGAGAAAGTGTTACTATGTTCAGAGCTAAAATCTTCAAAGCAAAAAGGGGGGGTAACCCAGCATTTCTTAGATAGAGAATGGATGGTGGGTTTCATTGACCGATGACATGAACTCAATGTTTTTAGTCAAGAGGGGTGGAGAATGATCTGGGTTTAGCACTGAAAAGCAAGAAAATCACTTACGCTGCTACTTCCATACCGTAAGAGGTATGGAAGGAAAGCATCTACAACTTGAGGGGGCAGCAAGGAAGCAGTGTTCTCAGAGAACTGGGTTTCAGTTAGGGCAAGAATGTAAGGATAATGTTTCTATAAGGGGTTAGAGACAGAGGAGAGTCCCCTGCTGACTGATCTTGTATTCCAAAGTAAAAGGATTTGGGAAGTTGGAGATTCGTCGCTGACAGGTCGGAGAGGAGAGACAGACAGTGATAGATAGACAGATAGACAGATTAGATAGATGCATAGACACACAGACGATAGAGAGATAGGTGACATATAAGATAGATAAAGATAGACAGATAGGCAGACAGATCTAAAGATAGATAGATACATACATAGATGGACAAATACGTAGACAGATAGAGATAGGGACTTGGGGGTTAAGGTTTAGGATCTGGGGGATTGATGATCTGGAAATCCTGTGAAAACTAAAGTAAACAAGGGATTAATGTAGATGGAGCTCAGGGGAACCCCATGACTCTAGTTAATAAAAGTGAAAGGGGTTAAAGAAATTGAAATGTTTAAAGCTACGTGAGTAGGCAATATCCATCAAGTAATGAATATAAGGTTTAAAGAAAAGAGGGATAAGTAGTGTCAACACTTAAAAAGTAGCTAAAGAGGTATCAATAAGGAAGACAGAGAAAGTGAAGAGAGGTGGGAGAAAACCCAGGGCTGTTCAGACACCTGTAGAGAAAACCTTTCAAGAAGACCTTGTGGTCAAAGGCATTAAATCCTGCTGTACTCAAGTAAGATGCAGATGAAAACTGTCCACTAAATTCATAAAATACCCTGGTTTCTTAATGTATTTAAATCTGTATTTAAAATACATTTTACTGTTTAAAATTGATTAAAACCTGAGGTGATTGCTATCAGTTGAAGTAACCAATCCCTGTATAAAAGGATTAGTACAGACTCTGAAAAAACAATTTAAGAGCAATATACGCTATGACACAGGCAAATACCTGGCTGCGCTATTGAAAAAGAAAGTTTAAGAAATGGTTGTCACCACACCACTGTCCTTGTCCAGTGTCTCTTCATAACTAAACAGTTGGACTGGTGGTATCATGTCCCTTGTGAATAAGAACGAGGGGTTAGCAACATGATAGCATATATTTTACAAATGCATGATGCTGCAAGCAACCTGGGTTTCAAAATAGTTCACTTTCCTTGGATAGTGAGAAAGCCAGAGTTCAGTGGTCACTGGCATTGATTCGGGTCCTTGAAATGCTATCACAAGCTCAGTCATACTGAGGTTCCTCAGTGTTCTTCTCTCCCTGGTATACTGTCTTCTTGTCCCACGTTGGTCACCTCATGGTCACAGAATGACCGCCATAACCTCAAGAAACATGTTCACATTCATATAAGTAAAATGGATAAAAATTCTGTTCTGTCTTCTGAGAGGGAAACGTTTTCCTTGAAGCCCACATTTCTGTTCACTGGCCAGATCTGGACCCCATGGCCAAGCCCAGCTACAGGGGAATCTTAGGAAACAACTATCATACTTTAGGAGGCTGCAGAGTGGGATGTGAAGACGGATAAGAAGTTTGGGAATAACTAATTGCGTTAAGCAACCGACAATATCTAACAAAGTGAAAAACAACTGGAAGCAAAACTAAAACCTGTTTCCTGATTTTCATTTACATGATGCTACGTGTTGCACCAGGTTTCTAAGGTAGTTATTTTTATATCCATCTGACATCTAAAACAAGTGAAAACTCAGAAAACTTAAGCAAATTGCTCACAGCAAACATAATGAGTAAGTCAGTCCTTAGTGTATGTGTTCAACCCCAAACCTGTTTTCTTCATCTCAGTGTCTGTTAGACAAAAATAATGAGTGGGTGTTTGTTCGTATCTTTCTCCCTGTTTCATCTGTCTTGGCATAAAGTAAAATCTCAAGACAGAAGCTATTCTAGGTGTACAAAGCCTTACCCAGTGTCCCAACTCCTTGGAGTTTCACAGTTCAGTTTCGACTTTCTATTTCTTCAGATTTTAGAAATAAAACTCAATGCACAGTATACTAGGAATTAAGTCAAACTCTCAGGGGGATCAGAGGCATAATCAAACCCATCATGGGACATTTCATTATGTTTATAATGAAACATAAAGAGATACATAAAAATATAAATAGATTCATGGAAGATTAGGTCAGTTACCAAAAAATAAAATAAAATAAAATAAAATAAAAATGTATGGTGTTCAGGCCATTTCGGATTTTGAAACTGCGGATGAGAGAAAGTAGGCCTGGGTGTTAGAATCGTCTACAGTCTCTTTGCTGCTCTCATTGTTTCCATAACACGACTGTTCAAAATGCAAATCAGGGGCTTCCCTGGTGGCGCAGTGGTTGGGAGTCTGCCTGCCGATGCAGGGAACACGGGTTCGTCTATAACACGACTGTTCAAAATGCAAATCAGGGGCTTCCCTGGTGGCGCAGTGGTTGGGAGTCCGCCTGCCGATGCAGGGAACACGGGTTCGTGCCCCGGTCCGGGAAGATCCCACATGCCGTGGGGCGGCTGGGCCTGTGAGCCATGGCCGCTGAGCCTGCGCGTCCGGAGCCTGTGCTCCGCGACGGGAGAGGCCACAACAGTGAGAGGCCCGAGTACCCGCCCCCCCCAAAAAAAAAATGCAAATCACCCACATCAGTTGGTGGAGAAAGGCCATCAATGTTCCCCTCTTTGCCTGCGAGCGCTCCAGCTGTACCCCCATCCATCCCTCGAGCACAGCTTCCCTCTAGGCTAAATTCACCTTCGGACCCAGGGGTCTGCAGCCTGCCAGGGCCACGTTGCTTCACACCTCCAGTGACTGCTTTGCTACCCTTTCTCTTTCATTTGTTCAACTGCTCTTCCTTGCCTCACCTGCTCTCCCCACCCAGGTCACCTCTACTTCTCTTTGGACATGGCTCTCGTTCGGGTCCTCCAAGAAGCTGGCCTGAACTCCCTTCCCTCTTTCTCTTCTGTGCTTCCATTGCATCAACTGCACCAATGTTCTCAGGATTGTTTATTATTACAGGATCCTGCTCCCCAGGAAACTTACATTTTCCTTCCCAATCACCACCTCCCACTATGAATTGTTAATAGCACGGAGATACTGCATATCTGTTCATGTACCGCATGCACGTGTACGTGTAAAATGAGTAGGATCTTTTGTCCACTCTACCAAGAACCAGCTGTGTGTACTTAGAGATGGCAATGCTCCCACTGAGAATGCACGACACACGTACATGATTACGTGCACTCTTCACATGCTTTTACAGCTGTGATTCATGCAGCAACTTCGTACATGTATTAGTACCTATCAAGCATGTATTAGATTTTTAACAAACACTTGTTGACATGTTGAGATGAACGGATACTTCCTTTTTGTTATACTATGATGAAAAATGTGTCTACAATGTGCCATTTCCTTTTCTATATGTAGGTCATTAGTTCATCATATAATATACCTTTGGGGGCGAAAAATATCTGTTTTTATAATTTCTTAGTTAGGATCTATGTTATTTTAAATAAAGAAATAAAAAAGAAAATGAAGTCCGTAGATACTCTATGTTCCTGAAAAGCACATTAATCCTTAATAAGCATGTGCAACAACTACGTCTCCTCCATCTTATTTTTATCTACAGATTCCTCTCTCTTTTTCTCTTTTTTCTTTTCTCCTTTTCCCCCACTCTCTTACCTTCCCCCTTTTTCCCCCTCATATGGTAGAAGTGTAAATCCTAATTGACCCACAGGGAAAAAAGATAAACAATACTCCCTTAAAATGTACTTTTGGTATTCCTCATATATATTGACTTTCTCTTTTCTTAAGACATCTTTTTTCTTTGGGGGTATTTCCTACTGGGGAAAGCATTTTCCTCTAGAACATAAAGCAGATGCATACATATATAGGATGTACATTTCTTAGATTTACATATATTTCTCTAACTATAGAAATTAATAAATTTAACAACAATTAATGTTCTATATTCCTAATCCCCTGTGCATCACAATTTCTAACAAGGCAATGTCTATATTACATAATTGTATATTTATGAAATATTAACACATTTGAACAAGTAAAAATCTACTATGACACTTCCTTAGGTTTGGTATCTGCATTTCATGAAATCATAGAGTCAGAATTGGAGATGACTTCATGTGTATCCTAACCAAGCCTCCTTCAAGAGATGGAATCCTTTTCATAAAATGCTTAAGACAGTCTGTGTCTCTATCTATGTGACACCTGCACTAGTAGTCTAAAAGCAAAAGATTAAAAAGAGTACATTTTATCTCAATAAAATCTCAATACCAGGAAAACAATTCTTTGAACAGAATGATCGTTTAAATTTTCTGTGATGTTAGTGTACTTTGGAGGGAATAGAGCAAATGATCTGAATATCCCGTTTTAATCACAATGCTATAGATTTTTACTTCTTTAAATATCAAGAAGAATACATACATACTGTGCATGGTCTGAATGTCGTGTCCCCCAAAATTCATATATTGAAATCCTGATGCCCAAGATGATGGCATTAGAAAGTGAGGCCTTTGGGAGGTGATGAGGTTATGAAGGCAGATCCCTCATGAATGGGACTGATACTCTTATAAAGGAGACCCCAGAGAGCTCCCTTGCCCCTTCTACCATGTGATATTACAGCAAAAAGACAGCAGTCTATGAATCAGGAAGTGGGTCCTCACCAGACACAGAACTGCCATCACCTTAATCTTGGACTCCCCAGCCTCCAGAACTGTGAGAAATAAATTGCTATTGTTTATAAGTCATCCATGGTTTCTTGTTATAGCAGCACAAATGGACTAGGACACCCTGACATACAGATATAAACAAAGACATAGATACATGCCCATATATCTATATCTTTGTCTGTATCTGTATGTGAATTACTCAGCCACTAAAAACCGTAAAATAATGCCATTTGCAGCAACACGGATGGACCTAGAGGTTGTCATACTGAGTGAAGTAAGTCAGAGAAAGAGAAATATCATATGATATCGCTTACAGGCAGAATGTAAAAAAAAAAAATGATACAAATGGACTTATTTACAAAACAAACAGACTTACAGACTGAGAGAACGAACTTATGGTTATGGGGGGAAGTCGGGGGGGGAGGGATAGTTAGGGAGTTTGGGATTGACATGTACACACCGCTATATTTAAAATGGATAACCAGCAAGGATGTACTGTGTAGCACAGGGAACTCTGCTCAGTATCTTTAACAACCTAAATGGGAAAAGAATTTGAGAAAGAATAGATACATGTATATGTATAACTGAATCACTCTGCTGTACACCTGAAACTAACACAACATTGTGAATCAACTATATTCCGATATAAAATAAGAAGTTAAAAAAAAAGACATAGGTATACAGATACAGGATAGGCTTCATAGCTTCTTTAAACATCTTTAGCATGGCTCCATGAGACACAGGGCTAATTGATCCCTGTCCTATCCCCATAGCTCTGCATCAAGAAAGTGCTTGACCCAGGCCACGTCAGTGTAGAGCATCTGTGGGTGATCAATGAGGACGGTGCACGGGCCGGCACGCACTGTACAGTACAATCTGTGGCCGTCATGTATGTTAAATAACCCCAAGATCGATGACACGCACCTGGCTCAGATGTGGAGATGCCCCACACACATGCACACTGGCCTATGGGTAAAGCTGTTCCAGCCTTAGGACTATAAGATTGGGCTAGAAGAGAACTCGGCCTTCTAGAATCTCCACCGTGACCCTCTCTAATTCAGACTTTCCTGCCACAAAATCGTGCTCACTGATGAGATATGCAGGTGGGAGCACCTACCCAAATCTGTGTTTGCTTATGGATCTTGATAGTTGGTAGTCTGACTGTAATGACTTTTCTCCATCAAATTAGATAAGCAAGTTGTGTTGAACTTTTTCAAGCGGTGTCTGGATTTGGCCTTTCAGTCTACACTTTTTAATAATGTTTGCAAAAAGATATTACGCAAAAGGGATTCTTAGAAATAAGGTACTGAAATATTTGGAAATTGCAAAATATTATGATTTAGGTAGAAAAATGAACATCTTTAACTAAAAATCATACAAAATGAAATGCTATACATAAACAGCATTTAATATAGCTACAAGAATTCTCTATGCAATATATAGCCTAGGGTTGTCAATGAGATTCTCTTGAAAAGGATGGGACTTAAAAATAGTTTTAATATATTGTTAAATGAAGAAAAACATAAAATTGGTAGAAGTTAACGGGGGGGGGGGCATGTTGAATGAGGGAATATGTGACTAGAGCAGGTGCTTTGACATGCCACGCAGATCCTCCGTCTGCAATGAAGGACTTATTTCCTCATACTGCTGGAACTATTAGCTATAGACAGAACTCAGCTCACTGCCATAACTGGAATTACCTCTGCTGAAGGGGAATGCTTTGCCCAGGCCAGATGCCCTTCCTGAAGCAAATTGCATCCAACTCCCGGTCCATATGAGGTGCAATGGCCCTGTTCCCTTGCCCCAAAGTGCGACAACACCAAAGGACTGTCCCAGCTTCATTTGGTTTGGCCAAGGCCACTTCACAGCCTAAATTTCTGCTTTTCCCAATCTTGCTTCTTTTCCTTCTTATTTTTGCCCCAAGAACATTCTTTAATTAAACTCCCACATGCCAATCTTTGTTTCAGCGTCTGCTTCCCAGATAACCTAACGCTTGATAGCTTCCAAAGGGTTACACAGCACAGAACCTGGAATCAGAAGTATTTAGCGTTAACACAGCAGGTTTATTGTGTGGAATCATTTGAAGATTTAAGAGTAAATCCTTATAACCCCAAATATTTTCTCATATGGAATTCACTGAGGCATAAAACTTTAGAATTGTGTATCTAGATACTTGAGCTGTGATATTTTTCTAATTTCCTAAAGAAAGGTCATGAGTAAATTATCAGAAGTTTACATGATCCATGGAGACAGAGAAACTGCATGCATTGGTGGCAGAGTAATTAACTGGGTGCCAGAAAAGGAAAGGAAAGAAGTGAAAAGTGTAACATTTTGCTCTTTTGAACCCCTCATTATTCTGAGTTGAATGGCTCTGTTTGCCAAATGGCTCTTTAACAGTTAATTTTATTCATCTAGTAATGTCTAGAGGTAATTTTTTTTTTGCGGGGGGGCTCTTACTTCTGGGAATCAGACTATCAGTAGGGGAAAGAAAATAAATGTTCCTTTGGCTTAATTCCTTGTTGGGCAAAAGGGAGAAATACAGGTGCTAAGTAGCTGTTCTGAATGTCTCAAGATGTAAGAAAAACATGAAAGGAACCAGCGTGGGGTAGGCCTTCTTTTTTCCTTTTGTTAACCTTGCTGACAAAATCTCTTTTGGAGATGGCTGTTTTCTAGCTCCCTTGGTGCTATGGAAACCATCACATCGATAGATGCCTCCATGATTCTGAGAAACATTAGATTTCGTCTTCCTTTAAGTTCTTCCACAGTCTTGAAATGACCATTAAAAAATTACTGACAATTGGGCCCCAACACTAGTAACACATGCTTTTGGATCAGACCTATCCACCACTTCCTATCCTAACTAACCCTGGGCGTTCCCGAGACTGTCTTTTCTTATACTGTGCCGTTTACCTAGAATATTCTCCTTAATTCTATTTCACTTTTCATAGCTGTATACAAACGTACAAATGCTTCTTCCTAGAAGAACCATTTGCTGATGTCATGAAATTCCCTTAGAAATGTATGTGTAGCTTTCCAATGGCGTAAACATCCATAATAGTAAACGAACATGGCTTTTGGAAGGCAGGATCCATTTTTCATCTACATTTGCATTTTAACCGCATTGTACAACCCAGGATATCAGAAAAGTGCTTATTAAATAAAGATGAATGAATACCATATTGTATTTATAGAAGGACCTGCTGAATTGGAGTTAACTGGCATACTGTCAAAGTAAAAATCTGTGTCCGCTTTGTATCCACTCAGTCAAAATATCTGGAACTGAACTTTAGGAACGTACATTTTAACAAGTACCTCAGGCAATACTGTATATAGTTTGGAAACTTCTGACTCAACTGGAGAGAGAGAGAGAGAGAGAGAGAGAGAGATACAGAGAGGTGGGTAAGGGGAGAGATTGGGACCTTAGACTGTCTTCACTCTATCTGGATACAGATTACTAAATTAACTATGGAAGTTGAAAGTAAGAAAGAACTTAAAAATTGTCATCAAGATTGAAATAACTAAGTAATCTTTAAAAAATAACCCCGGGGAAAGAGATTAAAAATAAATTGTGTTTATATTTGTTGTGATAATAGTTTTACTCATTTTAGAGAACAGGCATTCATTTATAATGGGCACACTACGACCTAATGTATATTAGCGTATATCAATGAATGCTTTACAGCTACAATGGTTTGTAGCTATTTTGCTTATGCATAATCTAATAAAAGTTAATTAATCTACTTATAAATATTCTCTACTCTGTAGCCAAGGGTTTAGTGGCCCAAACAAGAGGAGAATCAGCTGACTGTGTAAAGGGCATCTTCAGCTGCTTCTAAGAAGTAAACCTGAGGGAATTTAGAACCGCTGTGAGTGGGGCTGGAAAGCACTGATTTCCTCAGGCCCATCGCCCACATGCGTTGTAAACAGCAGTCAAGCAAGATGCACGTGTGCCTGCAGGGTCTTCCGCCGGCTGCCTGCAGCCCCCAGCCCTTCCGGTCAGGGGTCAGGTTGAGATCCCACGGGGGCCCCATCGACTCACTGCTTCCCTCCGGCTTCCTGGCGCTCTGCTCACCACCCCAACAGGGCTCTGCCATCCTTAATCCAACCACACCGTAAAACTACCTGGGGAACATTTAAAATCCTCTCACTGCTTGGGTTCCCCTCTCAGAAATTCTGCTTGAACTGTCCTGGAGCGGAAGTTAACCACCACTGGTCGCTGTTATTTTTTAACTTCTCCCAAGTGATCCGGAAGGGTAGCCATGGTTCAGAAACATGAGCAGAAGAGGAATTTTAAGGTGAGTAACAATATGCAAGACTGTACAAGCTTTGCTTTAGACGTTAAACTTGTTTCCCTCCATTTCAAGCTAGAAGTCACAACAGTCTCTAATGTACCTTATTATTATTCTCTTGTCTGGAGAAGAAAAGATAAATATGCCAAGTTTTGGTTGCCCTGTATAATGTTTGTTATTTATAAACCCTAAAAGGCAAACTTTCCTACTTTATTCCAAAAATCGTATCTGCTTTTCTAAGCTATTACAGTGATTATGCAAACTATGTATTTGTATCTATTGCTCAAGGTTTGGGGGGAAATATGGAGTATCTCCCTTTAGAAGAATTTCCACAAATTCTGAATTCATAAAATTTCTGATTTGTGACAACAGGAACTTTGTTTTAGTCTTAAATCAGTTGAGCGTGACAAGATAATCTGAAGATGAGATCTTGAAACTTCCTGAAAGCAGTACTGTCTTGCACATGGTTAGTCTTTAATAACTATTTTTACTGACGTACTAGTCTGACAAACCCATTTTATTAACACTTCCACCTGCTCCCGGGTAAACCTGAAAACTAGCCTCTCACTTTGGAATGCCTGTCACAAGCCTCCCTCCTCCTCTGGCTTGGTTATTAGGTCAAAAAGAAACAAAAAAGGAGCATTACTTGTCAGATTCCTCGTCTGCTCTGTAATCTTATTTTTTTAACAGTTCCCTCATTTGCTCCCATGTTTACCTGATGATAACCAATTCCAGACTTGTTGTTCCTTGAAATCCAGCTTATGTGACCATCCCCTTTCTCACTTATTAATATTATAGAAACAGCTAAGCACCTTGAGACCAGCAATGTACTAAGGGAACTGTTTGTTAGTTTGTTTATTGGGTCACTAAAAGTGACAACTCCGTTTTCAAGAAACAACAAACAAGAACTGCCACTAATAACAATATCACTTTTTGGTGTAACAGTTTCCACACTGTAACTGCATGGGATCTGATCATGAGTTGTAGCCTCCTTTCCTGCTTTCTGATTGCATGCTATAAGTCTGATGACAGAACCAAGAAAACTATACAGAATCTTCAGGAAAAAAAAAGTGTTTGAGATGGCCAGTACATCCAGTGGGTACCTGGGAGAAACCTCATATATAGGTGCATTATTTCTATTATGATCATTATTTGAGATCGATACAGGAATTTTATCCTGTGTAAGTGATGAGGAACCGTATGGTAGGCTCGATAACATGAAACCATTCTATTAATATATATCTATAAATTTTGGGTACATTATATAAACATTTTTTAAATGTGCAGCTGAGCTTTACTGTTATAAAAATCCTAAGGGACAAAAAGAGGGAACTGTGCAGCAGACTGTAAGCTTCTGCCATTATCAGTCTGGAGGTGGCGAGGTAAGATGTGGATTTTTTGAACAGCGGATGAGACCTTGGGCTCAAGAAAAGTACTAGGAACGGAAATAGGCCTCCTGCATGATGCTGAGACCCAAGTAGAGCCAAAACCTCTGAGACAGAGTGAAGAGAAGGAAAGAGGCTTCCCAGATCACAAGCGAATGGCAAGAATGTTATTTGGTCTTAGTCTTGATATGGCTGCAAAACAAAAACTGTCTTCCCTGAGATTTCAAATTCCCGGGCTTTCTCTTTGTCTCTCTCCACTAGACGCACATTTCTATTTCATACACGGACTGAGAAATACAAGCTAAGAAATTAACACATAATGTCTGGGACTGTTGCTTTCCTTGGCTACCCTGCAGAAGCGAATGTAAAATTGTTCTGGAGGGACATATTCTCAGCCTAAGTTTCATAGGATTCCCACAGAGTAAGCTCCATGAACCAAGAGGTCACAACCCAAAATTACAAACCACATGAAGAAACATTTCACCACGAGTAGAGGCTGTGAGCGTGTACACACACGTACATACACAAAGGGATCAGACTCCAAAGAAATTCAGTTAATAGAATTCAATGGAAACTGAAAATTTTTTTAATTAAAATTATTAAAGTCATTTAACCTAGGCATTTAAACGTGAGAAAGAAGAAACACTATATATAAACATGAATAATGAACATCTGGAAAAAAAATAGAACTTCTAGAAATAGAAATTCTCATTGAAATTTGAATTTAAGTAGATGAATTAAAAAGCAGATTTCAAACAGCTTATAATTCTACTTATAAGACCAAATACATATAAACTGGAATTCCAGAAGAAGGAAGAGGATGGAAAATATTTGAAGTGATGATAAATGAGGGTGTTCAAAAATTGATAAAAAAATTATAAGCCTCAGATTCAGGAACACAAACTAGTCTCAAGAAGAATAAAGAAACCTGTATCTATACCTAGATATTATTTGTGTGGACCTCTGGAATTCAAAGAGAGAGTCTAACAAATAACCCACCAAAGAACAATCCTTGGATTGAAGGCAGAATTTCTAACAGCAACAATATATAAAGAAAGCAAATTTTGCTTTTGACACCACAAATAATTCTAGGCGCAGTGTCAAATGAGTCTTTTGAATAAAAACGTCCTAAGTGGCTACAAGTCAATAAGAAATTTAAAAAATACATTTCGTCCAGTATATTCCTGAAGCAAAGAGTGTGCATTAATTTGGAGCGAAAATGATTTCAGGATTTTAACCCTAAAACTTCTTAAAGGTAGAAAATGCCTTATTCACAAAGAAATGCTGAGAATGTTGCACAAGGCCTGGATCTGGGCAGGTGATCAGCGAATATTCGTTGAATAAATGAATATAGGAATGGATGATTTATAAACTAGGTAAATACATTTCATATTAGGAAAACAATAGTACATATACAACTAATAGGTAAGAGGTTCCAATTCACACTGCATTATGTATAAATTGGTACACAGTAATGTCTAGAAGAGAAGGCTTTCTGCTCACCTATACATTTAAGGCTGAAGGGAAGATAGGATGGAGGTAATTTCCTGTTTTATTATTTTTCTTTTTCATATTCCTCCACTGAACCTCAAACACCTTACAAATGAACGCTATTTAGTCTCAAGTATTTCTGCTATAAAGCCAAACAGACATCACCAAAAACTTTTTTACCAACTACTCAATGAAATAATAGGGAAAAATAGGGCTGTACAGACCACTCAAATCCTCTGGGATTTTGTAACCAGGGCACTAATAAAAGAATAACATTCCTAACAGAAATACTGCCACAGTTAAATCACCCCTAACTTTACACCCAGCGAAAGTCAGTTCTTGGTCAATTTAAATCTTTGGATTCACACTTCCTTCTTCAAGGTGTATATTCTTAGAGGCAGCTACGATAACAAAGACTAATTTCATGAAAACTAAAAATCTGAATAAGAGCATGGACTTTTTTTATCAATCACTTTTTAAGGTGAGAGGAGGGGATAGAATACATATGCAGCTAAATAATTCATCTGCGTTTCCTCAAAGAGTAAACTGAGGGCCAATTCTAGCGAACCTCTAAACAAGCTACTTCTTGAAATAGAGGATGATTCTCTAGAATATTATTTTCTCAATTAAGCATTTCATATATTGGCTAGGCTTTCTCTTTAATTTTGAGAAAACTTGCCCAGATCAATTAAAATATTAACCTTCTGGTGGGGGCAAAGTGACTAAACTGACACTTCTATATTATGTTGACATCATTTTCCCATTTACCAACTGCAGGCGAGCTGATTTGTTTTATAAACAAACAAACAAAACCAAAAAACAAAACTTAAAAGAAACCTTTAATATTTTGCAACACAGAGGAACACAGCAAGCTTGAGAATGTTTTCTCAACTTCAGCATGAAAACAGCCGTTTTTTTCCCGGCCAATACAGAGGTGAATGAAGCCCATAAGGCACTGTTTTCAGAGAGCTTAGTTCTAGTATGAGGGGAGAAACAATCAATCAATCCATCTAATCAATGTCTTCCTTAATACCTACTAGAAAGGTATCAGGTGGCAACAAGTGTTCTGCAGAGAATTAATATGATGATAACATTTTGGCTATGAGCTGAATGACAAGATGGAACCAGATGGGAAGACTGGGGAAATAGTCTAGATAAAGAAAACAACTCGTGGAAAAAAACCAAAATTGGGAAAGAACATGGAGAGGTTGAGAAAAATCAAACACGTCTGTGTGGCTAGAATTTAGTGGCATGGAGTGGGGAGAGGGAACAGTAACACAGGAGATCAGACAGGTTGCAGGGACAGATTTTGTAGGGCTTTTTAAGCAGGTTAAGAAGTTTGGGTTTTATACACATTTATACCATTTACATGCTAATTGGAAGGATTTACGTGTGGAAATGACATCATCTGATTTATGATTTAAAAATATTTCTCTGGTTACCGTAGGGATAATGGATTGTAGAGGCAAAGTGAACCATATGAGACCCATTAGGAAGCTATCCTAGAATTTCAGATGAACAATGAGGCAGGTTTAGATTTGGGAGGAGGTTTGGACTGGTGGAGATGCACAGAAATGGAGAGATTCATAAGTAGTTAGAGGTAGAGATGAGAGTCATTACTGATGAATTTGCAGGAGAAACAGTAGAAGAAAGAATGAAATCAAGAGTAACTCAATCATGTGGTAGTTCTATTTTTAGTTTTTGAAGGAACTCCTCACTGTTTTCCACAGTGGCTACACCGATGTACACTCCCACGGACAGTGTATGAGGGCTCCCTTTTCTCCACATCCTCTCCAACGTTGGATATTTGTGGTCTTTTTGATGACAGACATTCTGACAGGTGTGAGGTGACATCTCCTTGTGGTTTTGATCTGTATTTCCCTGATGATTAGTTATGTTGAGCATCTTTTAAGGTGCCTATTGGCCAGATGTATATCTTCTTTGGAAAACTGTTCAGTGCTCATATTTTTAATCAGGTCGTTTGAATTTTTTGATTTGAGTTGTATGAGCTGTTCATGTATTTTGGATATTAACCCCTTATTAGTCATCATTTACAAATATTTTCTCCCATTCAGTAGGTTGTCTTTTTGTTTTGTCGATGGTTCCCTTTGCTGTGCAGGAGATTTTAAGTTTAGTTAAGTCCCATTTGTTTTTGCTTTTGTTTCCTTTGCCGCAGGGGACCAACCCAAAAAAATACTGCTACAACTTATGTCAAAGAGTGTTCTGCCTATGCTTTCTTTTAGGAGTTTTATGGTTTGCAGTCTTACATTTAGGTGTTCAATAAATTTTTGTATATGGTGTGAGGAAATGTTCTAATTTCATTCTTTTACATGT
Organism: Lipotes vexillifer; assembly: GCF_000442215.2. Classification (NCBI taxonomy): domain Eukaryota; kingdom Metazoa; phylum Chordata; class Mammalia; order Artiodactyla; family Lipotidae; genus Lipotes; species Lipotes vexillifer. The sequence goes on from NW_006785319.1 coordinate 1,077,411, forward strand.
AGCTGTCCAGTTTTCCCAGCACCACTTAATGAAGAACTGTCTTTTCTCCATTGTATATTCTTGCCTCCTTTGTCATAGATCAATTGAATGTAAGTGTGTGGGTTTATTTCTTGGCTTTCTATCCTGTTTCATTGATCTATTTGTCTGTTTTTGTGCCAGTACCATGCTATTTTGATTACTGTAGCTTTGTAGTATAGTCTGAAGTCAGGGAGTATGATTCCTCCAGCTCTGTTCTTCTTTTTCAAGATTGTTTTGGCTACTCGAGGTCTTTTGTGTTTCCACACAAATTTTAAAAATATTTGTTCTAGTTTTGTTGAAAAATGCTTGGGTTTATATCAAAGAAAACAAAAACACAAATTCTCAAAGGTATATGCACCTGAATGTTCACAGCAGCATTATTTACAATAGCCAACTTATGGAAGCAATCTTAGTGTCCATCAACAGAGGAATGGATAAAGAAGATGTGGCACATATATAAAGTGGAATATTACTCAGCCATAAAAAGAATGAAATTTTGCCCTTTGCAACAACATGGATGGGCCCAGGGTGTATTATGCTTAGTGAAATAAGTCAGACAGAGAAAGGCAAATACTGTATATTATCACTTATATGTGGAACCTAAAAAGTAAAACAGACTAGTGAATATAACAACAACAGCAGCAGAAAAACAGACTCATAGATGTAGAGAACAAACTAGCGTTTACCAGCAGGGAGAGGGAAAGGAGGAGGGGTAAAATAGGGGTAGGGAATTAAGAGGTACAGGCTATTTTGTATAAAATAAGCTACAAGGATATAACGTACCACACAGGGAAATGAAATATAATCTGTAAAAATTTTGAATCACTATGCTGTACACCTGCAACTAATGTAATATTGTAAATCAACTATACATCAATAAAAAAATTTAAAAGAAGTTATTGACAAACAACTGATTCAAAATATGAATATAAGAGTTTAGTATGGTGATTGTTACTTCACTCATAAAATTTCTTAAATTTGGAGAACAAAAGTTATAACAGTATTTTTTCCTATATTAGTTACCTATAGCTACAATTTCAATGAATAATGTTGTATAGTTTTTGCAATTCTTTTTTCTCATTGTGTATTTGATCTGATTATTGAAATATGATTTTATGTCTGTTGAGTCTAAGACTAAATGGTTCCTCTTTCAAAACCAAAAACGTATACAATGTTGTATGTCAATCATATCATACTAAAGCTGGGGAAAAAAGAAAAAAAAGAGTAACTCTTGGATTTAGGCTTACAAAGTCAGGGAGTTGATGGTGCTTTTTGTAAATGAAGTATAGTTGATTTACAATGTTATATTAGTTCCAGGTGTACAGAATAGTGATTCAGTATTTTTATAGATTATACTCCATTATACGTTATTATAAGATAATGGCTATAATTCCCCATGCTGTACAATATGTCCTTGTTGTTTATCTATGAGATGATAGTGCTTTATACTGAAATGGGAGACTCTGGTATTTGTGAAGTAATATTTAGTAAAAGGTGCAAATTTTTCATAATATATTAAGTAAAAGCACTTTGTAAATCAATACATACCTTATAATCTCAAGGCTGTTGTAAAATATTCCACACATATACATATGCATGGCACTGGAAGAATCTGCACTAAAAATATCTGCATTAACATAATGCCTATGGATAGCAGATGCTGAAATATTAGTTAAATAAATGGATATTGTTTATTCTCTCTTCACTGTTTCTTAATTGCCTACCTGATTTCCCATTTGCTTCGTTTTCTTTTTAATTTAAGATACATATTCAGTATATTTGTAATTTCAAATACAAAAGCCAACAATAGCCATTGCACATACTTGGAAAAATATCAAAGCACAAAATATAAAATAAAAATCACCCATCATCTCACAATCACCCAGATATACCCATGTATACATGTACATGCATATGCATGCATTTATTTAGAGTATAAATGAGATCATAATATGCACTAAGTTTGTAGGTAGAAAGAGCAGGATGAAAGGAAAGAGGCATTTGTTATTTGAGATGTTTAGAAGTAACTAGTTTTTATGGATGGAATAAAGGTTCAAATTATGGTCTATTTAGAGGTTGACAGCATTAATTCCCACTGTTAAAAACAGCATATATTTAAAAATATTTACTTTCCATTTTTAACATATTAGCAAACCACTATTATCTTCAGCTCTTTCAACTAACTCTTTCAACAGGCTCCACTGATAATTTTCCATTTACGGCAGTACAGGGATTTAAAAAGTAGGTGGCAGTGAAACCATCTTCATGCACCTTACAAATCAAATTGTGATAACACTAATGATTTAAGGTACTGGAGTGGAGGGCTATCAGGTCAGTGAGGAAGAAATTAAGCAGTATTCTAAGCACTTCTGTCAGAGATAGCAAAATTGCATAGTTGCAGAGATTTTATGATTCAAATACGAACTCTCTAGGGAAAATAAATCTTACTGTCTCTTGTGACATTAAACAATCATTTAAAATATAAAATTATGTCTTAAGGACATAAAAGACCCTATAGCACAGCTCTTTGGGGATGTCTTATATAAACAAATTAAGAAACTTTCTATTTTGTTTGAATTTCTCCCAACCATTTTGGTCATAATTTATTTTAATAACCTATTAAATGACTGAATAACTCCCCAAACCGATCAAGGATATGAACACATAAATACTACGTCCAAATAAAAGCACAGTTAATATAAAATCCCACAAAAACAGGGAAAAAGTCCAAAATGGAAGTTGGCATAAGAAAATATCTTAGTTGATGATAATTAAGCCACTTGAATCATTTAAGACAAGTCAGACTTATGTTAAGTTGGTTATATTTATCTCTTCTCTTGTTGAAATTGAAAACCAGTGTACACAGAAATATATGATGGTCTCTTCATACATGAACTAATAGAATAAATGGGTTTTAAACTCTTTCTACCATGGTCACTCCTATTCTGACTTCTTTATTATTCTTCCATTCTCTAAGAGGGAACAAAATATTGTTCATGTGAAACATTATTTTATACTTCATGGGAGAGGTGAAAATGTTTAGTGTGTGATTAGCATTTGTAAGTCTTGTGTGTGTGTAAACTTCTAAAGGCTGAAAGGAAAAAAGTTATCTGTAGCAGGTCAGAGCTAGAACCAGACAAAGCAAAATTATTACTTTTGTATAATCAGAATCTCAAATGCAGAGGTGAGTTAAAAGACAGCCTCATTCTTTACTAATATTTAATGTATCCAGACACAATATTTCCTTTTTTCTATTATATTGAGAAATTCATATTCTTTTTCCTCTAGTGTAAAATGTTCTAAGTTTGGCACTTCTCTTTCTTGACTTTTTTCAAGTGAAAATGAAACAGGTGCCTTAGCAACAGTTGGCATTCCTTTCTGTGGGAATACAGCTAAGATCCTGTATAAATTAACAGAAGCTATTTTTAGCAGAATGTTGATTTCTTACCATAAAAAAAGCCTCACAGCATCAGTAGTAGTAAATAGGGTTCTTTGATTAACATTTGTTTTGCAATTGTCATCACTGACTTTTTTTTGACTGATAAGACTGTTTAAAAGCTTCAGGAAGGTGATGCACACATTCAGCTCTATTTGAAAGTGTCCATCAGTGTTTTGCTTCTGGGTTCAACAAAATAGCCTCATTTGAATACTTAAAGTTTTCTTCACCAGTGATAGTATCTTCATTTTAATGCCTTGTAGAAATCCTCTCTACCAGCTCCCAAAACAAACACGTTCAAAGGAAGCCAGAAAATAGTATCAATATATGTTCAGTGACATGTATTTCATTGGCGACTATGCTTTCTGAAAATGACATATTTGAAACAGATGTGCTGATTGTACTACTTTCTTGGATTCTTTCTCAGAAAGACTGAACTGACGTGAACAACTGTGATGATCACTATGACCTCCCGGTCACACGCAAGCTTGCAGAATGACACGTGGCATCTCACTTCGGAAATGCCACCCACTGCAGGATTTGACATTCTGTATTATCTAAGCTGTGTTTGAAACAATGGTATGCTTGGAGCATTACTGTCATTTCCCCTTCTCTTAGTGGTCTATGACATTCATCTGTCTCCCACTGGTCATGACATTATGATGACAATCTTTTCCAACATTTAAAACAGGCTTCTCCTTTTTTGCTTGGATCTCTTTCCCTACCCCTTACCTAGGAATGTGGAATGTCTTTTTTCTTCCAGCCATCTTTCAAGACCTAATTTAATTTCCATCTCTCTCCCAGATGCTCTGACCACCCTATTCCACTATGACCTCTTCCTTTTTCCAACTTCCATGACCTACTCTGTAGGGTCCACATTGTTTAGTGTGATTTTTAATTTAAAATATAAAATACAGTACCTTGATTCTGATCGTGAAAATAAAATAATCCTTGTCATTTCATTAGCAATTTGTCTTTATCATCCCACACTTTTTGTAAACTTTTACGTTCACACAAAAAAACCCATGAAGTTGAACTTGAGGAAACTGCTGCTTCTGTAGATAAAAAACATTTGGATATCATCAACCTAAAATGGTTTCAAAATAATATTAAGTGTGATTTTCTCCCTCATGGGTACATCAGCTTAGTCATAGGGCATCAGGTTCCTATCACTATCATGTTCATGGCACTCTGATCATATGCCTGCACCTCTGTTACCATGTGAAAACAAGATACCCAATAATCCCCCTCTCCCCCCATGGCACTGCTTCTAGTAAGTTACAGCCTTTAGACATCTTGTACTCGCCCACAGGTCATATTTTCCTCAAGAGACCTTTAGAGCATACTACTCTCTAAAAACCTCTCACAGGGAGATCAGCTCAGTGCTTTGTGACCGCCTGGAGGGGTGGGATAGGGAGGGTGGGAGGGAGGGAGATGCAAGCGGGAAGAGATATGGGAACATATGTATAACTGATTCATTTTGTTGTGAAGCTGAAACTAACATACCATTGTAAAGCAATTATACTCCAATAAAGATGTTAACATTTAAAAAAAAGCACTGTAGAACTGGAAAAAAAAATTAAAAATTAAAAAAAAAAACCTCTCCATCCTTGGTAAGGTGGCATGCTACTTTAAACTTGTCATATTAATTTTTTTCTTGAATAAATCACTTTTAAAACTGCATATTAGAAAAATAAAGCTTCTCTAGTCCCTTTTTCTTCAACTAGATCTTATTATTATTATTATTTTTTTTACTATACATGCCCCACAAAAATTTTATTTATTTTTTTCCTATCTGAAGATTTTATTCTCATTTATTTGTTCCTTGGTTAGAATTCTTTACCAGTTTATTCAGAATGGGTATGTGGGTAATATACTCTCCCAATCTTGTATATATTGAATGGTGAAATATAGATCTATTTATATCTATATCTAAGTATCTATCTAATTACATATAATTATATAGATATTAGATTATATTATATATAGATATTATATTATGGATTCTAATTTCTAGAGTTGTAGATAAAGACTCAAGGCCAGACTGATTATCTCTCCTTTATATATAACTTCTTATTTCTGTCAAGAGGCTTGAAATAAGAAGTTATATAAACTTCTTACTAAATTCTGAAATTTTACTAACATCTGTTTAGGTGTGTCTTTTTCATCAATGTTTGCTATCATGTTTTCAATTTTGGGGCTGAAATATTTGAGAAATCTAATATTTACTTTTAATATTTAATTATTTTCTCTTGCATTTATTGGTTAAAATTTACACATCTCTTCACTGTTTTAACCTTTCTGCCCATAATATCTATTAATTTCTGCTTTGTTTTAATACATTTTTTATATTTACTCTGTCACCTAATCTGTGTCCCAAAGGTCATCATCCACACCCAACATTGGAGCACCTAAATACACAATAAGCGATGCTGAGAAAACTGGACAGCTATGTATTAGAACATTAGAACATTTTCTAATCCCATGAACAAAAATGAACTCAAAATGGATTAAAGACCTAAATGTGAGACCAGAAACCATAAAACTACCATAAAACAACATAGGCAGAACACTCTTTGTCATAAATTACAGCAATATTTTTTGGATCTGTTTCCTAAGGCAAAGGGGAAAAAAAGCAAAAATAAACAAACAGGCCCAAATTAAACTTAAAAGCTTTTGCACAGCAAAGGAAGCCATTTACGAAATGGAAAGACAACCTACAGGAGACAATATTTGCAAATGATGCAACCAACAAGGGATTAATAATCAGAATATATAAACAACTCGTACAACTCAACACCAAAAAACCAAACATCCCGATTAAAAAGTGGTCAGAAGACCTGAATAAAATTTTTTCCAAAGAAGACATACTGGTGGCCAACAGGTACAGGAAAAGGTGCTTGACATCATTAATCATCAGGGAGACGCAAATAAAACCCACAAAGACTTATTATCTCACACCTGCCAGAATGGCGATCATCAAAAAGTCTACGAATAGGGCTTCCCTGGTGGCGCAGTGGTTGAGAGTCCGCCTGCCGATGCAGGGGATACGGGTTCGTGCCCCGGTCTGGGAAGATCCCACATGCCGTGGAGCGGCTGGGCCCGTGAGCCATGGCCGCTGAGCCTGCTCGTCCGGAGCCTGTGCTCCACAATGGGAGAGGCCACAACAGTGAGAGGCCCACATACCGCAAAAAAAAAAAAAAAAAGTCTACGAATAGTGAATGTTGGCAAGGATGTGGACAAAAGGGAACCCCTGTACACTGTTGGTGGAAATGTAGCTTGGTGCAGCCATTATGGAAAACAGTATGGAGGTTCCTTAAAAACTAAAAATAGAACTACCATATGATCCAGAAATCCAACTCCTGGGCATATATCCAAAGAACACAAAAACATTAATTTGAAAAGATATATGCATTCCAATGTTCATAGCAGTATTATTGATAACTGCCAAGATATGGAAGCAACCTAAGTGTCCATCAAGAGATAAATGGATAAAGATGATGTCACTCACACACACACACACACACACTGGAATACTACCCAGCCATCAAAAAGAATGAAATTTTTCCATATGCAGCAACATGGATGGACTTGGAGGGCATTATACTAAGTGAAGTAAGTCATTCAGAGAAAGACAAATACTGTATGATATCACTTATATGTGGAATCTAAAAAAATTCAACAAACTAGTGAATATAACAAAAAAGAAGCAGACTAACAAATACAGAGAAAAAACTAGTGGTTACCAGTGGGGAGAGGGAAGAGGGAGGGACAAGATAGGGGTAGGGAATTAAGAGGTATAAACTACCGATACTATGTATAAATTAGCTAAAAGGATATATCGTACAGCACAGGGAATACAGCCAGTACTTTATAATAACTGTAAAGGCAGTACGACCTTTAAAAATTGTGAATCACTGTTATACACCTGAAACATATAATATTCTAAATCAATTTTACCTCAATATTTAAAAAGAAAAAAATACCAAAAAGTCATCATCCACTACTTCTATACCTGCACTACATGTTTTAAGTTGAAATTCCCAGTTTTAGTTCCAGAAAGCCCTGTGCAGGGTTTAGTTGTCCTCTTTAAAAGCTTTACTGATACTGTTGCTGCTGTCTTTCAGCCTGTCTTCCATCCCCTCCTGAACCTCTCTTTCACTAGATTTCAACTCTTCTGTTGAGGGTTCCTGTTGTGTTCCTTTCTCTGGCTGTTGGCCCCCTTAGGTGACTACTGCTCCTTTTTTCTCTTGTTTTGCTGTCTCTTGGAATGCAGGTTCACCTGTTCTATCTTGGTGGCCACACCAGAATTGGTAGGAGGTCATTAAATCAACTTTCCTTATTGAAGAAGCTGTGTGAAGGCCTTCTGTTCCTAGAATTGTCCACTTCAGGGGCTCATCCACTCCCAGGAGCAGGTGTAGGAAGGAACCAGTTCCCTTTCTCAGAACCCTCCAGCCAGGTATGCAGGCTTTCCCTGGCCCACACAGCATCAATTCCTGTGTCTGTTCAGGCCTGGTTGAGTCTTGTGAGGGTTCATTTTATGTGTCAACATGACTGAGCCCAGCGCCCAGATATTTGGTCAAACATTATTCTGAGTATTTCTGGGTGGTGTTTTTTGAATGAGACTGATACGGTAAGTCCCCTACATATGAACAAGTTCTGTTCCGAGAGTGTGTCCCTAAGTTCAATTTGTTCATAAGTCCAACAAAGTCAGCCTGGGTACCCAACTAACAAAATCAGCTATATAGTACTGTACTGTAATAGGTTTATAATACTTTTCACACACATAATACATAAAAAACAAACACAAAAATAAAGAAAACATTTTAAATCTTACCTTGAAAAGTACAGTAGTACCAGCTACATCACTGCTGCATTTACGCTTGCTTCCGGACATCCCAGGCTTGAAATAAAGATACTGTACTACTGTACTCAATACAGTACTGGAGAGTATAGAAATGCACAACCACTAGTAGAGGATGCATGCACGTGACAATGTACACCAGACACATAAACTAACTTACGAGACTGGGCATGCAAATGCACGTTCACATCTTTGAAAGTTCGCAACTTGAAGGTTCGTATGTAGGGGACTTACTGTATTGAAAATGGTGGACTTTGAGTAAAGCAAATTGCCCTCCATGTGTGGTGGGCCTCATCCAATCAGTTGAAGACCCCTATAGAACAAAGGCTGACTGCCCCCAACAGGAAGGACTTCTTCCAGTGGATCACCTTTGGATGTGAACTGACACTCTGTCCTAAGTCTTCAGCCTACAGTGCTACCCCATCAGATTTTGGACTCACCAGGCTTTCACGATCACATGAGCCACATCCTTAAAATAAATCTCTCTCCATGTTGACATACACATACTATTGATTCTGCTCCTCTGGAGAACCCCCAAACAAACCCTGATCACATCATCCTCACCCCAACATCTCTTTATTTCAGGATAGGTACGTGTTATGTAGAATCATCAGAAGAACATAAAAACTGGCTATAGTGCAGTGTGCTTCAAGTGTCTGCTATGTTTATCGATTCCTTCTCTGAATAATGACCAAAAGTGATTCATAAGACAGGACTTACTGTACTTTATTCCAAGTTCCTAATTTACTGTAGCCATGGGCATTATAAGATTAATAATATTTAACCATCCCTACTTTATAGGGGTTTTTTTGTGAGAAACACTGGGGCAATGTGCAAAAAACCCACTGTACTGAAGTTAAGGCACTGTGCATATAGAAAGGATGAAATGAGAAAATGTCGCATAAAGTGAATAATAATATAGAGTTTGTAGTGAAAAACAAATGCTAGGTCTGTGTCATAATTATAACTGACTTTCCAAATTTAGATAATACTTTAATGACTTTGTTCTGGTTTTAAAAATACTTGCGATACATATGTCAGAGGCTTATAAAGTACCTAATCAAGTTGCATAAAAATATTTCTATTATTGCAAAACACAAGAACTAAAGATTAAATAACGATCCAATAATTTATTTATAAGACATTTGGTATAATTTCTAAAGTTCTTCCTTAAGGATTCTTATTCTTCAAAACAAAATAAAAATTTTTTGTGCACGAGTGGAATCACTACTAATAAATATACTTCAATTAATGTGTACTAAATTCCATTAGACAGTTACTCTAGGTCAATGTCTATTAAGTTATTAATTCATTCATTCTAGTCCAATAATGTATTTGGATGCCTAAGGCTCAGCTGGTCACCAAGGAAATTCAAGTCATCATAAAATGCCTGATAATACTAATTCCACTGTGCTCTCCTTGTCACTTCACACCAGTAAACCAAACACTGTATTAAATTAAATCCCTTGACCATCAACTCTTATTTTTCCATTATTTTATGATGTCTATGTTTTATAAATAATGCAAGTTTCTTTTACATACTTTTGGGAAGAGACAATTTCCTTCAAAATTAAACAACCTTAAGTTTGTTTTCTATGTCTGTGGGTCTATTTCTGTTTCGTAAATAAGTTCATTTGTATCATTTTTTTAGATTCCATATGTAAGCAGTATCATATGATATTTGTCTTTGTCTGGCTTACTTCACTTAGTATGATAAACTCTAGGCCCATCCATGTTGCTGCAAATGGCATTACTTCATTCTTTTCTATGGCTGGGTAATATAGAATACCAATTTATGGTTACCAAAGGGGAAAGGGGGGGATAAATTAGGAGTTTGGGATTAACATATACACACTACTATATATAAAATAGATAACCAACAAGGACCTTGTATAGCACAGGGAACTATACTCAATATTTTGTAACAACCTATAAGAGAAAACAATCTGATTTTATATATATATACACACACACATATATATATATATAAAATTGCTGTACACCTGATACTAACACAACATTGTAAACTATACTTCAATTAAACACAATTAAACAACGCTAGACTTGAGCTTCTAGTATTCCTGAGGACCACTTATGCCATGTTTCTGTGACTAAGAATTATCACAAGGCACAGCTGCTTTCATCTGCCACGAAGGCTGTTCAAAAACCACTGCTACTCACTCAAAAAGCATCAGGTCAAACTGGGGTTCGTGGTTCTGAACCAGTGTCTGGAAAGTCCTGCATTGGTCTCCCCAGCTGGCATTTTCCTTCCCCAGTGGGTGAGCGCATGCATTTCCCCTAGAGCCATGGTGGCCCAGAACTCATTACTAATAAATTTATGCCAGGTCCTGGATATGAATTTCGGAGGATGTTCAAATAACCACTTGAATCCCTATGCCTTGTGCCTGAAATACAACACCTTAATGACCACTTGAGATCAAACAAATTAGTGATTTCCCTCAAATCATGGGCAACTCTCAGTTATCACAGCATTAGCATGTTGCAAAAACTCAACTAATGTCGTAATGGTGACAGAGTCCTAGGTCATCAAAAATTTATTCTCTACTTTTAGTTCTTGTACTCTTCTTCCTAAAATATATATGCTACATAAGTACATAAACTGTACAACACTAAATGTAAGGGTGGCTTTGACTCCTACTAAAAAGTAAAGCCACAGCAAAACTAGCGAATGTAACTTCTTGGAGTTTCCAGATTAGAGCCACTATTAGCAGAACTATTACCCATGGCTTTGAAGTGTAAATATTAAGTACAGTGGGCATGAGAGTTTTCTAGTGCAAGCTGCTAGGAATACAGATTTACAACTCCACACTTAATTCAGAGCTGTACAGCAAAAGGTTAAAACTGCCAAGACTAAAATTGGGTACAAGACTTCAGAAACATAAATGGCAGGCATAAGAATCAATTTAACCTTAGTCTACTTGATCCATTTAGATTCCAATCCTTTACTTCACTACGTGTTTCTCATCTTTTCCTTATCAGCTCTTATCAAACACCATCTTGGTTCAGCAAAACATTTTCCTACCTTTTCAGCATCAGGAGTCATTATCTACTCATATGACTCCTTCCAAATATGGGGCATTTAAAGGCAGAAAAAATTTGAGAATAACCACAGCTACCACCATAGGAAAGATGTTTTTGACAAGGGATAAAAACAATACTGAGAGGCAAACAGGTTTGGGGAAGATGCTCACAAAATGTCTGTAATAAGAAATCCTAAAGATAATGTTACTTGAAGTATAAATAAATATGGACAACCTAGGGAAGTTTTTTGGTGAGACTTTGTGTCAACTGATGAGATTTGAAGGCATGAGAAAAATTATGACTAGGTGATTCAATCTATAATCACATAGTCATAGGAATCAAGGTTATGTGAACACAGGCAAACCTCAGAAATACTGTGGGTTTGGTTCCAGACAACCAAAATAAAGTGACTATCACAGTAAAGCAAATCACACAAAATATTTGGTTCCCCAGTGCATTTAAAAGTTATGTTTACACTGTACTGTGATCTATTAAGTGTATAATAGCATTATGTCTAAAAAAACAAAGAACAAACTTTAAAACTACTTTATTGCTAAAGAATGCTAACCATCACCTGAGCCTTCAGCGAGTCATAATCTTTTTGCTGGTGGAGGGTCTTGCCTTGATGTTGGATGTTGATGGCTGCTGACTGGACAGGGCAGCGGTTGCTGAAAGCTGGGGTAGCTGTGACAGTTTCTTAAAATAAACAACAATGGAGTCTGCCACATCCATTGACTCTTCCTTTCATGAACGATTTCTCTGCAGCATGACATGCTGTTGGACAGCATTTTACCCACAGCAGAACTTTTTCAAAACTGGAGCCCATCCTCTCAAACCCTGCTGCTGCTTTATTCGCTAAGTTTATGTCATAGCCTAAATCCTTTGTTGTCATTTCAACAATTTTCACAGCATCTTCACCAGGAGTAGACTCCATCTTGAGAAACCACTTTCATTGCTCATCTACAAGAAGCAACTCCTCATTCATTAGTTTTGTCATGAGATAGCAGCCATGCAGCCACATCTTCAGGCTCCACTTCTAATTCTAGTTCACTTGCTCCTTTTACCACATCTGCAGTCATTTCCTCCACTGAAGTCTCGAACCCCTCAAAGTAATCAACTTTTTCCACATTCCTGTTAATGTTGATATTTTGACCTCTTCCTATGAACCTCAAATGTTCTTCATGGCATCCAGAATGATGAATGCTTTTCAGAAGATTTTCAATTGACTTTGCTAACATCCATCAGAGGAATCATTACCTATGGCATCAATAGCCTTACAAAATGTATTTCTTAAATAATAAGGCTTGAAAGTCAAAATTGCTCCTTGATCCATGGGCTGCAGAGTAGATGTTGTGCTAGCATGAAAATAAAATTGTCCATCTCCGTCATAGCTCTTGGGTGACCAGGTGCCTACTCAGAGCACAGTAATATTTGAATCTATTTTTTCTGAGCAGTACATCTCAACAGTAGGCTTAAAATATTCAGTAAACTATGCTGTAAACAGGAGTGCTGTCATGCAGGCTTTGTCTTTCCACTTATAGAGTACAGACAGAGTAGATTTAGCATAATTCTTAAGGGCCCAAGAGTTTTGGATTCGTAAATGAGCATTGGGTTCCACTTACATCACCGGGTGCATCACCTTCTAATGAGACAGTCAGCCTGTCCTCTGAAGCTCTGAAGTTGACTTCTCCCTTGCAGTCAAAGTCCTAGACGGCATCTTCTTCCAACAGAAGGCTATCTCATCTACATTGAAAATCTGTCATCTCATTCTTTATCTTAGCTGGATCTCCTGGATAACTTGCTGCAGGTTCTCCAACAGCACTTGCTGCTTTACCTTGAACTTTTATGTCATGGAGATGGCTTCTGTCCTTCAACCTATGAACCAACCTCTATCGCTTCAAACTTTTCTTCTGCAGCTTCCTCGCCTCTCTCAGCCTTCACAGAATTGAAGAGAGTTGGGGCCTTGGTCTCCATTAGGCTTTGACTCAAGGGAATGTTGTGGCTGGTTTGATCATCTACCTAGATCAGTAAGACTTTCTCCATATGAGCAGTATGGCTGTTTCGCTTTCTTATCATTCATGTGTTCACTGGAGCAGCGCTTTTCATTTCCAACAGGAACTTCTCCTTTGCATTCACAGCTTGGCTGACTGTTTAGCACAGAGGCTTAGCTTTCAGCCTGTCTTGGATTTTGACATGCTTTCCTCACTAAGCTTCGTCATTTCTAGCTTTTGACTTAAAGCAAGAGACATGGGACTCTTCCTTTCACTTGAACACTTAGAGGCCATTGCGGGGTTACTAACTGTCCTAATTTCAATACTGTTGTGTCTCAGGGAATAGGGAGGCCTGAGGGAGGGAGAAAGATGGGAATGGGTGGTCATGGAGCAGTGAGAACACACAACATTTACTGATGAAGTTCCCTATCTTGTATGGGCGCAGTGGTCCACGGTGCCCCACAAGCAAATATAACAGGAACATCAGAGATCACTGATCGTAGATCACCATGACAAACACAATAATAATAAAAATGTTTACAATATTGTGGGAATTACCAAATGTGGCATAGGGACAGGAAATGAGCAAATGTGTTGGAAAAATAGTGCCAATAAACTTGCTCAAAAGCAGGGATGCCACAAATGTTCAGTTTCCAAAAAGCGTAATATTTGCCAATTACAATAAAACAAGGTCCGCATGCCTACAGATATCCATATATTGAGTACACACTACAGCCCAGTTTAAATAACTTAATTAACACTTAAAATAACTCTGTAATAAGCATTATCATTAAACCACATTCTACTAATGAGGGAAAAAAGGCTAATTAATCACATGCACACTTGCCCATGGGAAGTTGATATTTCAACTTCTGTAACATATGGTTAGAGTGAATTATTTTTAAAAGTTAATTTTGTCTTTTTTCTTTTAACACAAACTGAGGGCAGTTTAACAAATCTCCTGAGATATTTCTTCACTGCTATTTTCATATTGTGATATTGAAGGTATTTTTCCCTAGGTAACTGTCACTCACTTCAGTTTCAGCTAAATTTTGTTCTGTTATTAGCCATGTAAATGATACATCTCAACAGAATGCTCACCATCTTTTCAGTTCCAGTTTACATTTTCATTACTATACAATGAGTGTCAAAGGAAATATTTCATTAAAAGTTCACCTGCATCTAATGAATAATAATGAATGTTATTTTGGCAATATTCCCAAAGTTGACCACCTTCTAACAAATCTCATTATGAAATTTACTGATAACACATCAAATATGTATCAATTATACTAAATTATTAACAATAAACATTGTTCATGTTTGTAGTAACAAAAAAGATGCCAGATACTCTTTAAGAGACATGAATGATATCGCTTATATGTGGAATCTAAAAAAATGGTACAAAGGAACTTATTTACAAAACAGAAATAGAGTCAAAGATGTAGAAAACAAACTTATGGTTACCAAAGGGGAAAGGGTGGGAGAGGGATAAACTGGGAGACTGGCGTTGACATATACACACCACTATGTATAAAGTAGATCAGTACTAAGGGCCTACTGTATAGCACAGGGGAAAAAAAAGGAAGACATGAGGCGGCGTCAATAAAAGATGACCAGGAGCCACAGTAGTTATAGCAAAACTACCATTTTGTACTTTCTGAAAGCAAAGTAGTTACAGTCTCTCCCAGATGGAGCAGATTTCTGTTTCCCATTCTGTTTTGTTGGCAATCTTGTTCAATTATGTAGAATAAAGACATTTCAGAGCAAAATGGCTCCCTGATCAGCAATAAAGAGAGCTCTTGTTTAAATGAACCGAGGAAAGCCTAATGTGAATCATTTTTAAAGCATGGCACTTTCTTACCTCTCAAAAAGCATTTTAATTCAGACCTTTCATATGTTTTGTGATGGACATTCAGACTGATTAGTATGACCCCTTAGTAACTCAGATTTTGAGGTTTAAGGGGGCCTGGGATGCAATGTCCAGAAGAGAAAAATAGCAGCCATGCTCACAGTATTTTCCTAATACTGGAGTGTCATTTAAAAAGCCTAATTCAAATGATTGAAGCTAATGTGACTTAGAGCCCTTGGGTAAGTGATTCTAATTCAGGGAATAGCAAATTTTTAACTCATTAAATAAATGCATATGTGTACAAATATAGATAGAAGGATAATTGCTATAAATATTATAATTGCTATAAATATAGATAGAAGGATAATTGCCAAGTGATGGAGAGAGAATGAAAAGGACTCTTTCGCTCTATGATAATATGGTGATTGGCAGTCATATCAAAGCAGGTGATATATTGTCTCATGACCTTAAGGAAGGCGGGGGTGGGCTGTGAAGATACACACAAGCGTTTGGTCCAGGCTGCAGGAACAGCAAGTGAAAAGTCCTGGAAGGTATTTATCATCCTTGAGGGAAAAAAAAGAGGACAACACGGCCAGTGGAGAGACTGCACATCGACCAGCAGGAGAGAAGGAAAGAGCCCTGGGTCAGGGGTGGATCATGCTGTATGTCATACTTATGGAAGGGACCTGGAGTACATTTTGGATATGATGACTGGGCTTTGTGTGCTTTGGAGCAGAGGAGTGAAATGATCTGATATGTATTTTTAGAAGATTGCTCTGGCTGTAACTTGAAGAGCTGACAGTGGGGCAGGGAGATCAGTGAAGAGGCCACTGAAATAGTTTAGGCAAGAGAGATTAATGGTCAGGATTCGAATAGCCATGGTGTCAATAACCAGGTCATGTCATGGCACTGTGACAACCATGGTGTCATGGTTGGAGTGAAAGCTCCTGCTCTCACTGTACAACAGCCACTGGAATTCATTTTTGTCCATCTTTTGCTTCCAGACGTTGGAGCAGTATTTGAAATATAGTGACATTTATAAGTATTTGTCAAATAAGTGAATGAACAAATTATTAAAGTGACAAGATAGTAAAAGCCTTGACTAGTCGAACCTGTAAGTACAACTAAGCAAATGGAAACAGTGAGAAGTTAAATATAATTTCACAGGATTCCTGAGGCATATAGTGGGATGCAGGAATTGATTGTGATTATATGAGGATATAACCTATTTCAAAGAAAGAGAGAGAATACAAAGGTTGAAAACAGCTTTTTTTCATGTTGAGTTCACACATACTGAACTCCAAAAAAACAGTGATAAACACAGTGAAACTCTGAGTTAGAATAAAAAGAAGACTGGACGAGAAAAATCTTAAAATTTCAAAACTATAAATAGGTGCTCTCTACAAATACAAATCAGGGGTCTTACTAACGATTTCATAAATCACATGTGCAAGGGTGCCCGTGCACACACACCCCTGCATCACTCTGGATGGATGACTTCAAAAATATGTCATGAGAATTCAGGAACATCACACATTAATTAAGAAACAGCTCCCTATACTAATTGCATTTTCTTGTCAACATCCAGCAGAAGTTATTAGGTTCATAGCTCAGGGAAATGCCATAGGCAGGGTTTATCTTTATTTCAGAAATATATGGCATTTAAAAAAATTTGTACATGGAGCAATGTCAGCTGGATATCGCTTTAGTTGCTATAATGATTATACCCAATGCTTACTGAGTAATGGGTCAATATGAATTTACACACCATCTTTCATATTATATCAAAAGAATCTGTATTTCAGTTCTTTCCATTCAACTTTTATAAACTGAATGACTGTTCAACAAGCATGCTTATCAATTTTGTGATACAGTAAAACTCAAAAGGAGGGATAAACCGTTAAGAGATAAAATCTAATGTCAATAAATTCTCAAATGATGTGAAACTAACTAAATGAAATATAATGGGATCATATATAAGATATATGATTAGAAAAAATGCCTAAAATATGACTGGGTTCATAGGAAATAATGAGAAAGAGCATTCAGAAAATTACTTGGACGAAAGCACAAATGTATCTAGTATCAGGGTATGACTGTATCTTGAAAATTTGGTTTACCTCTTCGGGAAGCCTTCCTGAAGCTGAAATGGTATGTTGGATATTATTCATCTATGGGTAAATTGGTTTGGTTAATGCTACTCCCCAAAGATTATGAAATAATAGAAACTCTGTTTTTTAAAAAACATTAGTTAGAATTCTTGTAACAATTTTTTTTTAAATCCTTATAATTTACTATGACACTAAGGGCACAGAGGTACCAGAAAAGAACTCTAAGTTACACCTAAGGTCTGGGAATCTATCCTTCAAATGCTTCTTTTACATATATTTTTTCATGCAAGAACTCTCCATTTTCTCAACCTAAAGCAATCTACAGGTTCAATGCAATCCCTGTCAAATAACCAAGGGCATTTTTCACAGATTTAGAGCAAAAATTTGTACACTTTGTATGGAAACACAAAAGACCCTGAATAGCCAAAGCAATCTTGAGAAAGAAGAACAGAGCTGGAGGAATCAGGCTCCCTGAATTCAGACTATATCACAAAGCTACAGTAATCAAGACAGTACGGTACTGGCACAAAAACAGATATATAGATCAATGGAACAGGACAGAAAGCCCAGAGATAAACCCACCCACCTATGGCCACCTAATCTATGACAAAGGAGGCAAGAATACACAGTGGAGAAAAGACAGTCTCTTCAATAAGTGGTGCTGGGAAAACTGGACAGCCACATGTTAAAGAATGAAATTAGGACACTCCTTAACACCATACACAAAAATAAACTCAAAATGGATTAAAGACCTAAATATAACGCTGGATACTATAAAACTCTTTGAGGAAAATACAGGCAGAACACTCTTTGCCATAAATCACAGCAAGATATTTTTGACCCACCACCTAGAGTAATGAAAATAAAAATAAACAAACGTGACCTAATGAAACTTAAAAGCTTTTTCACAGCAAAGGAAACCATAAACAAAAGACAACCCTCAGAATGGGAGGAAACATTTGCAAATGAAGCAAATGATAAGGGATTAATCTCCAAAATATATAAACAGCTCATGCAGCTCAATATCAAAAGAACCAAACAACCCAATCAAAAAATGGGCAGAAGACCTAAATAGACATTTCTCCAAAAAGACATACAGGTGGCCAACAAATACATGAAAAGATGCTCAACATCACTAATTATTAGAGAAATTCAAATCAAAAGTACAATGAGTTATCACCTCACACCTGTGAGAACAGTCATCATCAAAAAATTTTCAAACAATAAATGCTGAAGAGGGTGTAGAGAAAAGGGAACCCTCCTACACTGTTGGTGGGAATGTAAAATGGTACAGCCACTATGGAGAACAGTATGGAGGTTCCTTAAAAAACTAAAAACAGAACTACCATAAGACCCAGCAATCCCACTCCTAGGCATATATCCAGAGAAAATCATAATTCAAAAGGATGCATGCACCCCAAAGTTGACTGCAGCACTATTTACAATAGCCAGGACATGGAAGCAACCTAAATGTCCATAAACAGAGGAATGGATAAAGAAGATGTGGTACATATACACAATGGAATATTACTCAGCCATAAAAAGGAACAAAATAGTGCCATTTGCAGAGATGTGGATGAATCCAGAGATTGTCATACAGAGTGAAGTAAGTCAGAAAGAGAAAAACAAATATCGTACATTATCACTTATATGTGGAATCTAGAAAAATGGTACAGGTGAATTTATTTGCAAAGTTCAAATAAGATTAATTTATTTTCAAAGCAGAAATAAAGTCACAGATGTAGAGGACAAACTTACGGTTACCAAGGGGGAAGGGGAATGGATGAATTGGGGGATTGGGACTGACATATATACACTACTATGTATAAGATAGATAACTAATGAGAACCTACTGTATAGCACAGGGAACTCTACTCAATGCTCTGTGGTGACCTAACTGGGAAGGAAATCTAAAAAAGAGGGGATATGTGTAAACGTATGACAGATTCACCTTGCTGTAAAGCGAGAAACTAACCCAACATTGTAAAGCAACTGAACTCCAATAAAAATTAATTAAAAAAAGAAAAAAACAACTCTCCATTTTTCTCAAAGGTGGAAGCATCTTCACCATTTCCTCATAACTCAACTACCTCCTTTCCCCCTATATTGCACCCGCTTATATGAAAATGATTACTTAAAATAGCTGATATTTCAAAAATTATCAAATACGCCACAAAGATGTAATTGTCAAAACAAAACGTAAACTAACAACATCAATAAAAACACTAACAAAGACATTTGATGAAATGCATCTGGTATATTATGCTAATACACTTTTATAAAGATTATTGAGATCTCGTCAGGAAGCAGTTTCTGGATTTTCATATTTTTAAGACATTTTCAGTGTTTATTAAGTAGGACAGACATTTGAAAACATAACTAAAACAATATAATTAAAACCTAACAAACAAATATAAAACATCAAACCACAGACCAGTGTGATGCACTTAAAGCAGTGCTTGGAAAGAAATTTAGAGTCCTAGGTGCTTATTCTACAACAGAAGAAGGCTGAAATTAAGGAGGTATGAATCTAATTCTTTAATTTAGAAAAATATAGTAAAAGTCAAAGAAAAGAATAAATATGACTGTAAATCAATGAGAAAAACACAAGAGATAAGATGAACTATGTCGAAAATTGGTTTTTGACATAATTAATAAAATTGACAATTTCCTAGTGCAATTAGTTAATGAAAAATGACAAAAAACAAATAAATGATATTTGAAAGAAAAAGCAACATAAATTTAAGCATAACAGACATTATAAAAACTTTAATAAGAGGATGTTATGAATAAATGTGTTAATAAATAGGAACATTTTAACTCAGGAGTGAAAAATCTTTGCTCCAAGAGAAGTCCAGCCCAGATAATCTTCACCCACAAGATGATCGTTAAGCATTAGTAAATAAATAATTTTAATATACCACAAGCAATTACAAAGTGTAGAAAGATGAGAGGTATTATTAGTCGAGTCATTTTTTGAAACCATCATTACATTGTTCCCAAAACTTGACAAGGATTCTATGAGAAAGAAAAATTCATGGCCAATATTCACTCATGAGTAAAGATGTGAAATTGCTAAAATAGTAGCAAACTAAATCCAGTAATAAATAAAAAGTCAGATTTAGCCCGTAATTTCAAAGTTTGATTTCTATTAGAAACCAATAGGTACAACATACTCAAAATCATAAAGGAGAAAATGTATCTTATTTCAATACATGCAAACAAAAAAAATTTTGATTAAAATCAACATTCATTTAGGTGTAAAAAAAGTAAAACTCTCAGAAAGTCATAACCAGAAGGCCTAGTAAACAGTGTACAGTACATTTTCATTAAGTAGATTAAATGCTAACACAAGTATCTAATTTGCTATTGTCAGAACCTTAACAAATCAAAAACATCCACCAACAGCCACTGGACAACATGATACTCGAGTTCCTAGCAAGTGCAGAAACAGAGTAAAAATAACTAAAATTATAAGGTCTAGGATGGAAAAAATTTTAAACACTGTCACTACTTATAGATATTATGAGTATCTACACTAACAATCCAAAATAACTTATGGGCAATGATTATAATTCATAAAAGAGTTTAGAATGTTTTCTAAATTGAGGTCTATATTTAAAAATTATTAACCTTTCTCTATACCAGCTACAAATAGTTCAGAACTTCAATAAGATCAACAACATGCTCAATACCCATATAATGTTAGTTTTCTAGGAATAACACTGAAAATGTCTGAGAATCAAATTACAAACACACCCCTAGAGATAACAAATAAGCACCAAGAAATATAATGATATACCACGGAATGAATATAATATTGGAAAAATGTAAATTATTCCCTAATTTATCAATAGACTTAATACAATTCTAAAATTCCAATATTCTGTGTGTATCTGCATATTGTGCATAAAGTCTGACAAGTTGAATCTAAAAGTTTAAAGAAAATCCTAATGCTAAGATTGGCAGGGCTTCCCTGGTGGCACAGTGGTTGAGAGTCCGCCTGCCGATGCAGGGGACGCAGGTTCGTGCCCCGTTTCGGGAAGATCCCACGTGCCGCGGAGCGGCTGGGCCCGTGAGCCATGGCCGCTGAGCCTGCGCGTCCCGAGCCTGCGCTCCGCAACGGGAGAGGCCACAACAGTGAGAGGCCCACGTACCGCAAAAAAAAAACAAAACAAAAAAAGACTGGCAAAACATTCCCAAGAAGAAAAGCAAAGAAAGCAGAATGAACTTTACCAGATATCAACAATTGTTATAAAGATATAGCACATAAGATATTATTTCATTAGCTCAAAGTTTTTCACTCACGGAACAGAACTGAGAAACCAGAATGAGAACACACAAATATGGAAACTTTTTATAATAGAGTCAACACTGCTGATCCATGTGGGAAAGATACATTTTCTAATAAATGGTGCTGTTGACTGGATACCTAACTAGGTAAAACCTAAATAAATATTGGGCCCCTACCTCACATGATATAAAAATGAAGATGAGCTGCATTTAAGACCTAAATGTAAAAGGTAAAATTCTCAAGCTTAAAAAGACAATGTAGAACAGCAATTAGGCCTATCCTTTAAAAATTATTTGTAAATTTGACTAAAACAGAATTAAGAACTTCTACTCATTAGGCAATATATAGTTTTTTTAAAAATATACAAAATGTGGGATAAGGTATTTTCACCATGTACAACTGATGAAGGATATTATTCAAAAAAATTAAGAGCACTCTGTGGATCAATAAGAAAAATAAAGAAATCAAAAAACTGGAAATAGAAATGAATAGGACTTTTACCTAAGAGAAGGCACAAATGGCCCATAAGCATAACTAAGAGATCAACTACATTAAAATTAGTACTATGCAAATATATGTGACAATGAGTGATTATTTCATACCACAAAATTGAGAAAAATGAAAAATCAGACAGTAATATTAAGTGTTGACAGGATGCAGAGCAATGGGAATTCCATCCATTACTGACTGGAGTGAAATCAGCATATCAACTTTGAAAGACAGTTTGTCACATACTACATAATATAACTGAAATGTGCATTCCTCAGACATGCAAATTCTACTATTAAATATGTACCCTAAGAAAATATTGTCTCTATCCCAGAACCATGAGCAAGAATACTTAGAGCAGCGTCATACATAACCCAAACCTGGGAACTCTCAGAATGTTTACAAAGTGGAAACCGTTGTGGAAAATTAAACAACAGGGCATACACCCAGAGAAAACCATAATTCAAAAAGACACATGCACCCCAATGTTCACTGCAGCACTGTTTACAATAGCCAAGACATGGAAGCAACCTAAATGCCCATCGACAGACAAATGGATACAGAAGATGTGGTACATATATACAATGGAATATTACTCAGCCATAAAAAGCACTGAAATTGGGTTATTTGTAGAGACGTTCATGGACCTAGTGACTGTCATACAGAGGGAAGTAAGTCAGAAAGAGAAAAACAAATATTGTATGTTAACACATATTATGTGGAACCTAGAAAAATGGTACAGATGAACTGGTTTGCAAGGCAGAAATAGAGACACAGATGTAGAGAACAAATGTATGGACACCAAGGGGGGAAAGCAGGGGGGTCGGGGAGAGGATGGTGGGGAGGAAAAAAAATAATCTTTTGAAGCCTTATAATTTCCATTTTGGAGTTCACCCATTTCATTAAAAGTTATCTGCTTTACTGGTAAAAATGATTTTATATTTAGTTCGGGTGAAGGGAGGGGACAGAATGGTACAATGAGACCATTGTCATAATACATGTTTAAAAAACCTAGGAGTTTAAAGATTTGAAAAGTTTATATTAAAAAAAAGAAAATTAAACAGTTACAACAAATCAACTAGAAGTGCACACACATAAATGGATCTCAAAAATAATTTTGAATGAAAGAAGCCATACTGTATGATTCAATGTTTAGATAAAGTCCAAACATAGGCAAAATGCAACAATATTTGTTTAGACATAAGAAATTACAGAGAAAAGTAAGAGTGAATACAAATTTCAAGACTTGGAGGAGACAGAATAGTATCAATGACCCTTTTTCTTGGCCTGCTTATTGGGAACAGAGATGTTTTTCTTATTTTGACTTTATAACTGCATGTGTATTTGTGTGCGCATATTTTATTTAGGTTATATTCTACGGTATTTTTAAAAAATGATAAATTATAGTCTATTGCACTTTTCATGTATCTTCCAGTGAATCATATACATATACTAGCAATTAAAAGTATTTTAATTGCACACAAAATTTGTACTTTAGGAAACTTGTTTTATCACCAATTTTCTTTGTAGGTCAATTTCCCTTGCCCTGAGCTCTGATGAGAAAATTAAAGGTACATTTTTCCAGGAGGCTTTAAAGGGTACAGTACGTAGCAGAAATAAATGTGAAGTATTGGATTTTGTGTCCAAAACGCATTGGCACAAGCAAAGGACAGGCACATCAACTCAAGTGAAAGTAACTTAGATGGAAAAATAATTACAGTTATCATTGGTGGAGTTTATAATATGTGCAAATAATTGGCCAATTACTTTCTAGTATCTTTAATCCTTATAGCAATTCTGCAAAGTAGAACATCAGACAAACAAATTGACTTGCCACTTACACAGAAAAGCTAGGATATGAACCCAGGTGTGTCTCTCTCCCGCATGTTCTCTTCCCATTACTTCATTTTGCCCAAATATTATCATTCGATGTCTGATGGTGGGGTATAATGGAGCATAAGACGACCTGTCAATCTCTCTCTACAAATTATTGGCTGTTTGACCTTGGATAATATTTCATGAATTCTTAAGAACTCATTTCTTTTTCTTTCCTTTTTTCTTTTTACAAATTGGGGATTATAATACCTATCTATCAAAGTCATTGTGAAATTTAAATACATATGCAAAGCCCCTAGTACAAAACATCTATTCAATTATTATTATTTTTATTATTATTACTAACTTGTGGTTAAATTATGAGAACATCTCCCCAAACTTTCAGCATCTTGTGGTTAAAAAAAGAAACAGATGGTTGGATGAATACAGGGCTGATCAAGCAAATAGAGAAAAAAGATCAGAGGACTGGAAACGTAAGGATTCTGGTAAGGAGCTTGCCTTTGTGCCTGTTCATGGAGTCATGCCAAGGTTGGAGGGATGATGTCATATGGAAGAGGCTGATGCTCTGAGGGACACGGAACATTCTTATGACAAGCAGCAGGGTAGGGGACAGTCTTATTTGGAGGAAAGGAACGAAAGAAGAAAATGGAAGACTCTAATTAAGTCAAGCACACCTGATCCAGAGCTGAGAACAACCAAAGCCCTGAACACTGTCACAACTATCTGAATATCTCACTCTTGTCTTCCTGGGGAGAGAAGTCAGGAGGAAGGCTGGCCAGGAGAACCTCAGCCTGCAGCTACTCGTGATTCTGCTGCTGATTTGACCTGGGATGCACCATTTCCGTGTTGCTAAGATGTCTTTACCAAACCATAGCTTCTCAATTTCTGTGATATCCTCACCATGACAAAAAAAAACAAAAACCGGGCTTCCCTGGTGGCGCAGTGCTTGAGAGTCCGCCTGCCGATGCAGGAGACGCGGGGTCGTGCCCCGTTTCGGGAAGATCCCACATGCCGCGGAGCGGCTGGGCCCGTGAGCCCTGGGCACTGAGCCTGCGCGTCCGGAGCCTGTGCTCCGCAAATGGGAGAGGCCACAACAGTGAGAGGCCCGCATAACGCAAGAAAAAAAAAAAAAAAAAAAAAAACCAAAACAAAACAAAAACAAACAAAAAACCCAACAGAGCTCCTTTGGTTGAATAATAGAATATGGACTTCCTATCATCAGTGAAGGTTATTACCTTCACTCGGTTATTACGTCTATACCCTTCTGAATCCGTTTCCAACAACCTAAGTCCTTCTAGAAGGACATAATTTTTCCTGTTACTTTTCCAAGAAGTAAAATGTTTCCTCTATCCCTAGCCTAACACTAGAATCTGCTATGCACAGCAGATCTACTGGATCCCAATGAACTGCCTGTTCGTTTGCCCAGGTATGGCCAACTTCAGGTCCCTGGCTCTTCTGATCCACCTGCCAGTGTCTAGAACTGCGGTCCTCCTTCCATCCTTGGCCCAGCCAGTTAGATACACCACAGCCCTGATGAGCGAATCTAGCTGAAGATAACATGTGTGCCAAGTCAAGTCTCATGAATAAATCCAAGATACCCCCAGAAATGATCGAAAGACACTCTGGAAGTATAAAGCACGGCAGATTTCTAAAACTCAAATGACCTCTGTTCAGCTCATACTGTAAACGCTATTCATTATTTCTTTCCCTCTGAAATTTGAAATTGTTTTGGTTCTGCCCAGAGTTGACCTCCAATGTCCCCATGAAACCTACCTTACTGGGTGCAGAAGAAACACTAATGACAGATCCTGTAAGTGACAAAGCAAAGTAGCACTTTGGGGTACACTGAACTCCATACCTGAGCGCATAGCCTCTTTCTGAATGCTCCCATAGTCATGCCAGTCCTTTCTTCTTAAACCATCTGTCCATGCATAGAAATGCCCATCTCCCAGGCCCAGTGGAAATGTCTGTGGAAAAGGAAAGTATTCAGAGCATAAAAAGGAGGTATTTCCTTTCGCATGGCAGGTAAACACAGCCAGGCACATCACAGGCAATCAAAGAACACACGATTAAGTGGTCTTCCTCAGTCTACTGAAAAGGAAGCTGCTGCTGGTGACCAGATGAATACACATTTTAAAACCTTTCTCCGTTTTAAAAATAAGAGCATGTGTCGCACACAGCACCTACCATTTCCAACTTTATTTCATCCAGAAACGTTAATAATTTAGTGTACCACCTCGTCCGAGCATAAATGCCTAGCTGTTTTCACTTGCCCCAAGTGTAAATAGTAGTAGTATTGATTTTGTATCATGGAAATACTTTTGTTTGCAATTTGTACAATTTGACTTGTTTTGATCAAGTATATTTGAATGGCCTGGTGACAATATTAGCAAGCATTTATTGAACGCTGTGTCCCAGGTACTAAGTTGGATACTCTGTGTAAAGAAGATCCTTTGGTCTTTATATAGTCTTCAGGTGTAAACCTTCATTTTTCTGCTAATTAATCGAAGGCCCAGAGAAGTAAAATAACTTGAAGGAAACCACAGGGGCCAAGTCAAGACTTGGACCAGTTCTATTAAGACCAACATCACGGTCCTAACAAGTATTAAATACTGCCTACCACCTAGATTTCTGTCAAATTATGGTGCATGGTTATGCTTATAGTTGAAATTATCGCAAAGTCAACAACTGTAGTCACAACATGTTTTATGCTTTAGTAAAATTCAATATATTCTAATGTCACCTTGAAAATTATTTCTGTGTGCATGGCTGAAGCTACTTGTCTCTTGATGGTGTTTATTTTGGTCATAAACAAAAAATGTTTTGGATGAAATGTATTTTCACAATCTTAACAGTCAAAATAATGTAAAATAAATGTTTTCATATTCACATACCACACATCACATTTCCTTTTATTCGGCTCATTTTTGGAAATAAATAAAACATCAATAGAATAAAGAGAACACTTTTGAAAGTTTCAATTTAAAACAAAAGATGAATAATTTCAGTGAGGAAATTTTACCCTAAGAGCCTTTCCAAGGCAAATAAAAGGTCTTACTTCTTATTTTAAAACAGTACAACTACTGTGCTTATGAAAAAATTATCTACCTTGGATCCATCTTTATAGCTTATAAAGGATCCACTTGTTTTGAAAGAATAAAAATGGACTTGATATTAAAAAAGGTAGTTAAATCAGAAGGAAGATTTTCCAGATCAGGTGACTATTATCTGTATATTTTTTTTAAAAAGTTGTTCATAATAGTGGTGAGTTCAGGAAAACAATGGAGGAATAAACAAAGGATGATGGTGAGTTTATATAAAATATTAAGAATAAAAAAGCAAAGTTTTTAAAGGAGGATGAAAAGAAAGAAAAGATGGAAAAATTAACAGAAAATATAAAAATAGAAGAAAATGGAATAAAACAATTTTGGGGTTATAATAGCAATACTAAAAAACCTCATGCATTTTTTTCTGATCAATATTGCTTTTATAATTAGAAATTTTCCCAAACTCAGCTGTGAATGGGAAGTTTTAAATAACCAAATAACTTTAAAATACAAAACCCATGTTTTGTCTCAGCCATGCATTTCCAATGATCAGTGCTGAGCAACCACAGAAAACTTACAGATTTAGATAATACCAATTTATAATAAACATCACCTTCAGATCAAAATAGATAATTTCAAAATAAACTTTGCCATGAAACCTGGAGATGTTCTTGTGTAAACTCTGAATATGCAAAGCTCTCTCTGATTACCTGTTGGTTCACAAGCCAGGCCCCTACTCCACCCTGAAACATGGAGGGCAAGGAGAGAGGGAGAGAGGCAGACCCTCCGGATGGGCAGGGGGTGGGTTTAATATGCAGGGAACTTACACATGAGGCTTGTCCTGCAAGACAACTTGATCTCTGCACCCATATGCCTGAATCTTAAAAAGAGACCTTAACAGGGTCCAGTCACTATTCAGCCCAGACGGTCTCAACATCACTTTACTCTCTCAAGTCTGCATCCTGAAACTGGTTCCCACCTTGGGAATGGGTGGCAGATGTCCCTTCCAAGGACAGGGGAAGGGTGAGGCACCTCCCGTCACTCAGATCCACGTGGCAAGTGGACCAGCTGCCATGACCTCCTGGTGACCTCCTCCAACACCCCACCCCTTGAGACCAGCTCTTATAATCTCACATGACCTCACTTTTGCAGTGTGCCCTGAGCGGGTCTGCAAGGGGTCTTTTGAGCCTGGAGGTGGCTCCAGGCGGCCATCTGACTGCGTTGCAGGCAGAGACCTCTGCAACAATACAGGTACAGGCAAGAGAAGACAAAGATCAAGATGATTCTCAAAATCATAACAATTTGTTTCCACCAAGAGCCCTGGGATTCGAACCACTGGTTTATGGAGTCCTCTAGGCTGGGGTCTGATCACGCAGGACTTTCATATTTGTCCTCCTGTGATTGGTTAAAGATGACACATCAGCAGACTCATCGGGTGTGAACACACAGCACTGCCTGGACGATCCTTCCTTGTGAGGCAGGGACAATGTCCAAGGCCATCCTGTCTGGGAGGACAGCCCTCCTCATTAGAGGCACTTCAGTGTTCAGTAAAGACAGCCTTGTTGGCTTCATTCAAGGCTTGCTAGGTCAATGTAGTCAGGGCTTCTGTGTGAGCTATGATGTCCTGCAGCCGAAGGGCGGTTCCAGTGGGAAACAGAGTGTGCCCTCTGGCTCTTTAGGAACGTGACCTGGTTGTGCATACCACACACACGGGCCGGGGGACGGGCACTATTAGCTGTGAGGAGATGATAGACTGGGGGCCAGAGATGCCAGACCAGGGCCCCAACTTCTCCCCTCACTCAAGGGTGCACCTTCCATCCCAGGTGGGGTGCGTTTCCACTGCCCCAGCTGGCAGCAGGACAACGGGGTCCCAGTGGAGACTGAGTGGTTCCCCCTCACCCAGGGGTGTGAGGTAACCCACCCATCCCTGTGGGATATCCCATCGCAAATCCCAGTAGCTGCACCTGTCCCAGGTGTGATGGGGCTTGGTGTTCTCAGCCCACAGCATGCTGATCCCCAGCGTTTCCACCATTTCTGTACCTTTACAGTACTGGGTGCTTTGGTAGGGGTCCCCAGTCTGGAATATGGGGCAACAGGCCCCACTGATTGGTTGCTCAAAGGTATCAAAGCCGAAATGATAACTTAGTCCCCCTGGCTACGCTGTTTTACTTGCTAGTAATTTAATCTGCTGCTTTAACATTCCATTTTTTCCTATCAATCCTGCTGCACGTGAGTTACAGGAGACATGAAACCTGCATCCGATACCATGTTATTTAACCCAGTCTTGCACATCATGACCTTTGAACATGACCCCTGATCGCTATCCGACGATGGCATCCATACAGGGCATTCAGTTCCTCTAATTGCCTAATGGGTGAAAAAAAATTGCCTGGTTTGAGTGAAAAAAGGGAAAGTTTGGGTTAAGCCAGACACAGTGTCCTCACAAGCTGAGGCATTTAGAATGCTCACTTGGACGGAGGGGACCGACATGATCAGCTTGCCAATCCCTCAACTGTTGGGAACTCCTCTGCTGGATGGCCCCAGACTCCTATGGCAGCCGCCTTGGGGTTGTTTAGAACACGTAGGACATGCTGCTACAGCATGAACCAGTCAAGGGCAACTCGGCATCCTTGGGGACTGCCCAGGAAGGAGTGGATGGGGATAAGTATAGGCACCGAGTGGCCCCTCTTTCTGTGCAGTCCATCTGATGCATCTCCTGAAGGATCAGTTTTTAGGGCTCATACTGAGCTGGACCATCGCCTCCTGATGGCCTAGTGGGTCAGTACCTCACAGACCAGGACATGGAAGACAGGGCCGACTGCCTCAGGCTCTTGCTGGTGAACTAAAAGTCCCTCCGCACGTCCTGAGCCCCCAAGGGCTTGTTCATGATCAGCCACCCCGAGGCTTCCCCTTGTCTACACCATCAGGTCAAGCCGTATAGAACAGCCCAGCTGTTGGGGCCAAGGGTTAACAGCCAGGGCTCAGGGGTGATGACCAGCTCAGCAGGTCTGAGTCTAGCCCACCGGCTGCTGCAGACCCTTCCAGTT
Organism: Lipotes vexillifer; assembly: GCF_000442215.2. Taxonomy (NCBI): domain Eukaryota; kingdom Metazoa; phylum Chordata; class Mammalia; order Artiodactyla; family Lipotidae; genus Lipotes; species Lipotes vexillifer. The sequence continues at coordinate 1,107,438 of NW_006785319.1, forward strand.
TCCACCTAGATGCTGTCATTGTTGGGCTGAAGAGCAACTGAAGCCCCTGTGGTTGGGTTGGAAGCCCCGACTAGACCCATCCGTATGCCAAGCTTCAGCGGAAATTTCCCCACTTCCTCTCTACAGGCTGCAGGGACCGCCACAAAAATAGGGGAGGCGACATTGGGAGGATCTACAGGCTGTACGGGGCCTAAGAGCACCCGCATTTCTAGAGACAGTGGACAGGCAGACAGGGGCTTCTCTGCTGCAGACAGGCTGCCACTTCGTCACCCTAGGAGTTTGCGGGGATCCATGGAACGTCTTCTCAACGCACCCCTTGATGGGCAGGGAAGCTACTACAACATGCTGTTTCCTCCTGGGATGCTCTACCTGGAGAAGCGTGAGGTAGACTGCCAGGGTCTTTTGCTCTCTGGAGGGCTACTTGGTTTCTGCCCCCTTCCAGAACTGGGACCAAAATCCTAGGGGAACTCTCTTCTCCTGTTGTTCCTGCCACAGGGTCCTACCCATACTTCCGGGAGTCACAGATCCATCAAACTCAAATGGCAGCCCTGCTTGGGAGATGCCCGGAACTTTAATCTGCTTCCCTGATATTCTGGCTTCTCAACGGCCGCTTGCTGCCCTGATCCACAGTCCCACACAGGCCTTTTCTTTACCAGGTAGTAAAACGGATGCATACACTATGCCAGGTGGGGAATAAAAGCCCTCCCCAAGCCCCTACAAAGGCTGGCACCTCTTCCAGGGGTCAGCTAGGTTGCACCTTCTCAAACACAGCTGCTGAGACAATGCATGTCTTACCCAAACAAGCAATTCCCAAACCGCCACTGCAGTGCCTTGAATTGTCTGTGGGTTCACTGCCCAGCCCCTCCCTCACAGGTGTTCTGGCAAAGTCTGCAGTACACTGAAGCAGAGGCTAGTCTTCACGTGTTAACACTGTATCATTAGTGTGTCGGGCCCATTTTACTGATGTGGGAAGGAAACAGGGACAGGACTCGGGCTACCGTCCCACTGTAAGCAGCTCTTTGTAGGAAACCGCCCTCAGCAGGA
>NW_006785319.1:1108617-1114800 GCF_000442215.2 Lipotes vexillifer
ATCTACAGGAAACGTACAAGTGTAGGCAAAGATGTGGAAATGAAAAATCAGTAATTAACAGGTGACTAGATCTCTTCCCTAGCATCGCCTCCCATAATGTCGCGAACTGTGGGCACAAGAGCACACCTAGAGGCAGATGGCGAGGATTCCACGGGCCTGCACACGGTGGGGGACGGCGAGGACCCTGACCCCCAGCTCAGTGATTACTTCCCTCCTTCCCTTGAAAACTTCCATGGTGAGGAGAATCTCAGAGGTGTTTTGGGGGGACACAGAGTTCACCACCTCTCCAGACTGTCGGCACTCTGCTTAAAGACAACTTTCCCTTCTAGGAACATTTGTGAGTTTGATTTTGTAAGCGGCGAGCAGTGGGACCCTATTCAACAGCACCATGACCTGTATGGGCTGTGCAGCAGCTTCCGAGCAGCACTGGAAAGTTCCACTGCTGTCCCTCCCACGCGAAGGTAAACTGACCGCTTGACTCTGGCCAGGGGTGGACTGAAGAAAGCATTTGTTAAGTCCAGCTCAGCATGGTGCACTCCTAGGACCATGGCCAAAGCATCTTAGAAGGGGGGCAATGATGCGGCCCACCTTGCTCATTTCTCCTAGTGCAGCGTCATCCGCCAGGAGCCATCTGGCTTTTTTACTGGCCTTACGGGGCTGTGGAAAGCACTACGGGCAGGGAGTATGATACCCACTCTGTGCAGTTCTTAGTTTCATCCTATTTCCTTAGGCTCCCAGGCAGTTAATGTGGTTCGACAGTTACCACGCTTCATGGAGTGGCAGACTTACTGGTTCCCAGCTGGCGTTTCCCCTCAGCACTGATGTGATTACTGTAACCTGAGGCCAATTTCACCATTAAGGGTTTGCAGAGTTTGACCTCCTAGGAGATCAACACCCAATTTGTTCTTTGGTACCGGAGAGATTAAAACTTTGTAATCTCGTGGTGGAGAACGCCCAATTTGTACTATCAAAGGGACCTTCTTACCTTCCTGACATAACTGTCCTCTTTAACCATCAATTGTGCTGGAATAGAGCACATTCAGTTCCAGTAGCAACCAGAGCCCTCAACTGTTGTTTATTTCTGGGGACCAGTGACTAGTGAGCTCAACGTGAGGCCTCTGATCACCCCCCGATGGCCCTCACCTGGAAGTGATCTTGGCCCTGGTCCTATACTGGGGGTGTGGCAGGCCCGGACCCCAAACAGGGCTGTATCCCTGAGGCCTCTGCTGGAGCAGGTGGGTCGTCAGGGATGAGAGGGGCGGTGGGGCAAGTCTGAACTGCTGCTCAGGTTTTAAATGATTCCACAGGCTGGTCTATCTTGTCAGGTGGGCCCCGGGCAGCGCTGAGGTCAAACCACCTTTGCTTCTGGGTTATTTTCACTGTTGGAATAGCCTTGTGGCTTTTCAAGCTCTGTCTCTCTCGGGTCTTTCCCACAGCCTGTACCCATTCGCAGGATTTGCCCATTTCCCCCAGATTAGCAACGGGCAATGGACTACCCAGCATCATAAGTAACGTGACTCACAGCTGAGCTCAGAGTGGACCTCTCATCCCATAGCCGGTGCTGGGGCGGGCAGGAGTGTCTCTGCTTTCACTCCTGCAGTAAATGGGGCAGCCTTCCAAGACCGGGGGGTAGTTGGCCTGTTTCATTTCCAACTACCTAAGAATCCGCTGCACCTCCTCTCTAGACTTCCAGGGTCCCAAGCCTCCCAACAGCTAAAATAAACCAACCTATAAGCACCTGGAACCCCCAGCGCCATGCAGGTGCTGCTGGAGGGCAGGGTGTGTGTGTGTGTGGGGGGGGGGGAATGCTCATTTCCTCTGCCCGCCCCATCACATAGCCGCACTAACCTCTCCCGGATACTTTCTCTGGCCGTTTGCTGGAACTCGGAAGCTGCATCAATAATCTCGGCGGTGGTATATTCTCCCCTCAGGAACGTTTCCTGAGCTGGGGGCTGCCCGCTGGCTGGGGCTGCCCCCTGGCTGGGGCTGCCCTTGATGTGCTTTTGCTGTCCTTTGTATGAGGGGTGGATGGCAAAGGGCTTTCATCCGTTCCACCATCAATCACCACAATGTCCTCGTCTTCATCCTCATCAATTTCCCAGGGGTCCCACCTCTTGGCGTCCCAACCAGGATGTCACAAGCGCTGGATCTTCATCCGCCGGCCTGCAGCCTCGTTTTGCAAACAGCCGACTGCGGTCCCCAGCTCAGCATCGCTCCCCCTCATCTGCCGCCAGCAGAGCAGGGGACTCCGCGACTCCTCCTGGGGCTTAGGCCCTCCTTTCAGCCTCTAGTCAGCATCTGTGGAGCAGAGGTCAGCCCACTTGAGGGAACCATTTCTCTCCCGTCTGGGAGGCTGGGCCCTACAGCAGTTCAGACAACTGCCTTGGACCAGCTGGCGTCTTCAGGGCGTCCACAGCATCCAACATTTAGGACACCCCTCCTCCCACAGAGGGCGACGGCCAACTCGGGGTCTCGCCTGTGGGCATCTCTTTCTCAAGGCCCGCTTCTTGGAGGGCCCCCCAGTTGTTAGTGCACAAGCCAGCCCCCTACACGGACAGCAAGGAGAGACCCACCGAGAAAGAGGCAGGCCCTCCAGATGGGCGGGGGCGCGTGTAACAAACAGAGAACTTACACAGCAGGCTTATCCCCAGCGGCCCCAACACAAGCCGCCCTCCGCACTCGCCCGCGCGCTGAGTCTCAGAAGTTTACCTAGAGGCCTTAAGGGGCTCGGTCACTATCCAATCAGGCGGTCCCCACGCCGCTTTGCCCTCTGAAGGCGGCGTTCCTGAAAAAGCTCCCGACGCGGAGAGTACGCAGGGCGCAGGGCGTGCCCTCCCGACCCGGAAGGGGAGGAGCCTCTGGTTGCCTGCTCCAAGCTTGGGGTTAACCAGAGGTCATGACCTCTCCCCGCCCTCCTCCAACATGACCAGGCACATTCTATTTCCCTTCTTTTGATCTACGTAATGCTGAGAATCCGTAGCAGCTGGTAATACAAGAGCAGATTGACTGCAAGAGTTCATCTTTGCTTTCTCCAGAAACCCCATGAAAATGGCAGCGAAGCACCAGAGGCATCAAGAAAGCAGACAGTGGAACTGACATGATCTTTTTGTAAATGGCTGAGAGTTACTGGGAGGGAAGTGTATTTTGTTCGTTGTTTGTTTTTGTTTTGCCAGTGAACTTCTAAAATATGTGAAATTGGAGGCATCAGGTGTTTCTAAGGGCGAGGTTACAGGTGAAAACAATAAGATTGACATTGTTGCATAGGGTTGTTAGATGGTCCTGGGTTCCATCCCCCTTCCCAACAACGAGGTGATTTCTGAGGCCCACCCACCATGCTACCCCCCTGGAGAGGGTTGGAGTTTGAATGAGACAAGCATGTTTTCATGCTACTAAACACAGTTGAAAGGAGGATGCCACCGTGTAATGAAAACCAGTGTTCCACGTGAGTCTATACACTAAGTTGTTAACCACAGCTCACCAGCTCCCAGAAATCTGCCAGCCTGCCTCACATCTGTTAGACAAGAGAAGATAAACCCCTACAGGGGCAGGACACGAGTAAAGACGCAGATGTAGAGAATGGACTTGAGGACACGGGGAGGGGGAAGGGTAAGCTGGGACGAAGTGAGAGAGTGGCATGGACATATATACACTACCAAATGTAAAATAGCTAGCTAGTGGGAAGCGGCCGCATAGCACAGGGAGATCAGATCGGTGCTTTGTGACCACCTAGAGGGGAGGGATAGGGAGGGTGGGAGGGAGGGAGACGCAAGAGGGAAGAGATATGGGAACATATGTGTATGTACAGCTGATTCACTTTGTTATAAAGCAGAAACTAACACACCACTGTAAAGCAATTATACCCCAATAAAGATGTTTTAAAAAAATATGCCTACGGGAGAATTGAGTCAAAAGCAAGGAACGGGTAGGGGCTCCTCAGTAACTACACTGGGACATGTTCCTAACACACAGAGCATCGTAGTAGCATTTTCACCCCTCCACATACAACTGAGAACAGGCAGCCAACGATCGCCAGGCATTTGAGAGAACTTTTAACATAAAATCTGCAGCCGACATAAACAAAAGTTGTAATAAACTTGAAGGAAACTGAGGCAATGTAAGGATCAGAAGAAAACTTCCGCCCCAAAATCGAAATGTAATTTTCTCAAAGAGCTTTAAGAAAAGGTTCTCTATAGAAAGAGAAATTTTAAGAAAGAGAAGTATTTAGGGACTAAGGAAGAGCTCTTGGAAAGTGAAAATGAGATAGCAGGACAGAGTATTCTACAGGCAATTGGAAAATGATGGTCAAAGGAACCCTACTAAGAAATTTAAAATAGAAGAAAAAGAAGGAGGAGGGAAAGGAGGAGAGGGAGGGGGAGGAACGGGAAAAAACAACAGAGTCAGAGGCATAAAAATATAAGTTGAGCGGCTTCCCTGGTGGCACAGTGGTTAAGAATCCGCCTGCCAATGCAGGGGACAGAGGTTTGAGGCCTGGTCCAGGAAGATCCCACATGCCACAGAGTAACTAAGACCGTGCACCGCAACTACTGAAGCCCACGCGCCTAGAGCCCGTGCTCCGCAACAAGAGAAGCCACCGCAGTGAGAAGCCCGCGCACCGCAACGAAGAGCAGCCCCCGCTCGCCGCAACGAGAGAAAGTCCGCGCACAGCAACGAAGACCCAACGCAGCCAAAAATAAATAAATAAATAAATAAATAAATTTATTTTTAAAAAAAGTATTTAAATATATATATATATATATATAAGTTGAAGAGAGGTAGCAAAATAGGAGCAAGCCTAGAGCTGATCCAGTCCTGAATGTACAAGGAGGGTGGAAAGCAGATCCAGAAAGGTTGTCTTTGTGGGGAAAAATAAGTGAATAGAAAAAACAAACTTACACTTTGCCTATTTTTTAAACCTATTAAAAGGAGAGTTACAGTTCTTCCAAAGAGGTCGGGATGAATTAATGATGCATATATAAAAATCTAAGCAAATGAAAAATGGGTCAATTAATAAGGCTAGAGGTTAAGAAAAAACAATGTACAAGAAGGAAAGTGTAATTATAGCACACTACTTGATTTAGGTATGAATATTCTTACCTAAATATTAGTTTAACTAAAATTGGTGCTATAACTATACTGGAAGTTGAGGGAAAGGGTGGAAAAAGTTAAAAAGACATATTATATAATAGAACAATAGATAAAATAAAAATAAAAAAACAAAGAACATTAATATACACATGCTATCTACAAATACGGAAGCATATAATAGAATAAAGATAAAAAATTGATGTGGTTGCCCCTGGGTATCAGAAATTTCAAGTAGAGAGAAGTGGTCCAGGACATTTCTGGTTATCATTATAGGCTTTATATTATGACTACATTTAAAAAATATTTTCAAATATTACAAAATATTTTCAAATATTTCAAATATTATAAATTTATTTATATAAATAAATCTCAAATAAAATTTCTTAGACGTTCCTGGCAGTTATTGCTCCTGCAAGGTGTGTCGGCATCATGAGGATATTTCATGATGTTAGAGGATTCAGGTTAAAGCAGATCATCTGGAACTGCTTTAATAACGGCTGTCTGAGGATTTGCCCCACTAATGTCTCTTCTCATCTATATCTGTGCTACTCACACCAGCAAATCAGCATCACCTGGGAACTTGTTAGAAATACAATCCCCTGCTCCCAATTCACGCCTGTTAAATCAGAAACTTTCAGAGAGACAGAGAAGTGTGTGTTTTAATAAGTTCTCCAGGTGACTTTGAGGCTTACTAAAATTTGAGAGCAACTAATGCATATGAATAGGAAGAAACACAATGATCACATTAGGTAAAGAAGTCATAAGTCAGCAATTTTTTTTCTATCTATCTCCTCTTGTAAGGCAAAAATAAAGAAATGGCCCTAATTAAACTTAAAAACTTTTGCACAGCCAAAGGAACCATCTACACAATGAAAAGGCAAACTACCAAATAGGAGAAGACATTTGCAAATGATGTGTGACTGATAAGGGTTAATAACCAAAGCATATAAATAGCTCATATGACTCAACATTAAAAACAACTGATTAAAAAATGGGCAGGGCTTCCCTGGTGGCGCAGTGGTTGAGGGTCCGCCTGCCGATGCAGGGGACACGGGTTCGTGCCCCGGTCTGGGAGGATCCCACGTGCCGTGGAGCGGC
>NW_006785319.1:1114914-1204152 GCF_000442215.2 Lipotes vexillifer
AAAAAAAAAAAAAAAAAAAATGGGCAGAAGATCTGAATAAACTTTTTGCACAGGAGACATACAGACAGCCAACACGAAAAGATGCTTAACATTGCTAATTATCAGAGAAATGCAAATCAAAACCACAATGAGCTATCACCTCACACCTGTTAGAATGGCTATTATCAAAAAAGACAACAAATAAAAACGTTGGCTAGGAGGTGGAGAAAAGGGAACTCTAGGACACCATTGGTGGGAATGTAAATTGGTGCAGCCACTATGGAAAACAGTATGGAGGTTTCTCACAAAATTAAAACTAGAACTACCATATAATTCAGCAATACAGTCCTGGGTATATATCTGAAGAAAATGAAAACAGTAATTCAAAAAGGTATATGCACCCCCAGGCTCATAGCAGCATTATTTACAATAGCCAAGAAATGGATGCAACCTAAGTGTCTATCAACAGATAAAGGGATAAAGAAGATATGATATAGATATACAATGGAATATCAGTCAGCCATAAAAAAGAATGAAATTTTGCCATTTTCAAGAACATGAATGGACCTGGAGGGTATTATGCTTAGTGAAATAAGACAGAAATACAAACAATGTATGATATTACTTATATGTGGAATCTGAAAAATAAAGCAAATGAATAAATATAGCAAAACAGAAACAGACTCATAGATACAGAGAACAAATGTAGTGGCTACTACTGGGGAGGGGGTGGGGGGAGGGGCAATATCAGGATAGGGGATTAAGAGGTACAAACTACTAGGTATAAAATAAGCAAGATACAAGAATGTAATGTGCAGCACAGGGGATATAGCCAACATTTTATAGTAACTTTAAATTGAGTATAATCTATAACAATATCAAATCACTGTTGTTCACCTGAAACTAATATAACATTGTAATCAACTATCGTTAAAACTTTAAAAAAAACATGCAAGACTCATTCACAAAACATGTGTCACGATCTAAGGCAGAACCTTTTAATTAATAAGTTTATTTTTTTGATGGCCGATGACCACTATAGAGGTTAGATGTGTTTGTATCCTTTTCACCTGCCAGAAAGGTGGGTGAATAAACCTAAATTGATTCCAGACCATTTGTATAGAACTACCTTGGTTCTGAAAGCTTAACCACCAGTAAATGACCCAGCAGTATTCTGGTCTTTCCTTTTAGGTGCACCATCTCCACTGCCAGATCCATTGGCTTCTCTCCTGGGTGATACGCTGTGTCCTCTGTACAATTACAGCAGTAGAGATCCATTATCTATGACCTTGTAAATAAATAGAGTATTGTACCTGCAGAAGACATATATTTCAGACCCCTCACTAGATTGGCCACTTATTTGTGAGCATGCTTTTTCACCTTGTGGACTTTTTATTCATTGTAATGTTTCTACAAATAATTAACTTGAAAAAAAATAGCAGGGATGGAAGAGAGAATCCATTAAGTAGAAACCATATGTAATCATTAGAGCTGAATCCAGGAGCCCATCAAAAGATAATATACTCGAGAATGGGTCATGAGAAAAAGTTTCCAAGGGTAAAACATTACTCATAGACAATGTGTTCATCGGAAGTAGCAGACTCAAATATCTTCTGGGGTCAGAGATGTGACACAAATGGGTGAGAAACTAGGATGTACCTCTCTAGGAAATGATAGGCTTTTGGGCTACCTGACCACTGTACTTATCTTTTATATAATCTCAAAATACCTCCCAGGGGCTGTCTGTCTAAAAACCCTGGGTGAATAAAATAACTTGCCTCTTGCCTCTAAATTAGAGCAGTTTCATTTATGATAACTACAGAGGGTGATAACATTGAAAAGACACATTTGTGAATCTTTATGAAGAAAAGATTGCCTGTATTCTAAAACCTATCTTAGGTTTTATAAATCAACAACTAATGGACTTTTATTCTCACAATTAACCGTATACTTACCACTAGTCCTGTTCTTTAGAAGACAACATGACATAGTGGAAATGCTCTGGATCCAGGGCCAGAGGACATAAATTAGGGTTTCAAACCATATACAAGAAATCTACATTTCCTCTAGGTCTCTCAGCTGACTCCTATATGAAATTAGGGTAAAAAAATAATACCCACATCACCGACTTCACAAGGATTTTTGAGTAGTAAATTGGATAAGGTATGTGAAAGCCCTTGGCTTATCATAAAGTGTTATATAAATGGCAGTTGTTTTCCCAATCTCTCCGATTTATAAAGATATTTGAGTTATTCCCAATGCCCTTGAAAAGTTATAACATAGTTGAAGACACAAAACTTATATACAGTAAGCAAACGATAAATTATATGGGCAGAGTCTATTACAGTAAATGTTAATAGAATATAGTGGTGGGTGTGAATTCTTACACTGGATGTGATTAAGTTTCTTATATATTATTGCCACATGGGAGATGTTCTAAGCAAATAGACACTACTGAAAAAGTATATAATATAATGGATGACATGGCTGGGAATAATGACATAACTGACATTTATTCTTATATAACTCAATCGTCCTAAGAGTAGGATGATGAACTCGAGTTCAGAAATGTTAAGGTCACATAATTAATAAAGTCTTCAAGATCACAAAACTATTAAGTGGCATATCAAGGCTGTCTGCCTTTAAATCTTATGGATTACTAAAAATAAATACGTAGACTTCTCATGATTCTCTCATCTCATTATCCATTTATTCAAACTTCATTATATAAAGTCATTTATAAAATATTAGAATACTTGCAAAAGAATGAAATTAGAACATTTTCTCACACCATATACAAAAGTGGACTCAAAATGGATTAAAGACCTAAATGTAAGACCTGAAACAATAAAAATCCTAAAAGAGAAGATAGGCAAAAGACACTTTGATATAAATGGTAGCAATATTTTTCTGGATCTGTCTCCTTAAAACAAAGGAAATAAAACCAAAATAAATAAATTGGACCTAATTAAACTTAAAAGCTTTTGCACAGCAAAGGTAACCATCGACAAAATGAAAAGACAACCTAAGGAACGGGAGAAAACAGACCAACAAGGGTCTATATTCAAAGTGTATAAATAGCACGTACAATTCAATATAAAAAAAAAAAAACCCAAAACCCAATCAAAAAATGGGAAGACCTGAACAGACATTTTTCCAAGGAAGACATACAGATGGCCAACAGGCACATGAAAAGATGCTCAACATCGATAATTTTCAGAGAAATGCCAATCAAAACAACAGTGAGAAATCACACCTATCAGAATGGCTATCATCAAAACGTCTACAAATAACAAACGCTGGTGAAGATGTGAAGAAAAAGGAACTATTGTATGCTGTTGGTGGGAAGTAAATTGGTGCAGCCATTGTGGAAAACAATACGGAGGTTCCTCAAAAAACTAAAAATAGAACTACCATAGATCCAGCAATTCCACTCCTGGGCATATAACTGGAAAAAACAAAAACACTAATTCAAAAAGATACATGAACCCAATGTTCATAGTGGCGTTATTTACAATTGCCAAGAAATGGAAGCAACCCAAATGTCTATCAACAGATGAATGGATAAAGAAGATGTAACATATATACAACAGGATATTACTCAGCCATAAAAAGAACCGCTTGCAGCAACATGGATGGACCCAGAGAATATCATGCTTAGTGAAATAAGTCAGACAGAGAAAGACAAATACTGTATGATATCCCTTATGTGTAGACTGTAAAAAATAATACAAAGGAATGTATATGCAAAACAGACCCACAGACATTGAAAACAAACTAGCGGTTGCCAGTTGGGAGACGGAAGGGGGGAGAGACAAGATACGGGTAGGGGATTAAGAGATACAAACGATTATGTATAAAATAGGTAAGCAACAATGATATATTGTACAAAACAGGGAATTATAGCCATTATCTTCTAATAACTTTTAATGGAGTAGAATCTGTAAAAATACTGAATCGCAATGCTGTACACCTGAAAGTAATATAATATTGTAAATCAACTACACTTCAATTAAAAAAATGTTAGGAAATAAAACTAGAGAGATAGGTAAAGCCACAAAACTTCACACCCAGGACTTTAGACTCTATGCACTGAGCAGTAAGGAGTCATTAATGACTCTGAAACTGAAGAGCAAAAAAGTCACATGATGCAGAAATTACTTTTGTTGTTGTTCTAACATCCTTTTCCCTCCTAGGTTTCAACCCAACTACAGAGCATGCAATGAGCCTAACCTACAGAGAAGGTTCAGCATGTTCATATACCCACAAAACATACTGATAAGTTAATGTCAGAATACAAAATCATTTTTTTTAGTAGATAGAACTGTCTTGTTCTTTCCATTCTATAAAAATTTTCAGATGTGACATTGTTAACACAATTCCAAGAAACAAACAAAATAAAATAAAAACAAGCCTGAGTTAAGTGTTGAGTCCTGAAACTTTGGGTCTACCCTCTAGACTTTGTAAACATGGTATAGGAAGTTAAGAACTAAAACTGTATGAAGCAGGCAGGAGGGTGTACAAAGGATTTCCCCTCTAATTTTTAGATCTTAAAATCTGGGTTGCTATATAAAATATCTTGATTTTAAAACTGTAAACAATTCAAAAATTGATCAAACATGTTCCGCAGGATCATGTCTTTGGGATATCAGGGCTGCAGTCACCATTCCTAAACCAGTGGCCAGGCTTATGCCACACTCTTGATCAACACCTTACTCAGCCTCACTCACACACTGACAGCAGGGTCTTTAATCTGGTGTAAATGTGACTGAGATTACCAACGTCCTGAACGTATAAATTTATCCTCTGTATTGGCATTCATACCTCAGCTCCTGAGAGCACAGAATGATTTTTCATGTACCGTTTTAATGAAACTATCTCTGCAAGGTGTTATCTTTACAAGGCGGCTGTGTAGACCATCATAACTAGTTAAAGACAAACACTGAGGCAAGATTGGTGAGATCTGCAAAAGTGAAAAGTCAGAAGAAGAGTCAGTTCTGGTATGTAGTAACTAAACAGTGCTCTGGTTTTTATTTTAGCAGAAAAAAGACAAAACAATTGGTGCACAGCATCACCGATAATTTCTTCCTCATGACCAACAGTTACACTGAACACACAACTTGCTGGATGAAATTCTGTCATATTGTAATGGTTCCTTTTATTATACACATTTCTGTGTGGGATTTATTTGCCAAAAAAAGGATGCTATCATACTCATCTTTTAATAATATGAACATTTTATTTTAGATGACTGTATTCATGTAATACAAGGACCGCCCAATTTAAGAGTTCTACTGACAGCTCTTGCTTACTGCTCCGATCTCTCTGAAACTATTTCTTGATGAATCTTTATTCCTTGGTCATTAGAAAGATTTAAACATCATTTGTTTGCACAAAGGTCATATGACCCTCATTGTATGAATTCTTGGGATATTTGTGAAGAAATTTTGTGAAGAATTTTTGAAGATGCCTCCCTGTCTGGGTAGCTGAAACAGAAAGAAAAACAACTGTTGTTTAACTCTTTTTCTATATTGTTAATTTGTAAATTTCATTAACATTATAGCCTGAATTCATTGTCAGTAAACAAAAGCTTCTGTTAGTAACCAGCGCAATCAGTAGCAAACTATTCCCCTGTGAATAAAGGACACATCCTTAGGAGAGGGTTTCTAATTAAATAAAATTGACCAAAGATGCCTGGTAAAAGCCTCCGTGATATCAAACAGGGTGAGCAGCTCAGCAGTAGCCATAATCCAGCTGACAGACTCTATTTCTGGTTTTTGTTTTTGTTTTTGTTTTTGTTTTTGCAGTACGCGGGCCTCTCACTGCTGTGGCCTCTCCCATTGCAGAGCACAGGCTCCGGACGCGCAGGCTCAGCGGCCACGGCTCATGGGCCCAGCCGCTCCGCGGCATGTGAGATCTTCCCGGACCAGGGCACGAACCCGTGTCCCTTGCATCGGCAGGCGGACTCTCAACCACTGCGCCATGATTGCTATGCAGCGGCATACCTCAGTGAAATACCTCAGTGAAATATTCAGGAGATCAGCATCTTACAAAAATGACAAATTTTCTGAGATTTATTCCCATCTCAAAGTATTCTCTTTCTGATTCCTAAGGGGAAAGATAAAAAAACAATAAAGAAAACTTAGTATAGAAGCAGATGGCATTTCTGTGAAAATTGAAAAGCAAAGAAAGATCATGTCAAAAAAAAATCATCATATTAACCTTCAAGAATCACATGGTCCCCTGGTGATGGAGAATCCACACACTTGCAGTTTCCTGGGGGTATTAAGCCTGGGTGTCATGACCCCCTGAACTTTTCTTCAGAAGGACATCATAGGGTGCCTCTAGAATTCCACCCTATCAATTCTTCAAGGAAAAAAAACATGGCATCCTCAGCTGTTCTCCAGAATCAATAGTATTTTAAAATGTGACTCTATTTTCTTATTAATGTGAGCTCACTGTGCTATGTCTAAAGGGAAACATAACACAGAAACATGAAATGTGGATTAGAGAGAAAAAGCAAAGATCTTTTGTCATGGTAAGTGTGATAGTAACAAAATCATCAAAATAGAGTGTCAGTACTTTTTTCCAAGTTGTATGTGGCCCGGGTGCTTTTATATTTCCACTAACAAAATAAACAGTAGAATACAACTAAACCCAGAATGACAACTGAGGACAGAGAATTAGTTCATAACTAAGTCATCTATTTCAAACTCCTAAAATATTACTATGTAAACATGCTCAATTCAGCTACACTTATCATTTTCACAATAACTAAAATCATCATTGCATGGACCACACGCATACAAATGTAGATGATACCTCAATATTACTTTCAATGAGGTCTTTCCTACTTTTAGTATAGTTGGAATTTCAGTTGGCTTTTGTAGTGATAATTTTATATTTTTATCTGATGGAAATGATCTTAAATGGTGAAGACAATTGCAATGCGCAAACTTCATACTGGAAAGGCTCAAACAAATATGTTTGTTAACCTCTCTGTCGTAATTGCTGAGTTGGTGTTTTAAGTTAATTCAGGAAGATTTAGTGAAGACGTAACACAGTCATTATAAATTATCAAAAATTTAACAAATATTTCTTTATTCTTAGAAGTATGAGAAACTAACAGGCACATTTGTGGAAAATGGATTCTTGTTACATCAGATATATTGTTTAGAGATGGAGAGCAGAGGTACTTATACCCTGTTTGCCTTCTACTTTCAGCATTGAAATATTGATATTATTTTACTCAATTCAGCATTCAGCTGGTCAGTCAACAGGTATTTATTGAATGCCTACTCTGAAACTAGAAATATAATTGTCACCAAAGTTGCAGACCTGCTGGACTTTATATTCTAGTAGAAGGATACACTCATTCACTGAACCAATATTAATTGAGCATCTACTTTGTGCCCGGCACTCTTCTAGGTACTTGGGATTTACCAGTGTGTAATGCAGAGGAAGAGTCATGCCCTTGATGAGCTTAGGTTCCCAAAATGTGATATTAAAAAATACATAAGAAACCAGTAAACTACATAGTATTACCTTCAACGAGGTTTTTTATACTTCATTAATTTACGTATTGTGGGGGGAAAAGATCGGGCAGATATAAGTTGAGTTTGGGACACACTAGCTTAAGGTGCCTAAAACCTTGAAGAAGGGATCCCTAGTAGGTAATCGGATTTACTGACTGAATGAGCAATAAAATGTTTTCCACTAGAAAATTTCACTTAAAAAATGACTTACACAACCCATTTTATCTGAATATACAGACCTATTCTTATGTGGGTGAAAAAATCTCTTCAGGCATAAGTGTCAATGCTTTTGAATATCTAAGCTAGGCGGCTTTTAATAGTATTGATTATCTAGCATAATATAATTTGTCTACAGTGTTGGGGGGGAGGGTAATCTCCACTTTAAATACCAAGTGATAACATGTCAAGGCTTGACAAGTAGAAGAGAGAGCACTTAAAATTCAAATCTTTAAAGGGTCTGGACCATGACTTTCACAGCTAATTATTTCAAATACCAGCAAAGATGTTTTCCAAGCTCTTAAGTTAGAGTCTCTTGTTCAACAAATTGTAGACATGAAAGACAATAGATCATTGTGTTTTCCTGGTATCTACTCTGTACTGTGCAAATATTTCACTTAAGGGAAAGCGATTTTGATTATTATAATTATAGCTTACAGTCTAAGTTTTTTAAAAATTAGAACTAAATGTAAAACAGCATACTTTATAGAACATAGATACGAGATTGAATAGCATATTATTAAATGTTGAAAAGATTTATCTACATGTGGCCACGAAACAAAACAAACGAAGATCTGTGTAATATCATTTCTATGTGTCAGAGTGTCAACTGCACAACTATGCAATTTATCCTACTTTACTTCCTTTGATATCTTGAAAAATATCAATGAAGGAGATATTTCATGTCAATAAGTATAGATACCAAGAAGTAAAAATACAATAAAATATTTCATTTTTATAATCAGACATGGATAATTTCTGATTCTTTAGAGGGGTAAAATAATTAGTGGTTAAGAGCACAGATTTCAATGCCTCATTTTCTTAATCTATAAAATGGGAATAATAACATTTATTTCACATAGCTGTAAAATGAGGATAAGGTTAACTTATAAAACATCCATTATAGTACTTAGCACACAGTAAATATACGATATGCATATATATTCAACTATTTAAGAATTTAATTATATTTTCAATCCGATATAACTTAATCATAGGTTTTTAAGCTAACATTTTGCCGAACACAATAAATTTTTACAGAATAACTACTTGTGTGAAAATTAGTAACCCTATGTTCCTAGGAAAACAGATCATATCACTCAAAGTCTGAAACACTTTGGTCTTTCTAACTGCTAAGAACATTCAGACCTTTAACATTCTTCTAACATAACTACTCTAGAAATAAATCGTAAAAATTGACCGTAACAGATTTCTGATTTCAGCTCTAGCCTATAAATACTTTGAAAGTTGTCACTCTTGCCTTTACCACAAGAATAAAGCTGAACAAACTGAAAATCCACCACTTCTCTTAGCTCCATCAGATGACTGAGGTTGCATGAGAAACTGGCACACAAAAATCTAGAGAAATGTGCAAATCCAGAGTCACGGCCCAGATCTCCCTACTCAGAGCAGAAACTGCAGGAGTCATAAGAGGTAAATAATTAAATGATCATTTAGATAAACTGATGGAAGATAAGTATGTACCAGCACGAGAATCAGAAATTCCTGGGGCTGCAGTGTTAGGAAGTCCCGAGCTTTTCCAGGTTTTTTACCTCTGGGAAACATACCTTGTCACTACGGTGAAGGGCCAAGGAGAAGTCCCTCAGGGAGTGTCTGCATCAAAAATTCTTACTCTCAGGGGGAAAGGCTTCAACAGAGCCTTATCCAACTTGGGGAAAGGGCATTTCCCTGAGGATTCCAGGCTGCTCTACCTTTCTCGTCTCACCTATATTGTGAGGGTGGGGCTAAAAGTTACTGGTAAAGGTTACATTAATGGGAAAGGGCCATTAAAAGATTGACACTTGGTCATAACGTTCCAGGATACTTTCCCTCCCATACACCTTACCATCGCACCAACAGGGCTCATGTATCACAGTGGATTACTTGAAAGACACAGATTCTATCTCAAAAGGAGTTCTTAGGGAAGCCCAAAGACAGAAGGGAGACCAAAACAAGGACACTAGAGGGATTTGAAGTTTCTGGCATGTACAGCTGCATCAAACTTTAAACACAGCCCAACTCCTAGCCAGATGAACACAAAACCTATTTATTTCACTTCTTATTAAGTGATACTTTATATCTAGCTGTCAACAAAAAAATTACAAGACATGCTGAAAGGCAAGAAAAAACTGTCTCATGAGACAAAGCAAGTATCAGAACCATATTCCCACATGACATAGATTTGAAATTACCAGACAGTGAAGTTAAAATAACAATAATTAGGGGTTCTAATGGGAAAAGTAGACAGGATGCCAGAAAAGATGGGAAATAAAAACAGAGATGGAAACTCTGAGAAGAATCAAAGGGAAATTCTAGAAATCAAAGAGACTACGAGAAATGAAGAATGTCTTTGATGGCCCCATCAATCAAATGGGCACAGTCAAGAGGAGAACCAGTGGGCTTAAAGATGTGATAGAAGAAACTTCCAAACTGAATCTCAAAGAGAAAAAATAATAAAAAAAGAAAAGGAGTCTCTAAGAACTGTAGGAGAAGGCATATTTAAATTAATAATCTCTGAGAATTTTCCCAAAATAAGGACAAACACTCTTGATTTGTGTTCTGCCCACCAAATTCTAATTTTGGGGTTCTCCCCACACAATCAATTCTCCAAGCACCGATTGGGTGTCCTATAATTCAACTCAATTCAGACACTGTTTTCCAAGAGTCAGCATCAGATCCTACAGGTTAAGGACTCAGTCTTCCAAGACTGCCCTGCATTTCAGATGCCGGTCTCAGGTCCAGATGCTTCTGACTGACTATAAATCAGAGGTTCCCACAACCCCCTCTCTGAGTTCAATTAATTTGCTAGAACAGCTCACAGAACTCAGGGAACCCATTTACTCACTAGCTTACCAATTCATAACAAAGGATATTAAAGGACACAAATCAACAGCCAGATGAAGAAATACATAAGACAAGTTCCCAAGTAAAGAAGCTTCTGTGCTCATCGAGTTTGGGGAGCTGCACAGTAGCCAAGTGGGAACATTCAGGTTCACTGAGCTGGAAGCTGTCTGAACTCTCTCCTTTTGGGTTTTTATGGATGCTTCATTACACAGGTATGACTGATTCAATCACTGGCCAATAGTGATTGATGCAAACTCCAGCCCCTTTTCTCTCCCCAGAAATCAGGGGTGAGACTGAAAGTTTCGAGCCTTCTAGTCATAGATGGTTTCCCTGGCAACCAGCTCCCATTTTTAGGGGATTTCCAAAAGTCACCTTATTAATATAAACTCAGTTATAGTTGAAAGGAGCTCGTTACAAATAACAAGACACCAATTTCACCTTTATGGCTGAAGCATTTCAGGAACTGACGACAAGAGACCCAATATTGTAACAAAAGATGCTCCCACTCCTCTTATTACTCAGGAAGTTACCAGGGTTTTGGGAGCTGTAATCCAAGAAACATGGATAAAGACCAAATATATATGAGAGATACATTTTGGTTGTTTGAGTGATCAAGCATACATTTCTTATAAATCACAGTATCATGAGGAGGCTGGCAACATCTTACCTAGTGAAAAGAACAGAGAAAAGATGTTTGGAGGACTTCTTGCCAGAAATCATAAAAGCAAGAGGGTAAACTGAAATATTAAAAGTACTGAAAGGGAAAGAAAGCACAATCATAGAATTCAATATCCAAATAAATTGTTTTTCAGAAATGAAGAAAAAACAATGAGTTTTTCAGACAGACAAAGCTGAGGCAATTTATTGCCAGCAGACGTGGCCAGTAAGAAATGTTAAAAGAAGTTCTTCAGATAGAAGAAAAATAATATATTTCAGAAACTCAGATTTACATGGAGAGAGGAAGAGCATCAAAGCAGGAATACAGGAGGGTAAAACATATTTTCTTTTTTATTTTAACATCTTTATTGGAGTATAATTGCTTTACAATGGTGTGTTAGTTTCTGCTATATAACAAAGTGAATCAGCTTATACATATACATATATCCCCGTATCTCCTCCCTATCCCATCCCTCTAGGTGCTCACAAAGCACCAAGCTGAACTCCCTGTGCTTTGCAGCTGCTTCCCACTAGCTATCGATTTTACGTTTGGTAGTGTATATATGTCCATGCCACTCTCTCACTTCGTCCCAGCTTACCCTTCCCCCACCCTGTGTCCTCAAGTCCATTCTCTACGTCTGCATTTTTATTCCTGTCCTGCCCCTAGGTTCCTCAGAACCTTTTTTTTTTTTTTTAGATTCCATATATATGTGTTAGCATACAGTATTTGTTTTTCTCTTTCTGACTTACTTCACTCTATATGACAGACTCTACATCCATCCACCTCACCACAAATAACTCAATTTCATTTCTTTTTATGGCTGAGTAATTTTCCATTGTATATATGTGCCACATCCTCTTTATCCATTCGTCTGTCAATGGACACTTACATTGCTTCCATGTCCTGGCTACTGTAAATAGAGCTGCAATGAACATTGTGGTACATGACTCTTTTTGAATTGTGGTTTTCTCAGGATATATGGCCAGTAGTGGGATTGCTGGGTCGTATGGTACTTCTGTTTTTAGTTTTTTAAGGAACCTCCATACTGTTCTCCATAGTGGCTGTATCAATTTACATCCCTACCAACAGTGCAAGAGGGCTCCCTTTTCTCCACACTCTCTCCAGCATTTATTGTTTGTAGATTTTTTGATGATGGCCATTCTGATGGGTGTGAAGCGATACCTCATTGTAGCTCTGATTTGCATTTCTCTAATGATGAGTGATGTTGAGTATCCTTTCAGGTGTTTGTTGGCAATCTGTATATCTTCCTTAGAGAAATGTCTATTGAGGTCTTCTTCCCATTTTTGGATTGTGTTTTTTGTTTTTTTGATATTGAGCTGCATGTAAATTTTGGAGATTAATCCTTTTTCAGTTGCTTCACTTGCAAATATTTTCTCCCATTCTGAGGGTTGCCTTTTCATCTTGTTTATGTTCTCCTTTGCTGTGCTTTTAAGTTTCATTAGGTTCCATTTGTTTACTTTTGTTTTTATTTCCATTTCTCTAGGAGGTGGGTCATAAAGGATCTTACTGTGATTTATGTCATAGAGTGTTCTGCCTATGTTTTCCTCTTTAGAGTTTTATAGTGTCTGGCCTTATATTTAGGTCCTTAATCCACTGTGAGTTTATTTTAGTGTATGGTGTTAGAGAGTGTTCTAATTTCATTCTTTTACATGTAGAAATCCAGTTTTCCCAGCACCACTTATTGAAGAGGCTGTCTTCTCTCCATTGCATATTGTTGCCTCCTTTATAAAAAATAAGGTGACCGTATGTGCATGGGCATATCTCCGGTCTTTCTATCCTGTTCCATTGATCTATATTTCCATTTTTGTGCCAGTACCATACTGTCTTGATTACTGTAGCTTTGTAGTATAGTCTGAATTCCAGGAGCCTGATTCCTCCAGATTTGTTTTTCTTTCTCAAGATTGCTTTGGCTATTCGGGGTCTTTTGTGTTTCCACACAAATTCTGAAATTTTTTGTTCTAGTTCTGTGGAAAATGCCATTGGTAGTTTGATAGGGATTGCACTGAATCTGTAGATTGCTTTGGGTAGTAGAGTCATTTTCATAATGTTGATTCTTCCAATCCAAGAACATGGTATACCTCTCCATCTGTTTGTATCATCTTTAATTTCTTTCATCAGTGTCTTATAGTTTTTTGCATACAGGTCTTTTGTCTCCTTAGGTAGGTTTATTCCTAGGTATTTTATTCTTTTTGTTGCAATGGTAAATGGGAGTGTTTTCTTAATTTCACTTTCAAATTTTTCATCATTAGTGTATAGGAATGCAAGACATTTCTCTGCATTAATTCTGTATCCTGCTACTTTACAAAATTCATTGATTAGCTCTAGTAGTTTTCTGGTAGCACCTTTAGGATTCTCTATGTATGGTGTCATGTCATCTGCAAACAGTGACAGCTTTAATTCTTCTTTTCCGATTTGGATTCCTTTTATTTCTTTCTCTTCTCTGATTGCTGTGGCTAAAAATTCCAAAACTATGTTGAATAACAGTGGTGTGAGTGGTCAACCTTGTCTTGTTCCTGATCTTAGTGGAAATGGTTTCAGTTTCTCACCACCGAGAGCAATGTTGGCTGTGGGTTTGTCATATATACCCTTTATTATGTTGAGGTAAGTTCCCTCTATGCCTACCTTCTGGAGGGTTTTTATCATAAATGGGTGTTGAATTTTGTCGAAAGATTTTTCTGCATCTATTGAGATGATCATATGTTTTTTCTCCTTCAATTTGTGAATATGGTTTATCACATTGATTGATTTGCATATATTGAAGAATCCTTGCATTCCTGGGATAAAACCCACTTGATCATGGTGTATGATCCTTTTAATGTGCTGCTGGATTCTGTTTGCTAGTATTTTGTTGAGGATTTTTGCATCTATGTTCATCAGTGATATTGGCCTGTAGTTTTCTTTCTTTGCGACATCTTTGTCTGGTTTTGGGATCAGGGTGATGGTGGTCTTGTAGAATGAGTTTGGGAGTGTTCCTCCCACTGCTGTATTTTGGAAGAGTTTGAGAAGGATAGGTGTTAGCTCTTCTGTAAGTGTTTGATAGAATTTGCCTGTGAAGCCATCTGGTCCTGGGCTTTTGTCTGTTGGAAGATTTTTAATCACAGTTTCAATTTCAGTGCTTGTGACTGGTCTGTTTATATTTTCTATTTCTTCATGGTTTTCTCTTCTTCTTCTGCGACCCCTCTAATTCGAATGTTGGTGCATTTAATGTTGTCCCGGAGGTCTCCAAGACTGTCCTCAGTTCTTTTCATTCTTTTTTCTTTATTCTGCTCTGTGGTAGTTATTTCCACTATTTTATCATCCGGGTTACTTATCCGTTCTTCTGCCTCAGTTATTCTGCTATTGATTCCTTCTAGAGAATCTTTAATTTCATTTATTGTGTTGTTCATCATTGTTTGTTTGCTGTTTAGTTCTTCTAGGTCCTTGTTAAACATTTCTTGTATTTTCTCCATTCTATTTCCAAGATTTTGGATCATCTTCAGTATCATTATTCTGATACTTGGAAGGTTGTGCTTTTCTAAGAATTTGTCCATTTCTTCCAGGTTGTCCATTTTATTGGCATGGAGTTGCTTGTAGTGATCTCTCATGATCCTTTGTGTTTCTGCAGTGTCAGTTGTTCCTTCTCCTTTTTCATTTCTAATTCTATTGATTTGAGTCTTCTCCCTTTTTTCTTGATGAGTCTGGCTAATGGTTTATCAATTTTGTTTACTTTCTCAAAGAAGCAGCTTTTAGTTTTACTGATCTTTGCTATTATTTCCTTCATTTCTTTTTCATTTATTTCTGATCTGATCTTTATGATTTCTTTCCTTCTGCTAAATTTGGGGTTTTTTTTTTGTTGTTGTTCTTCTTTCTCTAATTGCTTTAGGTGCAACGTTAGGTTGTTTATTTGAGATGTTTCTTGTTTCTTGAGGTAGGACTGTATTGCTATAAACTTCCCTCGTAGAACTGCTTTTTCTGCATCCCATAGGTTTTTGCTCATCGTGGTTTCAGTGTCATTTGTTTCTAGGTATTTTTTTATTTCCTCAGTGATCTCTTGGTTATTAAGTAGGGTATGATTTAGCCTCCATGTGTTTGTATTTTTTACAGATTTTTTTTCCTGTAATTGATATCCAGTCTCATAGCATTGTGGTCGGAAAGGATACTTGATACGATTTCAATTTTCTTAAATTTACCAAAGCTTAATTTGTGACCCAAGATATTATCTATCCTGGAGAATGTTCCATGGGCACTTGAGAAGAAAGTGTATTTTGTTGTTTTTGGATGGAATGTACTATAAACATCAATTAAGTCCATCTCATTTAATGTATCACTTAAAGCTTGTGTTTCCTTTTTTCATTTTGGATGATCTGTCCGTTGGTGAAAGTGGGGTGTTAAAGTCTCCTACTCCGATTGTGTTACTGCCGATTTCCCCCTTTATGGCTGTTATGTATTAAGGTGCTCCTATGTTGGGTGCATATATATTTACATTTGTTATGTGTTCTTCTTGGATTGATCCCTTGGTCATTATGTAGTGTCCTTCCTTGTCTCTTGTAAAAGTCTTTATTTAATTTTTTTATTATTATATTTTTATTTATTTATTTATTTTGCAGTACGTGGGCCTCTCACTCTTGTGGCCTCTCCCATTGCAGAGCACAGGCTCCGGACACGCAGGCTCAGCGGCCATGGCTCACGGGCCCAGCCGCTCCGCGGCATGTGGGATCTTCCCGGACTGGGGCACGAACCCGTGTCCCCTGCATCGGCAGGCAGACTCTCAACCACTTCACCACCAGGGAAGCCCCTGCTTTCATTTCCATTTGCATGGAATATCTTTTTCCATCCTCTCACTCTCAATCTGTATGTGTCCCTAGATCTGAAGTGGGTCTCCTGTAGACAGCATAGATACGGGTCTTGTTTTTGTATCCATTCAGCCAGTCTATGTCTTTTGGTTGGAGCATTTAATCCATTTACATTTAAGGTAACTATCAATATGTATGTTCCTATTACCATTTTCTTAATTGCTTTGGGTTTGTTATTGTAGGTCTTTTCCTTCTCTCATGTTTTCTGCCTAGCGAAGTTCCTTTAGCATTTGTTGTAAAACTGGTTTGGTGGTGCTGAATTCTCTTAGCTTTGCTTGTCTGTAAAGGTTTTAATTTCTCCACCAAATCTGAATGAGATCCTTGCTGGGTAGAATAACCTTGGTTGTAGGTTTTACCGTTTCATCACTTTAGATATGTCCTGCCACTCCCTTCTGGCTTGCAGAGTTTCTGCTGAAAGATCAGCTGTTAACCTTATGGGGATTCCCTTGTATGTTATTTGTTGTTTTTCCCTTGCTGCTTTTAATATGTTTTCTTTATATTTAATTTTTGATAGTGTGATTAATATGTGTCTTGGCATGTTTCTCCTTGGATTTATCCTGTATGGGACTCTCTGTGCTTCCTGGACTTGATTAACTATTTCCTTTCCCATATTAGGGAAGTTTTCAACTATAATCTCTTCAAATATTTTCTCACTCTCTCTCTTTTTCTCTTCTTCTTCTGCGACCCCTCTAATTCGAATGTTGGTGCATTTAATGTTGTCCCGGAGGTCTCCAAGACTGTCCTCAGTTCTTTTCATTCTTTTTTCTTTATTCTGCTCTGTGGTAGTTATTTCCACTATTTTATCTTCCAGGTTACTTATCCGTTCTTCTGCCTCAGTTATTCTGCTATTGATTCCTTCTAGAGAATCTTTAATTTCATTTATTGTGTTGTTCATCATTGTCTGTTTGCTGTTTAGTTCTTCTAGGTCCTTGTTAAACATTTCTTGTATTTTCTCCATTCTATTTCCAAGATTTTGGATCATCTTCAGTATCATTATTCTGAATTCTTTTTCAGGTAGACTTTCCTATTTCTTCTTCATTTGTTAGGTCTGGTGGGTTTTTGCCTTGCTCCTTCATCTGCTGTGTGTTTCTCTGTCTTCTCATTTTGCTTATTTTACTGTGTTTGGGGTCTCCTTTTTGCAGGCTGCAGGCTCATCGTTTCCGTTGTTTTTGGTGTCTGTCCCCAGTGGCTAAGGTTGTTTCGGTGGGTTGTGTAGGCTTCCTGGTGGAGGGGACTTGTGTCTATGTTCTGGTGGATGAGGCTATATCTTGTCTTTCTGGTGGGCAGGACTGCATCCGATGGTGTGTTTTGGGGTGTCTGTGACCTTATTATGATTTTAGGCAGCTTCTCTGGTAATGGGTGTGGTTTTGTTCCTCTCTTGCTAGTTGTTTGGCATAGGGTGTCTAGCACTGTAGCTTGCTGGTCGTTGAGTGGATCTGGGTCTTAGCGTTGAGATGGAGATCTCTGGGACAGCCTTCGCCATTTGATATTACATGGAGCCGTAGGGTCTCTGGTGGGTGAATGTCCTGAACTCAGCTCTCCCACCTCAGAGGCACAGGCCTGACACCTGGCTGGAGCACCAAGACCTTGTCAACCACACGGCTGGTTAGTGGTCCTTTGGTAGCGGGGCCCTCCAGGCCTGTGGAGCTAGCTTCAGGCTCCAAACACCGGCACTGCCTCCACAGTGGAGGCCACCAACACGCCTAACATCATTCTGGGGCTGCAGCTGCAAACTGACAACTGACAGTCCTCATTTAGATCTGCTGCTGGATCAGGATTGGGGCTTCTCCAGAAATCACGGCTCCCTCTTATTCTTACTTGACTGATAATGGTTTGTTTAAAATAATAATAGTATTGTATTAGGGAATATAGCACATGGATAAGTGATTTAATATTGTGAAATGAGAGCAATATCATAAGGGAACACAGGGAAAGAATTGGGAATAGTCAATTATAAGGATTCTGCAATACATACAAAGCAGTTATTTAAAAGTGGATATAGACTGGTTAATAATTAATAATTCAGGAGGAGTGGCCAAGATGGTGGAGTAGGAAGACCCTATGCTCACCTCCTCCCACAGACCCACAGAAATTACAACTACTTACAGAGTGGGTGTCTATGAGAGCAACCTGAAAACCAGCAGAAAAGATTTTCTACAACCTAAGAGATAAAGGAGGAACCACACGAGATGGGTAGGAAGGGTGAAGACGTAGTATAGTCAGGACTCATACCCCCTGGCTGGTGACCCACAAAGGGGGGTGTGTATCACAATTGTAGATGTTCTCCCCAAGGAGAGAGGGGTCCAAGCCTACCTCAGGAAACAAGAAAAATCTTTAATAAGCCATCTAACATGACATCTAAAGGAACTCGAAAAAGTGGAACAAGAAAACCCAAATTTAGTAGAAGGAGAGAAATAATAACGATCAGAATAGAAATAAACGAGATAGAGGCTGAAAAAAAAGATCAGTGAAACTAAGAGCTGGTTCTTTGAAAAGATAAATTAAATTGCTAAGTCTTTAGCCAGACTCATCAAGAAAAAAAGAGAGGATTCAAATAAATAAAAATCAGGAATGAAAGAGAAGTTACAGTGGACACCACAGAAACACAAAGGATCGTAGAAGGTTACTACAACCAATTATACAATCATAAAATGAACAACCTAGAAGAAATAGATATGGAATACTGTCAATAATATTGTAATAGCTTTTTATGGGTATAGATGGTTACTAGACTTACCAAGGAGATCATTTCATAATATGTAAACATTAAATCACTACATGGTACAGCTAAAGCTAACATAATATTGCACATGAGCTGTATTTCGTTTAAAAAATTAACAATGCAAACTTTAGCCTAACTAATAAATATGTAAAAAGGAGAATTGATATCTAAGATAGGAGATAAATGGAATCATATAAAATGATCAGTTAAAACTGTAGAAGGTCGAAAGAAGAAAAAAAAACAAAAGCTACTGCAGCAGATAGAAAACAGTTACAGATATGGTAAATATATCAATAATCAGTTTAAACAAATATGAATGGTCTGACTACACCAATTAAATGACAGAGATTGTGAGATTGGGAAATCGTACCTTCCTGTCAATTTTGCTGTAAACCTAAAACTACCCTAAACAAATAAAGCCTATGAATGAATGAATAATGAATGAATGAAAATAAATATGTAAGCAAGCCAACCAATTAAACAAACAAACAAAAATCAACAACAAATATCCACAACGATTGATATCCTTCAGAGGGACTCAAAAACCAACTGAGCTTCCAAATAGCCAAAACTGGAACAATTTGAACAAAAAAATAAACAAGATACATTGTGTCAAGTAAACATCCATGAGACCTACCAATTTTAAGTGAATGATTAAGTAAATTAAGTGGGAAGAGACAAATATTCTGTGTAGAAGAATTCTAAATAATTTATGTATATATTTCACCCTCAAGTGGGTGGAGTGTAATTCTTCATCCCATAAGAGTTGGCATAGTGACTTTATTCCAAAGTGCACAGTTTTAGGGGGGTTGGAGCCAGAGATAAAAAACTGATGAACATGATCTTAGCCACATGATCAAGGTCAACATCAATACTGATTAAGGCACTGTAGTATTAAGTCATCGAAGTATTATGTGCCCTTGATATAATGTCATAAAAATGGCACTTTACCTCAGTGGTCTTCCTTCCAAAAATCCATAACCCCAATCTCATCATGAGAAAAAATGGCGAAGTCCAATAGAGGGGCATTTTGTAAAATACCTAACCAGTACTCACAACTGTCAAGGTCATCAATAACAGGGAAAGTGTGTGAAACTATCAAGCCAAGAGGAGCCTACGGAGACGTGATGCCTAAGTGTGATGTGGTCCTGGAGGGAGCATGCTGGGATAGCAAAAAGACATCGGGCAAAAGTTACAGAAGTATTAATACAGTGTGGGCTTTAGTTACTAACAATATATCAACATGCTTCATTAATGGTAATATATGAATCCTGATGCTGTAGGATGGTAATAACAGGAGAAATCCTGCTCTGGGTTTATGAGAACTCTCCGTGCTCTCTTGGCAACATTTCCGCAAATTAAAACTGTTATAAAAATAGCGTTCCCTTAAAAACATGACATAAGTCTCTTCAGCAATAATTTTGAGATTTTTAGCAATATTTTTACTTTTTATATTATTAAATCTATCCATATGCTGAAGTGCACATGTGCCTTTTCAATTCATGGACTCGTGTCAACATTTCTCAGTCTTTACTGTGATTTTATTGGCATAATTAATAACTGAAATAAATAATGGGAAAGGATGGCATTGGCTTTCTCTGTGTTGTACTTGTTTGCATTTAGATGATGATAAACTATTCATTTTAATTATTTTTATTTACTTACTTGTCTTGATATCATTTAAAATTCTAATGTATCCAAACGCCTTTTTGCCAGCTTGACTGGGAAACAGAAATCCATTCAGCAAAATGAATTTGTGAAAGGGCAAATATAAATTTGAATGAAATGAAAATAAAACCGGCAAAGTTCTAGCCTCTATTTATTAAACCTATGAATGAATAAATGAAGCAATCTAATTCTTTATTTTGATCCTATGTTATTTACTCCCATGTTTATTTCATTGAGTTACAATCCTGGTCATCTGTTAAAAGACTGGAGGCTGATGTCAGTTTGTCTTTTTTCCTTGTGTTTACATACTTGCTATGAATCAATAAAATGCAGCCTTAAAATGAATGAAGGTTGTTATTATTTTTAAAATGTTTCATCTTCTAGAACTGCTCCATTTTTTTGGACCAACGACCCTGGATTCTCCTTCCTTAGAAAGATAGTAAGGATGCATAATTTTTCAAATAGAGTCTCTAAAATTATACCACACTGATGTTTCGGGGGAGATTAAATAAACCAGTCTACCAGTGGACTTATGTACCACCTATACACTCCGAGCTTGCCACAGACAATTTCCAGAATGCTGAAACATCTCAGAGTTAACCTTTGCGAGAAATTGCTTGGATCGGAATTTACCTATGCAATTTTGCAACATGTAAGATTATGACATTGTAAATCCTGAGACATGTAATGAATTGTGTAAGTAAATGAAATCAATTTAAAAACTTGAGCAAATATTTTCCTTTGTAACTTACATCCTTGTAACAAACTTTTTCTATAATAGACGGTAGAAACAAGAAAAGAAAATAAAGAGAACTTGAGAATTTCTGTAGTCTAAACTTTCTCATGTATTTTGCGCAATTATTTATGTTTGAAAAACTCTCTTTTTGTGCCTTTCTATAATTTTTACCTAAAGTTAAAAGAATAGATCCTTTCCTCTCCAAAATAAGCTTCCAATTGTTTGAAGGTGATCAGTCTTCTCGTTGAAAACATGGTCACTAGAGATTATATCATCTTCCTCAGCCTCCCCTTGTTAACAGCCATCCACCTGTGATGTCCTGGTAGCCTTTGACCAAATCAGGAAAAAGCAATTTACCTTTCTTTTTCTATGACCAATATTTCTATCAAAGCAGTCACCAAACACCCATAAAACCTGTTTTGCTTTTAAATATTCTGTTGTGTGGTCTTATAGGCAAAATAATTCATAAAGCCTCCCAGCTCTGTGAAGTATAAACACTATTGCACCACAATTCTCATTAATGTTCCTTAGAAAAATACCAAATGTTGCAAATTTGAGAAGACCCTTCAGCAAGTTTGGCTCTGTTGAAATTCAGTTATGCCTTGTTTAGTCCTGCTTTTGTAATGTTTCCAGGTTTATAGTAAAACAATTTTGTTTTATTTAGCTATGCTTTAGGAATTCAGTATTTTTAGTAATACCTTGGTTATATATGGATGTTTTGAATTCCAAGAATTCATGTTCGGCTATATGATTTCATATTTAGAGTGATCATTGAATTATTAAATTAACTAAAAATGGAAAGCATACAAAGAAATACCTCTAACAAACTTACTGGGGAAAAAAAAGACAATGTCACTTTAAGGTTAGAGTTTCGGATGACAACCCAACTTCCAACATGTACAGGTCAGGGGTCCTGCCTGGGAGGGCTCTTGGGTCACTGCATGATCTCCCAATGACATCAATGAGGAGCACAAAAAGAGCTAAAGGGTTGTATTCACCTGTTTAATTAATTAAAGAGGTATTGGCCAGTGGTTCATTTAGGACAGGGAAGCAAATGCTTAACCTCTTCAGAAAATGTTGCCCAAATTGTGATTCAAGCTTAACATTTCCAAACAGACCTCTGGCCACTTCCTCGGCTTGCTGGAATCAATTTCCTCTAGCTCTTTTAGAAAAGGACAGACCATTTGTGCAGATACCTCACTGTCTCTCTGGACAAGTACAAAATCATCCTTCCCTGGTTCCCCGTGTTCCCTCTTGTCCACTCTGTACAAAGAGCCAAAGTAGGCTTTGCAAAGCTAACGCAAATCATGCACTTTCTACTTAAAGCCATCTAGGGAATCAATTCCTCAGACTTAGTATGAAGCCCAGAGTGCTCACAAAGCTTAGGAGACCCTGTCTGGCTTGGCTTTGCCCACCCCCAGGACCTAACTTCCTGAGATTCTCCCACTAATTACACTGTGTTGCATCTGCTCTGATATACGTCCTGTTCCACAGACATGCAAAGCTTCTCCCCACCTCGGGAACCTTTGCACATGCAATTCCCTCTGCCTGGAATGTTCCTTTCCCAACTGTTCACATGACTGCCTCTTTCTCCTCATTCATGTCTCACTTAAAACACCACTTATTCAGAAATGCTAACCTACCCCCAACCTCATCAAAGGAGCCTCCCCCTCAGTCACTATGTCACACCACTCTGTTTTATTTTCCATCAGCTATCACTGTCTGAAATAGCTTATCTTACTGGTATTAACAGTGCCAGTACAAATTGCTAAAACAGTTATAAAAAGCATACATACATCCATTCACCAAGGCTTGCTGAGCACATTCATTGTAACGGAATAGGTTTTATTGTCAGACACCTCAAACATCTGGAAGCACTGATTTTGTCTTTTCCTCTCTGTGTCCCCCTTTCATTGTGTCCTGTGACCTCCTGCTATCCCCCTGGACCCACATACTTTGGACAGTTTTTCCCTCAGGTCATTATTGTTGACAAGCTGAACAAATTCAGCTGTCCTTGTGTGGGGCGAGAGTGTTTAAACGGGCTTGTCCCAGCAGAATTAGAATCTATTTTTGCTGAGACCCAGCTGGAACAGTAAAGGATGCTTAAGTGTTCTCTCATTAGAAATTCAGTTCAATTTTTTCTCTTTATGTAATAAATCTCCATATGCCTTCCCCCACTCTGGAAACATCAGTTATAGCCCTATGAATGCAGATGGGAAACAAAAAATGCATTTTTCACCTGTTTTATCATTTGAATCCATTGATGGAGGCATTGGTAGAGGTGCAAAGCAACAAGAGGTCAAGCTGTTGAGAGCTCCTGAGGCTGCGATGTGGAGAGACCCTTGGAACCAAGACTTCTCAGGCGAGAGCAAAGAGAGGTGACCCTGCCTCTGTGACCAACTGCCTCAGCCCTTCAGAGTGTACTTATGGATTTGGGAGTGGGGCTGGAAGTAGGAAGAGAGGAGAAACAAAGAATGAGATCTTCCTTGGTCAGAAGGGTCCCAGGACCTGGCTTCAATGTCCTCAGTCTCACAACACCATGGGTCACCAGGATGTCACTCTGTGAGCTGGGTCAGCCCCGGCCATCTTTTAAGTCTCCCAGGACATTAAAAGGCCATAACTAAGCTGAGTTCCCTGTGTTATACAGTAGGTCCTTGTTGGTTATCTATTTTAAATATAGCAGTGTGTACATGTCAATACTCTGTAATAACCTAAATGGGAAAAGGATTTGAAAAAAATAGATACATGTGTATGTATAACTGAATCACTTTGCTATAAACCTGAAACACAACATTGTTAATCAACTATACTCCAATATAAATAACAATTTTTAAAAAGGCCGTAATTATCCCCCAAATGTGGGCTCTGGCAACAAGTCTCAGTTTATGTAAAATTTATCTTTGTTTCCATATTTCTGTATATCACATCACGAGCTAAAGCCTTCATCTGGTAACTTCTTAACACTGTGTCTGCTATTACGTGATCTTTCATGATTAATTTTGCACATCCTCAGTTTTTTCATTGACTTTATTTTTTATGCATTCACTTATCCATGCATTGAACATGTAGCATATGTTATGCTTTATATGTGTTACTAAAGATGCAAGAATGAATATAATTTGTGAGCCCAAGGAGCTCAAGTCCAGAGTTGGAGAAGGCAGCTAAGCCAGCAGTGCAGTTCATCTAGGGGTCCTTCCCTAGTTGGATGGGTGATTCTAAAATAGATCTTAATTTTTAGAAAATTGAAAATTAGCACTTCCTTCAGGAGTGAATGTAGGCCATAAACTACATAATTAGTAGGACTTGTGGTTTCTTCACCAATAGAAATTGCATATATTTTTATCTAGCATGACCCTCATCACAGCCATGCTGAAACACTTTGATCATCCCTTCTTTAAAGTGTAGTAGTTGTCAAACTTGGTATTTAATGGGTTAGTAAAGGAATACTAGGATTCCTACATCACAAATTTAAGCCTTAAAAATATTTGGATAACTCTATTTCAGTAGCTTTTCTTTTCTTTTTAATTGCATTTATTTTATGCTATGCAGTTAAAACCACTCTACAAAGGGCCCATAAGTTTTACCAGACCACCACGTCTCTGTCTAAGAACTCCTGGTCTAAAGTGACAATATAATTTATCACCCTAAATAGGACACATTTTTAAATGAGAGGATAATAATAATTATATCTTGAATAATTAATAGTTATTAATATATTGGTATAACTAATAATTATAGAATAGCTGAGACTATTAAGTTATTTTTGGAGTTTACCTACCTTAATTCCAAAACATGTAATAGTAATAACAACAGCAATAAAAGAAATTGTTACCAACCAATAAACAAGAACAACAGGAAGCAGTCACACACTGAAGCGAGAAAGACCACAGTGTAGCCTCTGCACATAGCCCTCCCCTGACTATCAAGCAGGCTGGATCAATGTGGTCACACTGACTGTTTAACTGCACACCAGAGGATCACATCTTCACCAGGCACTGCACACTTTAGCAAGAATCATACTTCAGTTATGACAATG
Organism: Lipotes vexillifer; assembly: GCF_000442215.2. Lineage (NCBI taxonomy): Eukaryota > Metazoa > Chordata > Mammalia > Artiodactyla > Lipotidae > Lipotes > Lipotes vexillifer. The sequence continues at coordinate 1,140,162 of NW_006785319.1, forward strand.
TGCAATTAAAAAAAGATTATTGCATGTAAGTATACCTTTTTTATATTCTTTTACTTGCATCCTTTGTAGGTTTAAAGTTCAAGGCAAATATCTCCTACTTTATAAGGAAAACAACCTGGTAAAATTTACAATTCCTAAACTACAATTATGTAAAGTTTTATATAATTTTTAATAAAGAATGGGTACACCACAGAATCTTCACATTAATTTAGCTTTTAAAAACCCTTGTCAAGGGCTTCCCTGGTGGTGCAGTGGTTGAGAGTCCGCCTGCCAGTGCAGGGGACACGAGTTCGTGCCCTGGTCTGGGAAGATCCCACGTGCCGCAGAGCGGCTGGGCCCGTGAGCCATGGCCGCTGAGCCTGCGCGTCCGGAGCCTGTGCTCCGCAACGGGAGAGGCCACAACAGCGAGAGGCCCACGTAGCGCAAAACAAAACAAAACAAAACCAACCAAACAAACAAAAAACCAGAAAACCTAGTCAAGGTACTAAACAACCAAAAAAGTTTCATGGAGAAGAGAAAAGAGCGGGCACTTTGAATCACATAGGTCTGGGGGCCAATGATGTCACATATTAGGTGTAAGGTCGAGGGAAAATGACATTATATATTGGGAACTGATTCCTCCTTCCTTACCTCAGTTTAAAAATGGAGGAATAGTTGGGAGGATTAAATGACATAATGTAGAATAATTCCTTAGAATTCTATCCAAGTTTTGTGAGATTGATATCCTACAACAAGATTCTATAGTAACTATTCTTAATTTCCCTAATACTTTTAAAAACACCCTTATTTCTTAGTTTTTCATGCTCAAAGCCTTAAAGGTGCCTTTCTTTATCTCCTCCACTAAATTTATCAAGTACAGTAAGTCGCCTGCATATGAATGAGTTCCGTTCTGAGAGCAGGTTCAGAAGTCCAATCTGTTCATAAGTCCAACAAAGTTAGCCTAGGTACCCAACTAGCACAATCGGCTATATAGTACTGTACTGTAATAGGTTTATAATACTTTTCACACAAATAATACATTAAAAAAAACAAACACAAAAAATAGTACTGTACAGTGAAGTACATAAAAGCACAACCATTTGTAAAGGATGCACACCAGACACGTGAACTAAAACGTGATCGGACGTGAGAACAAACGTTCGCATCTTTGAAAGTTCGCAACTTGAAGGTTCGTGTGTAGGGGACTTACGGTACTTTTCCCTCCTTCTTGGCAAAGCTTACAGATTCTTCCCTTCTTTGCATTTCCCTGGTGACCACTCAAATACAAGTGTTCACACGCCCATAAAGTATTGCAAACCATTCCCAATTTTATCTTCTCCTGTAACAACATCCCTACAGAACTACATTTTCACACTTTTGTATCATTATATTATTTTTCAAAAGTATCACCCTTATTCCTTATTACAAAATTAATGCTATTCAATGTGAACTTCAAATTTCATAACCAACTTTACTTATTTCTCACTTAGTCAAACTCATCCATTTTAGTAGTGACAAACTATACTTCAAACTATGCACAGGACGTTTTTCTGTTCCTACACCCTATTATTTGTAACTTAAATCAACTTAAACATACTGTTCTCCTCTCAGCTCAATTTTGATTTTGCTACCTATCGAAACTAATTAAAGCTTTTTCCAATTGGCCTTATTCAAATCAATTTCATGCAAACCCATCAGTTTTTATAAAGAACATTTTTACAAGATATGTGTGTGTGTGGTTGATGAGGTTATATAACAATTAATATTTGTGACATATATATCAAGAAAATGGGTTGAATTGGCCAAGTAAGCACCCTTAGATTCTCCATTGGCACGGAGTATTTGCAATTCAAGGGCTTTGCCACTAGATGGTAATCATAGACTGTGTTGATTTCAAGAGTAAATTCTCCAGATAACTATTTCAGGGATAATGCACCACATGAAGCTACTTTAAAAACTTTCTACCCCAGATAATATTTATCTATCATCTATGTTTAAATCATATTAATATCTAACTCATATCTATATCTAAGTTACCTATATCTAGAAATACACATATAATCGGATATTATAAAATATATAAAATTATTATGTCAATAATATTTCAATACTAATATGGTTATTGTATTATTTTAAAAGTATAAAGGTATAATAAATATGTTGAAATATTCCTACTTTTAATCCATTTATTTATTAATCTACCCAATAACAAATATAATTCAAAGGACATCAGATTAATACCCACTGCACTAATATCTGCCTCTTTGTAATAGAAATGATTTGCCTGCATCTCAGAATGCAAACTCAAATTCATAGGCTCATAATATCTACAGACACAGCAAAGTCCATACAAGTCCAAAGACTGGCAAAGTTTTAACCATCAGTCTCATCGCAAACAATGCTTTGAAGAAGTAAGTATAAGAAGCATAAAAGTTTTAAGTGAGGAAGATATTCTTATTCCACAAAATGTACTTCTCCCTAATGCCTCACACTTTGCCTCAGGGTTGAACCTAAATGAAGGTACGCTCCCATGTGACAGCTGCTGTGCTTTCTAAATTTTAGAAAAGGAGGTGAGGCACCCAAGAACAAGTTTGGGTTCCATCAAGCCTACTAGAGCCCCCCGATTTCTTAGTGTCACCTCTTTTTCTAGCCTAGGTTGAACCAGCATCAAGTGAGAACTGGCCACACCCATCTGCTTTTGCAGGAGAGCCCTGGCTGACAGTCAGTCATACAGCCAGTCTGAAATAGTGGCTTATTACCACTGCAGTTTGATGATTGACAATACAATTAGAATAATTAATGTCATAGTTTCTTTTCACTGTAGTTGTCATTTTATGCACATTATTTTATTGTTCAGTTAGCTTGCAAATTCCACAAGAGATATTCTAGGTCATGTAGCAACTAGCTGGATGTAGAACAGAGTTCACCTGTCTTGTTTAATAACAAGAGTATCAGTAGAGACCTTTATAAGCCCCAAGCGATTATTCTCCAAAAGTTTTTAGAAACGAACCAAACCATTAGAAGATAATTTTGTCCACCTGATTTTTTAAAAAAAATCTTAGTTTCTCATATTCTTTGTCAGTAACAGAAGTTTTTTTCCCCATGTATCTTTTTTGGGAGGGAAATGATATAATGAGGCCTAAAGCAGAAAAATTTCTCCCTCTCTTATGTATACTATTAACTAACGTCAATCAAGCTTGCTTTCTATTTGTAGAGACAAAATAATTATGTCCTGAGTACACGCCATGTATCTGGCATTGTGTCAAGCCCTGTAAATGTAATAATTTATTTAATGCAACAGCGCGTTAGAGTCGGTATTATAATCAGCAGATTATTAACTTTAAAAATTTGGGGTGGCTTGACACACGGCTTGCAAGATATTATTCAAGGACCCGGATGGAACCCTCACCCCCTGCAGTGGAAGCGCAGAGTCTTAATCACTGGACCACCAGGGAAGTACCGATTATCAACTTTTTAAAGTGGACCTCACTCAGTAGCGATTCTGATACTACTGTTAAGATCAGTCTTCTCTTATCAAAAGAAAAATTCGTGCTTCCCTGGTGGCGCAGTGGTTGAGAGTCCACCTGCCGATGCAGGGGACGCGGGTTCGTGCCCCGGTTCCGGGAAGATCCCACATGCCGCGGAGCGGCTGGGCCCATGAGCCACGGCCGCTGAGCCTGTGCGTCCGGAGCCTGTGCTCCGCAACAGGAAAGGCCACAACAGTGAGAGGCCCGCGTCCGGCAAAAAGAAAAAAAAAAAAAAGAAAAATTCAAGAAAAATCACTTAACTTCTGTGGTAGACTGGCAAAACCAAAAGATTCATAAGTTAGATGCTATCCCACATTTCCTTTTGTGTTTTTGTTTCTATGCAGATGTAGTTCTCTGAAATAAAATGAAGCTCAATAAAATTACACTATCTCATACATAATGCCCAAACTCCCTAGGTTGCCATCTGTATCATGCACACTTTCATATGACATTAGATTATGAGGAACACAGTGGATTATGCAAGCAACTATAAAACGTTTACCGATACCACGTGTTTGTCCATTCCACAACTTGTTCTGTTGACGTTTGTATGCATGGATATAATTAGTCCCAAACACCAAAAAAAAGCACCAATCAGGCTTTATAAATATATAAAAATGCTTCAAGGTTATCGTGTTTCCTTAATGCAAGGGAAATCGACGTGCAGTCATGAGCAGCAGTTCTAAACTTTAAATTAAAGATAGTTAAACTGGAGTCTTCAACAACATGGGAAAAAAGTTCAAGTTTGGGGGAGATTTTGTTATGTTCACAGCAACACATATTAGCGAAACATCAATATAATTGAATATAATTCAAACAGACATTCAATTAAGCCCCTACTGCCTCTAGAATATATTGAATTGACAGTTTCATCTAAACTACTGATACTTTTTTTTTTTTTTTTTTTTTTTTTTTTTTAGCGGCCATGGCTCACGGGCCCAGCCGCTCCGCGGCACGTGGGATCCTCCCGGACCGGGGCACGAACCCGTGACCCCTGCAACGGCAGGCGGACTCCCAGCCACTGCGCCACCAGGGAAGCCCAAAACTACTGATACTTTTGAAGACATTAACTATTTGCATAAACAGCTAATGATTACATTTCCCCAAATCCTTTACTGCCTGTTGGAGTTTCAGAGTTACTTAACTTCTTGGGATTTTTGATTCCTCATATGTAAAATGAGAGGATTCAGACTGGTATTTTAAACGTCTTTTTAGAGTCCTAAAAGTCTGGCATCATCTGAGTTACTGGAAGGGGAAACAGTTTGGAGTCTTATGGCTATAGTTGCCTTAAAAAATGAAGGAAAACTCTTTCCAGAGTTTGTCAACACAGTCTGAAATTACTGTTTTATTTCAGAATGCTTTAGGACTTTCCTGCTATTTAAAACAAGCAAACAAATAAACCAAAAAATAGTATAACTGATTCACTTTGTTATAAAGCAGAAACTAACACACCATTGTAAAGCAATTATACCCCAATAAAGATGTTAAAAAAAAAAAGTCTCTTTCTTTCAAAGTAAATATCATCTGTTTACCAAGAGGTTTTTTAAATTTTTATTAAAGTCACTATCTGTCTTGTCTTAAACTTCTATTTCTTCACTCCTTAATGTTCTTTAAATATAAGGCATTCTATACATGTTTTACTTGGTGCCCATACTGTGCTAATCCCTGGACTGCCACTAAGACAGAACCCTGTTATCAAGGGATCACTATTTACCTAGGGGGCGGAATTCTTCTCAACCAATTATATCACAAGTCAAATGATGAGAGAATTATCCAGTATGGGAGCACAAACATGTGAGGGAAAACAGTTTTGGCTGAAAGTGATCGGGAAAAAAAAATTCCCAAGGAGATCACGTCATATACACTCTCTAAGTTTGGGGAATAACAATTGCTAAAACTTACTGAGACTGTCTTTGTGTCAAGTTGTATACTGTACTAGATCCAATCATTTCTATAAAAATCTTATTAAGTAGATACAATTCTTATTACCTGATAATAAAGAAACACAAAAGATATTGTGGAAATAGACATGACAAAACAGAGATTTATTCATTTAGTCAACAAATGTTTACCAAATATTTATTCTGTGCTAGCTCCTTTTCTAGGACTGAGGGTAAAATGGTGACTAGCATATTCTGCTCTGAAGGAGTTCAAGATGGGGGCTGGCTCACATATAAATAAACTGTTGTTCATAACACAGTTGAATTGGGGGTATGATAAGGAAACAGAGAAGGGTAGAGTGCTTTCAATAGAAAACAATGATGGTTTCCTGGAGGAAATGATATCTAAGGACCTGAAAGATGATTATTGGGTGTTGGTTATTGGAAAAGGAAAGAGAAACAAACTCCAAAGCAACAAAAAGTGCAATTCGTTTGGGCATGAAAGCAGTGCAGTGTGGCTATAGCACATGCATTAAGTTAGTACAGAATGCCCTGGGAATGATGCTGGAAGAGGCAAGTAAGCAGTGGATTTTAAAGCATCTTACAAGACGAATGACTATATGTGTCGTTAATATCACTTTTGTCCCAACATATTTACTTGATAGCACCCTTCTACTGGACAGTAAATTCTATGTGTAGAAGGTTCTACCTTTTTGTGAGGGCAATGGGCATGATACACAGTGTTTCAACAGAGGATTGGCACAATCAGATTCAGGCTTTAGAAAAGTCGCTGGCTGCAAAAAAGAATAGTCTGGAGACAACCTATATGGCAGATGGCTAACCCCTCCCCACCGCCACCCCCGACCCCCTGGCCCAAGGCTTTACGCTCATCTCTATAGTATAGAGTTTTGTCAGAAAGCAGCGGCCGGTGATGGACCATGTACCCCGTCCTATGAAACCTCCCATATTCCTCTTCCCCCCATCTACTGGCCATAGGTCAATGTCAACCTTCAAAAATGCTTGGAAGATATATTTCTCATCTGAGTTACTGAATGAGTACATGAAACAAAGGCCACCTCCCACTGGACTTTACATGAGCAAAAACAACTTTTTTGTTAAGGCCTGAAGATTTCAGGGTTTATATGTAATAGCAAATGGCATTACCACAATATAGTTAAGACTCACGCCATATCAATCGTTTATAAGGCTACTGCAATAATCCAGGTAAGAGATGATGCTGGCATCATAACCAAAGAGCAAGGAAGTAAAGAGTAATAGTCCAAACAGGTATCCAGTTTGTCCCTGAGGTTTTTCATTTTGAGAATCTGAGAAGATTCTAATCAAAATTACTAACTTAGAGAATGGAAGAAGAAAATAATTTCAGAAAAGGAAAAATACTGAGTTCAGTTTAAAATGAGTTTGAGTTGTATTGAATATCCAGATGAAACATCTACCAGGCCATCTGTAAATTATGGTCTGTAGACTGAGAGACAAAGGGAGTCAAGAAAATAACGCTCATTTCAGGCATTTTATGCACTGACTGTTTCTTTTCTTCTTTTCATTTTATTTCTGCAAGTTATCTACATGCCAACATAGGGTCTCTCTTTCCAGGACAATTGGAGATGGATCTGTCTTATGAACACCTGATACATTTGCCATTTGTGGATCCAAGATTAGGGAAGAAATTTAGTCTTTTGAACTTGATATTCAACTGAGAAGGTTAGGGTATCTATGGAGTTAGGATTTGTACTGAGGACAAAGGAACACATTAAAGGGTTTTTAGAGTAACCACAGGCAACAGTGCAGTAAAAGGACAGAAAGGAGCCAGTGGTTTAGCAGCTCAATGATAAGGGACTTAACTAGGATAGTGAGAACAAAAGGAAAGGAACATATTAATGGGATTTAGAAGATAGTATCAGTGGGAAACACTGCAAGGTTGCAAGGAGAATGTGCTTTTGCATCCAAAACGGTCTCCAGACTTCAGACTGCAACCCACAGTCTGAACTATTTGAAAGTCTCCCCCCTCCATCCAGGCTCAACTGCTGTTGGTTAAGCAAGGTCCATTTAAAGCAGGAGGGGCTATCATCTCTGCCTTCTTTACTCATAGTGAGGTGTTTTCAGCTGCACAAATTGGCCATCTACGCCCATTAAATTTCAAGTTTTCATTACACTTTCTTTTGCATTCTTGGGCAATGACTAGCTCACGAGGTACAGCTAATACTGAAAAATTCTGATTTTTACCTAATCCGGTCTGTTACCGAATACAGAATTATCAGTTGCTACCGAATTCAGTAATATTTCTGTGCCATATATTTATGAGTAATTCGAGGACCTCAATTACTGGGCTTTCTGAACGTGTTTGTGTGTGTGTTTTCTATCAAATGATGACAAAAATGCTTCCTTGGTCCTTCTATGGAGTTCTTTGATCCTATGTACCAGCTCACTCATCAGAATATTTACGCAAAGGAATATGTGTAACCTTTAAAGTGGCTACTTAATTATGATAACTTCTGCTGCTTTCATGTTATTTTGTCTTCCAGAGACAATGCAAACCTTTTCTACTCTGAAGCTTGTATGGTATTTCACAGATTACCTGATGGATAACATCTGCACACTGTGCACTTATCATTGATACACTGCCCAAAGTTAGTGGTTTCTTCTCCCTCAGTTTTTTAAGTGAATGTTGTAAGGCCCCCTGAGTTTTCTTTTCCTAGTCCTTGCATAAGTCCATTACTTGGTTGTTATAAACACTGCTTATGTGTACGTGCCATAACACCATGGCTTTAGAGATGGGCCCTTGGAGGCTCACATTTCTCCATAGATCGTGAAGGTGATTTTGCCACGTAAAAACCTCAGTTCATAGGAATTCAGTGATCACTTAGGTAGATAAGGAAAGGCTAGTGCAACAGACCTTTAGAGTAGGTTTACTCCCTTAGCATAATTTTATAAGCCATTTGTTTTCTCATGGTGCCACATGTACAGTAGTCCAAGTAGAAGCAATTGGAATCTCAGAGCTTAGGAGTTGGTAGGTTTGCATTTGAATCTCAGCTTGGCCTCTTACCAGCTGTGTGATGATGGGCAAGGTGTTTGAGTCTCTTTTTAGGTTTCTTATCTATATAATAGAGCTCTTTTTGATCTTATACGTTTGTATGTTACTCTGTGGAATTCTCAGAACTATATCCAGCACATGATAACTTCAATAAATGTTAGCTTATGTTATTTCTTTTTGATTTAGCTACTCAACTATTAAGAATATTGTGCTTTCTGGTTTGGATATTTTGGCATTGCTTTGACTATACAAATATTTCATGCCTCAGTGACATAATTATATTAAAATCAGTTAAATTTGTGTATGATTCTAGTTCATAGTTTACTCCTTTCTTCAACTTAAAAATGGAAGCAATTTTCCATGTAGTATTAAATCTCTACCTGCACTCAGGAAGTCTATTCTTTTCAATAATTTAATTTAAGGCGCATGGTAAAGTAACTTTATATTACAAGGAATGCTACTTGACTCCATTGCCTGGAGGTCAATTAAATTATAATTTTAGCTCTTACCTCCAAAAGTAGTATTGGGTCCATGAGAACAAATGATTTAGAGTGTGTGAAACAGTATGATGACCTCAATTCAAGGATGTGGCTGGTGGTCCAGTGATTAGAGCTCTGCACTATCACTGCCAAAGGCCTGGGTTGGATCCCTGGTTGAGGAGCTAAGATCCCACAAGCCACACAGCTCCGCCAAAAAAAAAAAAAAAAAAAAAAAAGGGGTAGGGTTGGATGACTTGACTAGTAGTCCTTTCAAAACTCCTTTGAGGTTTAGGTATAGTTAACTAAGGGGTCTGAAACATAGCCAAAATCAAACATAACAAGAAAGACTAATTGATGACATCTCTTAAATTCCTGATTGGTCAATTACCAGTATTTTGGTTGAAAACATTTTCTCTCTCCCTTGCAATGTACATTTAATGTCCAGCCCCCCCTTAAAGGGAATTTCCAGGACATGCACTATTTTTGGCATTATTTGCCATTGAATCTCCAGCACACTGTAAATTACGTGGGCTCCGTTAATATTTCTTTTTTTTTTTTCTTTTTGGCTGCGTTGGGTCTTCATTGCGGCACACAGGCTTTCTCTAGTTGCAGCAAGGGGGGGCTACTCTTGTGTTGTGCGGGCTTCTGGTTGCAGTGGCTTCTCTTGTTGTGGAGCACGGGCTCTAGGCGCACGGGATTCAGTAGTTGTGGCACATGGGCTCAGTAGTTGTGGCTTGTGGGTTCAGTAGTTGCAGGACGTGGGCTCATTAGCTGTGGCTCGCGGGCTCTAGAGCGCAGGCTCAGTAAGTGTGGTTCACGGGCTTAGTTGCTCTGCGGCACGTAGGATCGTCCAGGACCAGGGATCGAACCGGTGTCCCCTGCATTGGCAGGCGGATTCTTAACCACTGCGCCACCGGGGAAGTCCACCATTAATATTTCTTAAATTAATTAATGGATGAATTGCAATAGGCAGTAAAGCATAAGATAGGTGAAGAATTAAAGATGCATTTTAAACATTTTTTTTGCAAGATATGTGGCTGTAATGGGGGAAAAGAGAAAGGGAGGTAGAAGGGAGGTTTATGGGGCTGAGTTTTTTAAGATAAGTGAGATTCAACATGTTTGAATCCTGAGGAGGCCAGAGAGAACACTGTGATACACACACACACACACACACACACACACACACACACACACACACACACACACACACACACACACACAGGCTCACACACACACAGGACTCTTCTTTAGGAAATGTTGTCAAACATAATCTCCAAACCTTCCCTTTCTTACGTGTATCCTTTGAAAACAGTGGATTTATTTATCATTGTTGAGTTGACTATAAATGGTCCCAAACTCTACATGCATATCATCTTTTTACTACGTGCTATCTTTCTCAACTTTTCAATATAATGAATGGTTTGTTTCACTTGAGATAATAGTTTGAAAAATCACACAAGCTGTTGGAATATTTGCATAGTGATTCTATGCTGAATAGCAGCTTGGATTTTTCTATTTCCATCTGCTTCAACTTAGTAAGTGTAAGAGGTATTATTATGATCATCATTACTAGTATCATTGAATTATCTGAATTCCAAATTAGGAAACAAACTGCATATAATCTTTAGAGGAATAAAAATAACTTTTGCTAAAAAAATTTTTGTTTTGTATAATGAAGTCTTTTGAATTTAATTCCCTTCTCAATTTGAAAAGGGCACGCTTACCCAAGTGTAAATAATATGCTCATGTCTGTGACAAATGAAACCATTTAAAAATAATAAATTAGTCTGCAAAGCTTTCAGCGCGTATTCTTCTTAACATTTTGCCCTTCAGCCTCCTTCAGCAATGAAGGCAACCCCCTCTTGGCTTCTAATCACCATTTATTTCTAAGAGTAGGAACACTTCACTGATCTGACACTCCCCCATTTGCTACAGAACTAGAAACCAAGATAGCAGTAAGCAGGGTTTCTGAGAATCAAAAGCAGACAAAATGCAAGCAACTGGCTTCTTAGATTCACAGTGCTTTTTTTTTTAAACCATTTTATTTTTTACATTTAGATTCTTAATCCATTTGGAGCTTCCACAGTGGTTTCTAGTTTTCCGTGGGGCCTGTATATTCTTGAATTATCTATTATTTGGCACAATCAATGCCTCTTAATCATTAGACTTTAATGGAACTAGGCAGAGATTGCAGGGCACTGTCGGTTTATCTAGGACTTAAATTTAGTTCAGGGATGTTTCTCTGTGCAGCCTTGCCTCCTCTATTTTGCCGGCTTCCTTGAAAGGTCCAACCTTATACTATAGTCTTTCATAAGGTAAAGTGTATAAATGAGGTTTTGTTCCAAAATGGATAAAGTGATAAAGCATTTTTAAATGAGGAAACCCTCAGCCATGCTGAAAATATCATTCACAAGAAGGAAATTGATGTGCGGTTTTGGCATTAATACTGCCAGCTGGAATCTCTACATTTGTGTCAGACTTTTGCTGAGACGTCATGGTAGACCTATTATGATGATTAAAATGCGCTGTTCAAAAGCATAAGACCCTTCTGACTTTCTCAGCTTGGTGCACGGCAGGTGCCCTGTCTGGTGTCGCTCACTGCACTCCAGAGATGCTGCTGGCTATCGTTTCCTAAAAGGACCTCTGGATGGCAGACACTCTCCCCTCAGAGCTCTCCCACCTCTGCCGGGATGCTCAGCCCACCACCCTCCATCTGAGGGGGTCCTATTGACCCTTCGGGTGTCTGCTTGGCTATGATTCGCTCAGAGAAGACTTCCCGGATTTTGTAACCTGAATTAGAGCTCCTGGGATACTGACTCGTCACACCCTGTAATTTGCCTTTGGGTCACTCCAAGCATCTTATATGTTTGTGAGCATTATTCAGGGCAAACCGTGTCCAATGGCTCTCTCCTCACCTCCCCTTCAGCTCCAAGAAGACCTTGTGTCTTTTGTCTCCAGTGCTGAGGACTCTGCTTGTGGCCTGGTAACTACTCAACATACAGTCCTTGAATACATAAGTGATAGAATGTGAGGAAAGATGCTTTTACATTGGACATTTCCGTGCAAGATGGACAAATACAGTGAGCTGGGCCTTGACAAATATTTCCCTTTCCTTATATTATTTTGGAAAGCATTAGGAAACTTACTTTCTTCTTCTCTTGGGGATCATGAAACAATCTGTGAATATGAAGCTTCCTGTTGCACTGATTTCTGGAATCTGTATGCCTTACTTCTTTATATCTGCAATTCCTGGCACATAGTAGGTGCATGCAAATGCTTTCTAAATGAACGCTCAGTGGTATAAGATGTGTAAAAATGAATACAATCACTTATCTCGCTGATCATGTGGAAAAAATAAAGCTTGTTTTCATCAGCCCATCTCTACAATGACTTTGTATATGAGGAAGAGAATGTAGAATCAAACGTTGTGTTCTAAAAATAGCAGGTAAGGAAAAGTATTTCAAGTACGTCATCCTGGTGATAATAAAAATATGAGCTTAATATTGGAAAAATGCTCAAATAAGCAAACTGGACAAACCTAACAGTTAACACCCAGAAGAGCACTTTAATAGTGAGCTTAAAAAAAAAAAATCCTCCAGATTTCCTTGGAGGTTCAGTGGTTAAGACTTTGTGCTCCCAATGCAAGGGGTGTGGGTTCGATCCCTGGTCAGGGAACTAAGATCCCACATGCCGCATGGAGTGGGCAAAAACAACAACAACAACAAAAAAACCCCACTGAGATTTGTCATCCAAGTTAAATAAATAGCATAAAAGTACTTAATAATTCCTTATTCTTACTAATGCCACATAATTATCAAAGGCCATCAGTGATACCCATTATCTTCAGTGAATATGTCAAAAATGAAATTTTGGCCTTGAAATTGTGCCTGAACAAGACAGATAAAGGTTATTTTCTTCATTTGAAATCATCTCTGTAAAGGTTAAGGGGGACAGATACTGCAAATCTTTCATAGTAACTCTCTTGTCAAAAGCAGAATTTTTTATGAGACAACTGTTCTCAATGTCCTTAAATCAAGAATTTAAACCTTTTAAAATATAATTGGTATGTATTGAAAAGTCTGTCATTAATACAAATGAAGTTGAGTCATTTTGATTACTTATCTTGAAAGAGCAGTTGGATGATTAAATGTTTAATTTTTGCAAAAAAAAAAAAGAAAAGCTCATTGGAAGCAACAGTTCTTCAGTGGAACAGACTAAGTGGATATGGAGGATGAAGTTTCAATGTAATTTTGAAATATATGTCTTATCACTCAGATTAAAAAATGGACACTCCAAAGCAGACTTTCTAACAATTAAGAATTTACCCTGAAAGTTACTGAAATCTCATGTTCCTTTCTTTCTTTCTTTTTCTTTCTTTTTTTTTTAGTGAAAGAAGTAAAGTGTTTTTTAGGAGGAAAAAAGAGTACATGCGGATAGACACAAGCACGGACTCAGAGAGAGTGTCGCACCCTCGTGGTAGTTTGAATCACTTTATGGGTTTCTTTTGGCCAATCATCGTGCTTTGGCAGCTTCTGAGCCCGTATTCAGTTTATCTCAGAGTCCTCCCATGTGTGCACGTGCACCTCTTCGCCAAGATGGATTCTAGTGAAGAGGCCTATGGGTAGGTTGACATCACTCCCACTTTGACCTCCAAGGAGGCTTTCTGCGCATGTGTAGTCAGGAAGGTCTCCTTGACCTTGAGAATGAGAAACATGTGGTCTGTTATCTAGGCAGGGCTCAGGTCCTCCTACTACTCATCTTGGAGTATCTGTCCACAGGGAACAAATTCCAGGTGCTCAGCCTGAGGCCCATCTATCTCCTGCCTCCTTTTGATATTAATTACTCATGTTTCATACTGGATCTTTTTTTCCTTCAGTACCGTGATACAAATATAGGAATGTATAAATATCCTGAAATTTTTATGTTTTGCTGAAAGGTTATAAATTGAAACAGTATGAGAGTTCTGGAGTCAGTAACTAAGGATTTTACATGATAAAAGTCCTAACAGTCTTCTAGACTTGATTTGTCAAAAAATATTACATGTTATACAAGTTACATATGTATGCTAGTGAATATTCTACTTGGTGGTAATGGGCCAGCTTTTTAAAACACTTATCAAACTTCTAATTTTTGACTGAGAAAAGTTTTACATAACATAAAATTAACCATTTTAAAGTAAACAGTTCAGGGGTATTTAGTGCATTTGCCATGCCATACAATTACCACCTCCACCTAGCTACAAAACACCTTCATACCCTAAGAGGAAACCTGGACACACTGAAAATTTGTTCCTCCATCCCCCAGGCCCTGGCCACCACCCATCTGCATTCTATTCTCTGGATCTATCTATTTGAATATTTTATATAAATGGGATCATGTAATATGTGACCTTTTGTATTTGGCTTCTTTCACTTGGCATGATGTCCTAGAGGTTTATCCATGTTGTAGCATTTGTCAGTACCTCATTGCTCTTTAGAGATGAATAATATCCCATTGTATGAATATATCACAATTTGTTTATACATTCATCTGATGGTGGCCAACTTGGGCTGTTTCCACTTTTGGCAAATTGTGATTAATGCTGCTTTGAACTCGAGTGTACATGAATTTGAGTACTCATTTTCCACTCTTTTGGGTATATACCTAAGAGTGGAATTGCTGGGTCATATGGTAATTCCAAGTTTAACTTTTTGAGGAAGAGTTGAACTGTTTTCTACAGTGACTGAAACATCACATCCCCAAAAGCAATGTATGAGAGTTCCAATTTCTCCACAACTTTGCTAACCCTTGTTATATTTCCATTAAAAAAAAATCTATATCTATCTTTGTGAATATGAAATGGCACCTCATTAAGGTTTTGATTTGCATTTCTCTAATGACTAATGATATACTGAGCATCTTTCCATATCTTTTTTGGAGAAGTGTACCAATTTTTAAATTGTTAAATTTTTTTCAATATAGGCTACTCCTGCCTTTGTATAATAAGGCAGTGACTTTAATTCTCTAATAGGCCTTCATTTTTAACGTCTTATGCCATTCAAAAAAGAATAAAAGGTAAACAATTGGAAAGTTTTGCATCTTCCTCTCATCTTATTAAAGATTCAGACAGAGTTCTTTCTTTTCTTCTTTCTGGGAAATTGCAATGTTTGTCATGCACTTCATAGCATTTGCACAGTTAAGATATTTCCGTAAGTCTGTGGTCGGCAGGTTAACGGTTTCCTCCAATGCTGTATTACTTTTACTCAAGTAGTAAATTTACACGTCAAGGGCCATATTAACTTTCAAGGCTCTCAGGAAAATCCCCTGCTGTTAAAATCATGTCAGTTGGTAGTGAAAAAAGAAATGCGGGATATGATTTAGCAGTTACTTTAATTAAGATACTGAAACTGTGAAATTCATTTCTGCTTTCAGTAGACATCTTTAAAACTTACTGACAAAAGAAAAACAAGCACAAAAGCTAATCATATAAACTTGTTCTTGGGTATCACTATAAATCCAGTTATAAAAAATAATTTATCAAAAACGGGAAGATATTATCTCTCTGTCGCCGATTCTGAGAGTTGAAGAGAATTTTAGTGTTTTTTCTGTCACTGGAAAAAAATCGTAAAACTTAGTAAAAAATTAACTGAACAAAATGAGATATACACAACACATGATATACGTATTATAGATATTAAAGTGACAGGACTGAGGGTTAGGGTATATATAATCAGCATATTTCCTAAAACAGCTGTTACTTACTTTGGCTTCGAATACACAGGGGATCATTGTTTTTGGAGTTTTGTCCCACCAGCCATGTCACTGTCATAGTAAAAAAAAAAAAGTCCTGGGCTTCCCTGGTGGCGCAGTGGGTGAGAGTCCGCCTGCCGATGCAGGGGACAGGGGTTCGTGCCCCGGTCCGGGAAGATCCCACATGCTGCGGAGCGGCTGGGCCCGTGAGCCATGGCCGCTGAGCCTGCGCGTCCGGAGCCTGTGCTCTGCGACGGGAGAGGCCACAGCAGTGAGAGGCCCGCGTACTGCAAAAAAAAAAAAAAAAGTCCTAACTCCCATGTTTTTCCTATACAGTAATCTTTCTGGATGCCCTCATCATCTGAGTGTGGAACCCTTGCCAGATATTTGAGTTGAGCCTGCAAATTCTATTCAGTTCTTTTTCCATCCATTGAATAATAAATAGTGCTATCGTCTGAGAATTGTCCTCAGCTCAAGGCGTGGGGCTGCTGCGTATACCTGTAGTCCATTCTCATTGCTGGCAATCGGTTTGGGAACAACTTGCAACACAATTTCATCTTATTTCATGGAAGGAGAAGCTTACTAACAATGTTTTCAGAAACGGAAGAGAGCTACGAAAGGTCTAAGATTTTACTGTGCTTACGAGGTGAAAGTTAGCCTTTTGCAGTTGTTTTAGATGTTGCCAGAAGACATGATGAGCCCTAGCTCCGAGGCAAAGGCATTTATTACTTATAACAGCGTAAGATTCATGTGCATATCTGTTCCTCTTGCACCCTGAATCCCATGGGGAGCTGTGCAGGTGGGCTCAGGTGAATGCTACACACAGCGGGCCTGCGTCACGGCTGAGAAGTGCAGATCTTAGGAAATCCCTAATCTTGTAAAATAACCACCGGCAATCCTGCACCCTCTTTGCCCTGGTGGGAAATACCATCTATTACCCTGGTCAGGAGACAAAAATAATCATCCCTCTCCTCAGAGAGAGACACAGTCTCTATCCTCCGAGACTGCTGGCTACACAAACAGCATTGAAAAATAATCAACAACAACAATGACAACAAAATAATTGTTAATGCCTTTTCTCAGGCAAAGTAGAAAAACATAGGAGACGCAGGGAAAACTGCCTTTCAACAGATTTATTGGGTCATCTCACACTCCATGGGATTTAATCAAGGGTCCATGCAGCCCCAAAGGCCCCCAGAAGTCATCTTATGACAATAAATAAGAGAAAGGAGAATCAGATAGATGCTGCCCATCACAGAACAGGAAGACGGAAAGGGTTGGAGGCCTTGCTTACATTGTTGAACCAGTGAACCCACCAATCCCGAAGCCCACCTTTCATCTGGACTCCTGCTATGTAAATAACAACTAGTATTTCAAATTCTGCCAGCCTGTTCTGCTTTTTTACATGTAGAAGTGACCATGTTTTAGAATCAAGGAATCAGTCCATGTCATATTAGTCCTGAACATATGCAATTGAATGAACATTACAGGCAAATCTACTGATCATTGGAATAGCAACTATCACGTGTTTACAAAGCACCATTTTGTGCCTGCTTTACTGGACTGATCTACTGTTAGAATCTAGGAGCATACTTCAGCTGGCTTCAAAGGATCCTAGAATGTTTTTTACATCTCAAAGTTAAAATGAAATTTTCTTAAAATTAAATTTTAAGAAACAGTTTCCTTGGGTCGGTTACATGTTAAAAAGTTATTATCTACAAATTTATATATGTGAAGTTGCAGAAATTTTGGAAAACTCTATATTAAATTTGGTGTTTTGTCAAAAAAATTTACAGATTATTTAAGCCATATTAGTTAGTCATGCCCAAAAGCATCCTCACTGAGAGATTCTGATGGCTAAATTGACTCTCTACTGCTTCTCAGCATATTTCCCTCATGTTATCCCTATGCCTGCAAATAACACCTTAGCAATAGTTCTGAAAAAGACGGGGATATGATTATTCCTAAATTATTACTCGTTACTTTTTATGCTTCCTGTTGTCATTTAAAGTTTGGGGAAAGAAAGGTAGATAAAATAGAAAAACACAATAGAGACTTACTACAGCTGGCCTAGCTTTGTTTGATAAATATTTATTGATTGAATAAGAATGTTTAGAACATTTTGGTAGTCGCGAAACAAACTAAAACCAATGTGTGTTAAATGAATATTAGACCTTAGAGGACTAGGTTTTACAGAAAACCAGATTGCTGTCTATTAACTGAGAGTCAATAAAACAGACCAGTCTTCTAGTGTGAAAACTTACGAACCTAGGTATCAACTTCCCAAAGGCCTTGAGAATATTCTCTTTGAATTACGTACAGTCCATTTAAAACTGACTTACAGAAAACACAGAAGATGAGGCTAATGGTATTAGTTTTATAAATTAATGATGAATATATCTCTGTGAAAATACAACGTATGAATTTGCAGTTTATCATAGTTTTTGGTATTTAAAATGAAAGCATATCTCAGAAATATATTTATACAAATCAACAGATGTCATACTTCTGAAGGACTTGCTCTGACAGTTTCCTCACCAGGAAATTGGTTGGTCTAGTCTCCTTAGTAGATATTCTCTTAGGGAAGAGAACATTCTGTCTAGGCTGCCAGCCCTGTTTATCACTCTAGCTATTTTGCCATTGAGAACTATTTAAATGTTGTATTTTGCTAATATTGATCAGTCCTCTTATGGATGAATTAAAACTGAGTCTCTGAACTTACATATATGAAGAAGTCTACGCTCTGTCTGAACCGGCCAAGTTACTAGATTCCCATGTGACTCAGCTAGAACCAGATCACATACCTCTTTACCAGACTGTTTTCTGACACATGCTATCTAGAGCCCTTTCACTTCAAGAAATTCTGAGTCTGGGTGATGCTGTGGTTCCCCGGACACATCTAAAGAAAAGAGAACTCAAAGAGCAAGCATATCATTAATGCCTATGATGCATCTGTCTGGCACTGTTCAAATAACTACTCTCTTTAATACTTGGAGCAATTTTGTAAATTAAGTCCTGCTCTTCTCATTATAGATGAGGAAACAGCCTCAGAGCCAAACACCACAAAGTTTAATAAGTCACAGTGCCAGGTTAAGCCTTTTGATCTGAAGCCCGTTCATTTTCCATTATAGCAATGAATACTTCAACTGAGATCAATTTTTAAAGAAACAGCAACCAGTTCCTTTTAGTACTAATGGTGTAATTTATATCATTTAATGACATGTTCATGAAAATCCAAAGGGCAACTCTGAAGGTCTCCCAAATGAATTATGAAAGTCATATGATAAAGGAGAAATAACATCTCTTTGAATGGTATGTAGCCTACTTAGTATATGCATATATAGGTAGATATAGACACAGATAGGCAGATATAGATATATAGGCATGCACATACCTGCATACATATATAAGTTTACTCTGTTTGGGTTCTGTGAGAATATAAACATATTTATGTCTAGTTGAGAAAATAAAATTGCATACATTTGTACTCTTTCTATACTCAGTGGAACCAGTAAACAAAATAGTTGAACAATAATCAATGTGTCATTCAACTAAGAAAGACAAGTAAATATTCTCATCCTGTTCAAATAATGTGCGTGCGGCCTGTTTAGAAGCAGAGACATAGAAACAGCTGTGCCTTTGGGGGGGCTAAGATATTTACGTAAGCATCTATATAAATTCTTATAGTCTCCTGTAACAGCATTTATTTAATGCCTGTGATGCATGTGTCAGGTGCTATTCACATAACTACTATCTTTAAGCCTTATAGCAATTTTGTAAGTTTACTCCTGCTTTTCTCATTATAGATGAGGAAACCCAGGCTCACAGCCAAATGCCACAAAGCTAATAAGTCACAGCGCCAGGTCTATTTAACACTGACATCACTTCCACCTGGAGATAGCTTCTCTCCATTTTTCAAGGAAAATTCTGAAAATGTTCCAATATGGTATTCCTTTATTTATTGTTTCTCAATTATTTTATATATGTTACTACACTCTTCAGCAACTGATTTTTAATTAATTTTTCATTTCAAGGTAGTATATTTGCTTGAGAATTATCAAAGCAATATATGTGATTCCCTATTAGATAAAAGCCAACGTTCAACCCCTGTGTGAGGCTGACTCTCAGTCTTTATTAACTCTCTGTATATGGACTACTTACCTCCTTTTGCCTTAGGGATTATTCCTGAACAACAGAGGTGGAAAAAAAATAGAAACTGAACTCCAACTTGTGGAGTCTGGATCCTTTGTGGAGCCTAGAAGTTGCAAAATGAGGATACACAAGATTTAATTCAGGACTTCTAGATGGAGATCAGAAGTAGAAATGGCACATCAGTAACTCACCAGGAAGGTGTTAAGAAAAAAAAAATACACAAGAAAATGTATGCTCAATAAACTGTATGGAGAGAGGAAGCAGGAGCAGATAGGAAAAGGAAGAAGAGATCCAAGTGCACTTCCTAATGCCATAAAAATGACTACTTTCGGGCTTCCCTGGTGGCGCAGTGGTTGAGAGTCCGCCTGCCGATGCAGGGGTTCGTGCCCCGGTCCGGGAAGATCCCACGTGCCACGGAGCGGCTGGGCCCGTGAGCCATGGCCGCTGAGCCTGCGCGTCCGGAGCCTGTGCTCCGCAACGGGAGAGGCCACAGCAGTGAGAGGCCCGCGTACCGCAAAAAACAAAACAAACAAACAAACAAAATGACTACTTTCTTTTATAGTGTTTAAATTCTTTACTTACTTTTCACATAATCCATCTACCACATTAACTGGCTATGAATATTATTTTCATTCCTAATTATCCAATAAATATGCTGACTACCCTCTTGTTCAGACTTTCCAGTTTGTTCCATGCTGGATTAATTCATTTATGAGTTTCATTGCTGCGAGTTTTAAAACAAAAGTCAATCCATCATTTATTCATATTGATTTCTATATCATCTGTGATCATTCAACTATACTGAGTTTTCTCTCACCCATAATTTTTTATCCTAAAGTATATGTGTGAGAGAAACAAACAGAGAGAGAGAAACAGAGACAAGAAAAAGAGCACAACAAATAAAAAAGATAATATATTCCAAGATTATGGTTAGAACAATAGAACACTGGAAGACAGAGAATGTACACAAGAGGTAGAAAACTAGGAAACACGCATTTACAATTGACAGCCACTGAAAAAATAGGGCCACGGTTCTTACATTGGGTTAATAGCCTCACAACTAGACACAAACTCTTCCCTAAAGTCACCCCACGGTTCAGCCAAAAAGGAAGACTTACAACCTAAACCTAAACGTATAAAATGTTCACTCATCACTCATTCTGTTCCTCTTGCCTCTCCTTCCCTTATCCCCACAAAAGACGCATATTCAAGCGCCAGCTCCTCTGTTAAATCATCTGGTTTATCCCCCTTCTGACTCCTTGCCTATTGCTCTGTGTCTCGATGCTAGTGTGTACTCTCTTTGGGAGTGTGCATCTTTCTGCATGGCATGTCTGTAGCTGTTTATGCTTCTTTCTCCAGATGTGTTTCCAACACAATGGAATACTACTCAGCCATAAAAATGAATGAAACTGGGTCATTTGTACAGACGTGTATGGACCTAGAGTGTCATACACAGTGAAGTAAGTCAGAAAGAGAAAAACAAATACCGTATATTAACGCACATATGTGGAATCTAGACAAATGGTACAGATGAACCTATTTGCAAAGCAGAAACAGAGACACAGATGTACAAAACAAACATATGGATGCCAAGGGGGCAAGGGGGGGATGGGATGAATTGGGAGATTGGGATTGACATATATACACTGCTATGTATGCAACAGATAACTAGTGAGAGCCTGCTGTATAACGTGGGGAACTCTACTCAAGGCTCTGTGGTGGCCTGATGGGAGGGAGGTCCAGAAGGGAGGGGATATGTGTATACATATGGCTGATCCACTTCGCTGTGCAGCAGGAGCTAGCATAACATTGTGAAGCAAATATTCTCCGATTAAAAAACAAAACAAAACAAAACAAACTCTCCTGTCTTAGGCCGAGCCCTCCTCAGCACTGGCAATTAGAGACTCACATTGGTTCAGGAAACTTAGTTACTTTATGGTTATGAAATGCATGGAAACTCCTTCAAATAAAACATGAAGTAATAACACGGCGAGTAATGTTATACCTTTCTTTCTTTCACTCTTGACTGAATTGGCAGGATCACCCACCGATAAAGTCATTTTCCCATTTCTGTAGTTAATAACTCGGATCTGCATGATTCTGTGTTTTCCTATCAACTACTTTCGGAAAGTGAAGGGAGGTCAAAGCACACGGTACCTGGTGAAGCCAGTATCATTCAGTGCATGTATAGGACTTAAACAAATTTTATTTATTTATTTTTTTGGCTACACCGCACAGCATGTGGGATCTTAGTTCCCTGACCAGGGGTCAAACCCGCGCTCCCTTGCACTGGAAGGCAGAGTCTTAACCACTAGACAGCTGGGGAAGTCTCAGGACTTATACAACTTTTATTTATTTATTTTTATTTTATTTATTTTTATTGAAATATAGTTGATTTACAATATCGTATTAGTTTCAGGTGTACAGTATAGTGATTCAGATTTTGTTTTTGCAGATTATATTCCATTATAGGTTATTTCAAGATATTGGGCATAAACCCTTGTGCTAAACAGTAAATCCCTGTTGCCTGTTTTATGTACAGTAGTTTGTATCTGTTAATTCCATACTCCCAATTTGTCCCTCCTCCCCCACTTTGGTAACCATAAATTTGTTTTCTATGTCTGTGAGTCTGTTTCTGTTTTGTTTATAGATTCATTTGTGTTATTTTTTAGATTCCACACATAAGTGATATCATAGAGTATTTATCTTTCTCTGACTTATTTCACTAAGCATAATATTCTCTAAATCTATCCATGTTGCTGCAAATGGCAATATTTCATTCCTTTTTTTTTTAACATCTTTTATTGGAGTATAATTGCCCTACAATGGTGTGTTACTTTCTGCTTTATAACAAAATAAATCAGCTATACATATACATATGTCCGCATATCTCCTCCCTCTTGCATCTCCCTCCCTCCCTATCCCACCCCTCTAGGTGGACACACAGCACCGAGCTGTTCTCCCTGTGCTATGTGGCTGATTCCCACTAGCTATCTATTTTACATTTGGTGGTGTATATATGTCCATGCCGCTCTCTCACTTTGTCCCAGCTTACCCTTCCCCCTCCCCGCATCCTCAAGCCCATTCTCTAGTAGGTCTGCATCTTTATTCCCATCCTGCCCCTAGGCTCTTCATGACTTTTTTTAAGATTCCATATATATGTGTTAGCATACGGTATTTGTTCTTCACTTTCTGACTTACTTCACTCTGTATGACAGACTCTAGGTCCACCCACCTCACTACAAATAACTCAGTTTCATTTCTTTTTATGGCTGAGTAACATTCCATTGTATATATGTGCCACATCTTCTTTATCTATTCATCCGATGATGCACACTTAGGTTGCTTCCATGTCCTGGCTATTGTAGATAGAGCTGCAATGAACATTTTGGTACATGACTCTTTTTGAATTATGGTTTTCTCAGGGTATATGCCCAGTAGTGGGATTGCTGGGTCGTATGGTAGTTCTATTCTTAGTTTTTTAAGGAACCTCCATACTGTTCTCCATAGTGGCTGTATCAATTTACATTCCCACCAACAGTGCAAGAGGGTTCCCTTTTCTCCACACCCTCTCCAGCATTTATTGTTTCTAGATTTTTTGATGATGGCCATTCTGACTGGTGTGAGATGATATCTCATTGTAGTTTTGATTTGCATTTCTCTAATGATTAATGATGTTGAGCATTCTTTCATGTGTTTGTTGGCAGTCTGTATATCTTCTTTGGAGAAATGTCTATTTAGGTCTTCTGCCCATTTTTGGATTGGGTTGTTTGTTTTTTTTATATTGAGCTGCATAAGTTGCTTGTATGTTTTGGAGATTAATCCTTTGTCAGTTGCTTCATTTGAAAATATTTTCTCCCATTCTGAGGGTTGTCTTTTCGTCTTGTTTATGGTTTCCTTTGCTGTGCAAAAGCTTCTAAGCTTCATTAGGTCCCATCTGTTCACTTTTGTCCCTATTTCCATTTCTCTAAGAGGTGAGTCAAAAAGGATCTTGCTGTTTATACAACTGTTAAAACAACAACAACCAAAAAAAAAAAATTCAGTAAGGCTGGCCCATTTCAGTAAATGACACCACAATTCATAAATTGTTCAAGCAAGAAAACTGGGAGTAAACGCATATCCGTCTCCTCTCTGTACCTCACAGTTTCTTCACAAAAACTTCACAGTACGTTTAGATTATTCTACTTGCAAATACATCTCAGATCCATCCACTTTTCTCCACTGCCACTGCTGCAATCAGAGGTCACGGTGCCATTATTTCTCGATGGATTACTAAGCAGCCTCTTAACTGGTTTCTCCATTGTCAGCCCTGAAAACTTGCAATGCGTTTGTCATATGCCAGCTAGGGTGATGAAAGAAAAAAGATCGTGTTACTTCCCTGCTAAAAATCCTTCAATAACCTGCACTTGAAATAAAATCCAAGCGCTACGTCTGGACCATCTTCCCAGTCACCCCACTCTGCACCTTGTTTGCTCTGTTTGGCCACCCAGGCTGTCTTCCGTCCCTAGTGTGGTTTGAGATTTTGTTCCCATATTTCTCCTCCTGTCTCAAATACTTTTGCATGTCCTTTCCCCATCATCCCTGGAAAAGATATACTATAAAACGGCTACATCCAATACTTACCTCTTTCCACTTAATAAGTATTTAAACTCTTGACTTCTTTTGTCAAATAATCACTCAGTTCACTGGTGACAAATAATATCTCCATTTCCAGTTAGGCAACAAATACAGCAAATGCTCCTCTTGCTCTGCATCCTTCCAGTATGTTACAATTCCTATTGATTGACTTTGGAGAGTTTCATGGCTGCCAGTTTTTCAACTCAGATCTTTCTTATATGCTTGGGCGGGTTGGCCCATGGAAAAGGATGCTGAGCTGAGGGAAATGGAGTATTGAAATCCTACGCGCCCAGCTCAACAAGCCGTACCCCCCAGAGCAAGGGGCATCTCATGCAAACTCATGGGAAGGCGCCATACAGACCAACAGCAGAGAGCTCTTCCCCAAGGGTCCCGGGAGATGCTCTTCCTCATTTGACTGGATAAATGCTATCCTGAAGGACTCATTTTATTTTATTTATTTATTTATTTATTTATTTATTTATTTATTTATTTTGCTGTACGCGGGGCCTCTCACCGTCGCGGCCTCTCCTGTAGCGGAGCACAGGCTCCGGACGCGCAGGCTCAGCGGCCATGGCTCACGGGCCCAGCCGCTCCGTGGCACGTGGGATCCTCCCGGACCGGGGCACGGACCCGTGTCCCCTGCATCGTCAGGTGGACTCTCAAGCACTGCGCCACCAGGGAAGCCCCTGAAGGACTCGTTTTAAATGTCAGCTCTTCAATGAGTTTCTCCTGGGAGCACTCTGATGATGATGATGATCACGACATGTGTCTTAGCTGTTACTGGTTGTATACTCACAATTTGGGAAATCTCTTTGGATTTACTAAACATTTAATATCTTCAACCTCAAGAATCGTCTCTTTAAAAACCAGCTAATGGGACAAAAATCTGGTTTAAAATCTTCTTCGTCTCCACTCTTATCCCCCCCCATCATAAAAAACCTACTACGATTTCGACAAAGAATAAACAAAAACTTTCCCCTGCTGTATGAGAATCTGACCCCCAGTTAACTTTCTAACTTTTCCCCCCCAGGAAACCAGATTACAAAATGGACTTTCAAATATATTAATGGGCAACATTGCTTACTGTAAAATAATTTTTAAAAAAGACCAGCACCAAGGGTGACCCCTGATGTAAACTGTGGACTCTGGGTGATTCTGATGTGTCAGTGTAGGTTTCTCGATTGTAACACACGTACCACTCTGGAGGGGTATAGTGACAGTGGGGAAGGCTCCATGCAGGGGCAGGGGGCATATGGGAAATCTCTGCCTCTTCCTTTCAATTTTGCTATGAACTTAAAGCTGCTCTAAAAAGTAAAAAGTTAAAAAAAATTAAAGACCCAGGTTGGTGAATTGTATTTGGATTCAGGAGGAGCTACGGGCAGTCAGAGGGTTGGGCTTGCCTGAGCATGGTTATTCTAGTAATTCTTCACATTCTTTGATGGATGCTGAAAAGCAGATATATTTGTTCGCTATTGCTGCCATAACAAAGTCTCACAGACCAGGAGGCTTAGTCAACAGAAATGTATTTTTCTCACAGTCCTGGAGGCTAGAAGTCTGAGATCAAGGTGTTGGCAGGGTTGTTTTGTTTTTGCTTTCATTTTCTGAGATCTCTCTCCTCAGCTTGTAAGTGACTATCTTACCATCTTATCTTCTCTGTATCCTTACATGGTCTTCCCTCTGTTCACAACTGTGTCCTAATTTCCTCTTCTTATGAGGACACCAGCCCAGCCATATGATGTCATTTTACCTTATTACCTCTTTAAAGACCTTATCTCCAAATACAGTCACATTCTTAAGTCCTGGGGGGCAGGACTTCAACATATGAATTTTGAAGGCACACAGTTTAGTCCAGAGCACTATACCTATGGGAATACTGGTTCCCTTGAGACATGAGCCTTCTAAGCCAGAGTACCCAGTGCCACCCATTGTGGAGGATAAGCCTGAGCTGTGCTCCTTAGTGGATGCAAGGAACTGCCAGTGTTCCCCTGATCAGGAGCTTTGGTTCCTGGCCTCCAGCAGGAGTTGACTGGTGCCTGGCGGATGTTGCCAGTGATGTATTTTCCACTGGCACTATTATATTCTTCAGGCCACTAAGAGAAATCAAATCACCTACACTCAAACATTAGCCTTCCTGAAAACATTCTCCTTACCAGTTTATGTCATGTAAAATTGTATTTTTCTTTTATGATAATGCTAGATAATTCTTGCAACAATCACTAAAAAGGAGAATTACAATGAATGGAATACAATTTTATACAACTAATATCCTTTCTGTAGGATCTTAAAGCAGAATGAAAAAGATCACTACTTTGAACACTTAGCCTAACCTACGCTTTGGAAATTAAGGTTACACCTTTTCAGTGCAGTTATACCTCTAAAAACATCTAAAGTCCTGAAACTAAGTTTAATCTTACTGCAACAGGATGCTTTGGCTATGGGTTTTTGTTGCTGTTATGGTGGTTTCATTTAATAATTTTCTTTGCCACATAGACACCAAATTAATAGCTCTACATCTTGGTAAATGATCAGAGATGAACTTACCATCTAATGTGTTTTGGTAATGTTACTAATGTATAATAGTACTAATGTTTTTGTTTTAATATCTTATTTGGTGATAAGAAAAAGGTAAAGGATCTAGAGAATAAAGAAATGGAGAAGTGCATGTACCCATGCACCACAATGTTCAAAGCAGCACTATTCACAATAGCCAAGACATGAAAGCAACCTAAGTGTGCACTGACAGATGAATGGATAAAGAAGATGTGGTCCATATATACAAGATCCTCCCGGACCGGGGCACGGACCCGTGTCCCCTGCATCGTCAGGTGGACTCTCAAGCACTGCGCCACCAGGGAAGCCCCTGAAGGACTCGTTTTAAATGTCAGCTCTTCAATGAGTTTCTCCTGGGAGCACTCTGATGATGATGATGATCACGACATGTGTCTTAGCTGTTACTGGTTGTATACTCACAATTTGGGAAATCTCTTTGGATTTACTAAACATTTAATATCTTCAACCTCAAGAATCGTCTCTTTAAAAACCAGCTAATGGGACAAAAATCTGGTTTAAAATCTTCTTCGTCTCCACTCTTATCCCCCCCCATCATAAAAAACCTACTACGATTTCGACAAAGAATAAACAAAAACTTTCCCCTGCTGTATGAGAATCTGACCCCCAGTTAACTTTCTAACTTTTCCCCCCCAGGAAACCAGATTACAAAATGGACTTTCAAATATATTAATGGGCAACATTGCTTACTGTAAAATAATTTTTAAAAAAGACCAGCACCAAGGGTGACCCCTGATGTAAACTGTGGACTCTGGGTGATTCTGATGTGTCAGTGTAGGTTTCTCGATTGTAACACACGTACCACTCTGGAGGGGTATAGTGACAGTGGGGAAGGCTCCATGCAGGGGCAGGGGGCATATGGGAAATCTCTGCCTCTTCCTTTCAATTTTGCTATGAACTTAAAGCTGCTCTAAAAAGTAAAAAGTTAAAAAAAATTAAAGACCCAGGTTGGTGAATTGTATTTGGATTCAGGAGGAGCTACGGGCAGTCAGAGGGTTGGGCTTGCCTGAGCATGGTTATTCTAGTAATTCTTCACATTCTTTGATGGATGCTGAAAAGCAGATATATTTGTTCGCTATTGCTGCCATAACAAAGTCTCACAGACCAGGAGGCTTAGTCAACAGAAATGTATTTTTCTCACAGTCCTGGAGGCTAGAAGTCTGAGATCAAGGTGTTGGCAGGGTTGTTTTGTTTTTGCTTTCATTTTCTGAGATCTCTCTCCTCAGCTTGTAAGTGACTATCTTACCATCTTATCTTCTCTGTATCCTTACATGGTCTTCCCTCTGTTCACAACTGTGTCCTAATTTCCTCTTCTTATGAGGACACCAGCCCAGCCATATGATGTCATTTTACCTTATTACCTCTTTAAAGACCTTATCTCCAAATACAGTCACATTCTTAAGTCCTGGGGGGCAGGACTTCAACATATGAATTTTGAAGGCACACAGTTTAGTCCAGAGCACTATACCTATGGGAATACTGGTTCCCTTGAGACATGAGCCTTCTAAGCCAGAGTACCCAGTGCCACCCATTGTGGAGGATAAGCCTGAGCTGTGCTCCTTAGTGGATGCAAGGAACTGCCAGTGTTCCCCTGATCAGGAGCTTTGGTTCCTGGCCTCCAGCAGGAGTTGACTGGTGCCTGGCGGATGTTGCCAGTGATGTATTTTCCACTGGCACTATTATATTCTTCAGGCCACTAAGAGAAATCAAATCACCTACACTCAAACATTAGCCTTCCTGAAAACATTCTCCTTACCAGTTTATGTCATGTAAAATTGTATTTTTCTTTTATGATAATGCTAGATAATTCTTGCAACAATCACTAAAAAGGAGAATTACAATGAATGGAATACAATTTTATACAACTAATATCCTTTCTGTAGGATCTTAAAGCAGAATGAAAAAGATCACTACTTTGAACACTTAGCCTAACCTACGCTTTGGAAATTAAGGTTACACCTTTTCAGTGCAGTTATACCTCTAAAAACATCTAAAGTCCTGAAACTAAGTTTAATCTTACTGCAACAGGATGCTTTGGCTATGGGTTTTTGTTGCTGTTATGGTGGTTTCATTTAATAATTTTCTTTGCCACATAGACACCAAATTAATAGCTCTACATCTTGGTAAATGATCAGAGATGAACTTACCATCTAATGTGTTTTGGTAATGTTACTAATGTATAATAGTACTAATGTTTTTGTTTTAATATCTTATTTGGTGATAAGAAAAAGGTAAAGGATCTAGAGAATAAAGAAATGGAGAAGTGCATGTACCCATGCACCACAATGTTCAAAGCAGCACTATTCACAATAGCCAAGACATGAAAGCAACCTAAGTGTGCACTGACAGATGAATGGATAAAGAAGATGTGGTCCATATATACAATGGAATACTACTCAGCCATAAAAAAGAATGAAAGAATGCCATTTGCAGCAACATTGATGGATTTAGAGATTATAGTACTAAGTGAAGTAAGTCAGAGAGAGAAAGACAAATATCATATGATATAACTTATATGTGGAATCTTAAAAAAAAAAAAGATACGAATGAACTTATTTAGGAAACAGAAACAGACTCACAGACTTAGAAAACAAACTTATGGTTACCAAAGGGGAAAGGTATGGGGTAGGGATAAATTAGGAGTTTGGGATTAACATAGACACACTACTAGATAAAATAGTTAATCAACAAGCACCTACTGTATAGCACAGGGAACTCTACTCAATACTCTGTAATAACCTAAACGGGAAAAGAAACTGAAAACGAATAGACATATGTATCTGTATAACTAAATCACTTTGCTGTACACCTGAAACTAACATAACATTGTAAATCAAATATAATCTGATATACAATTTAAAAGAAGAAACAGAGAAGTTATTTAATAATCACCATGCACAGGTGTAGAATGCAGTGTAAGTGAAGCCAGTGGGGCCTCATTTTCCGTGCAGCCATGTTGGGAAGCTAGAACGATGGCAGGTATGGAGGCAGGGTAGGGGCCGCCAGCATAGGCAGCAGAAGGGGCTGGGAGCCCTGCAGATGACTGAGGTAGAGGGCTGTGTGGGGTCCAATCCCCCTTTCTCACTCCCAGTAATGTGTCTTCAGTTAAGATAATTACCAAATCTAAGTCTCAGGTTCCCGTTCCCTCAAACCAAGACAATGGCTACCAAAAGTTGTGACAAGCAAATAATGTGGTGCCTGCAAAGCACTTCCTTGAACTCCTTCAATAATAATTATTATCATTACTTCTGAAATTAAACCTCTGAGAGGCCGTGATCATTATCGGAGAGAGGGCTATAGTACCAAATTGCATACCCTATTAAAACGGCTGATTCTGGGACCCAATTCCACTGGGCGGGGTGGTTCCCCCCACCAATAAGAAGCAATTCTCGAAACACCAGCTGCACACCCTACAATTCAACTCAACTCTGACACTGTCTACCTGGAGACAGCATCAGATTCCACAGGTTAAGGGCTCAGTCCCACAAGACTGCCCTGACTTCAGATGCCAATCACAAGTCCTTGTTGCCTCCTGAGCTTCTGACCCACCAGCTACAGATTGGAGGTTCCCTCCTTGGACTTCAGACACCACGTTCAGGTCCAGGTTGTCACTTTTACTTCAGACCAACTGGCCACAAATCAGAAGTCCCCACGATCCCCGCCTTGGGGTCAACTAATTTGCTAAAGCACTGCACAGACGTCAGAGAAACATTTTATTTGTTGGATTACCAGTTTATTACAAAAGGATGTAACTCAGAAGCAGCCAGAGGAAAGAGATGTATAAGGTAAGATACGTGGGGAGAGACAGGGAGCTTCTGTGCTCGCTCTGAGCTCTGGGAGGGCTTACCAACCCTGAAGCCCTCAGAACCTTGTCCTTTGGGGGTTTTGTGGTAGCTTCATTATAGAGGCATGATTGATTGATTCAACCCCCCAGCCCCTCTCCTCTCCCAAAATCAGAGGGTGGGACCAAAAGTTCCAACCCTCTAATCACAGTTGGTCCCCTGGCAACCAGCAACAACCCCTTATTTAGGTGTGTTCCAAAAGTCACCTCGTTAACAGAAACCCAGCTGTGGTGGGAAGGGGCTTGTTATGAATCGCAAGACACTCATTTCACCTTTATGGCTCTGAAGCATTTCAGGAACTGAGGACAAGAGACCAAATATTACAACAAAAGATGCTCTTGTTAGTCTTTTTGCTCAGCGGCCATGGCTCACGGGCCCAGCCGCTCCGCGGCATGTGGGATCTTCCCAGACCGGGGCACGAACCCACGTCTCCTGCATCGGCAGGTGGACTCTCAACCACTGCGCCACCAGGGAAGCCCTGTTAGTCTTATAGCTCAGGAAATTCCAAGAGTTTTGGGAGCTGTGAGCCAGGAACCATAGAAGAAGACTAAATATATATGAGAAACATATCTTGGTTAGCTGAAGACCAAACATATATTTCTCATAAATCACAGTATCACATCTTTGTTTTGGTATCTCCTAGTTTCTCCTTCAAAAATCAACTGCACTTTCCACCTCCATCTTTTAGCCACATTACTATAAATAAAATCGTAGTTCTATTTTGGTGACATGATTTTCATATAAGTTACATCTGTAATAACAAAATCTAATCTCTGACTAATTTCTGCTTAGGTATCTGTCTGTACTGAAATCTTACCAAGGGGTTAAAAAGATGTATGAAACCTGAGGCTCTGTTCTACCTTTCAAATACAAAGTATTTAAAAAACAGGAGTAAGAATTATTGCAATATGTCAAAGGAAGTGTCACACTAGATCACTATATCTATTTTTATATAGTTAAAGCATCTTATCCAAACTTCCTAGCTTCTATCATTAATCATGGAACTCTAGCAATGAACGAGACTCTTGACGTTGTCTAAAGCAACTCTTCAGCTATGGCAGAAATCTCATTACACAGTCCAAATAGGTGAAGCCTTAAGTTGGATATCTCCAGCTAACTTTATTATTTTTTTATTTATTTTTTTTAAATGTTAGCTTTTATTATGGTGATTTTTTTAACATCTTTATTGGAGTATAATTGCTTTACAATGGAGTGTGGTTTTTGTTGTTTTTGTTTTTGAGGTACGCGGGCCTCTCACTGTCGTGGCCTCTCCCATTGTGGACAGGCTCTGGACGCGCAGGCTCAGCGGCCATGGCTCACGAGCCCAGCCGCTCCACGGCATGTGGGATCTTCCCAGACCAGGGCACGAACCCGTGTCCCCTGCATCGGCAGGCGGCCTCTCAACCACTGCGCCACCAGGGAAGCCCTCCAGCTAACTTTAGAGTGGGGCTTCCTGACTGAGAGAATGTTCTCTTTTATGGAAAGTCTAGGTTACTTGTATTCTTTGAATCCCATCTCATTTTTTACTTCTTTAGTCTTACAGGACAAGTCAATTACTTCTCATGGACTGCCCTTCCAAGCCCTTTAGGCTCAAGCTAGGGCTAGGAATAAACTACCCAGATAAACACTGACAAAATTCCCAAACATGAGACGGCCTTTAACGAAGAAAACTTTCACTAATTTCTGAAGTTTACACCTGAAATTTTGCATGCCAAATTGCTATCCTCAAAAAATATTTCAAAAGATATTCCACTTCATAGTGCTTTAGACTACGATATATTAGCATGTTCTCATACAAAGATACAGTTTTACAACATTTACGGTTTAAAAAACATCAAAACAGTTCCACAAAACAGAAAGGAAACATTACCGTAAGGCTTAATTTTCTATAACTGTATCTGATAAAACATCCCTTTTATGTTTTGCCCTGTAAGTGGTAGGACCTTCGTGGTCATTGTGAAAGATTAGAGTCATCCTCATCTTCTTGACCATCACCATCACCATCAGCAGCATCATAATGAACAACACTATTACCGCCATCAGCACCGTTAACATCACCTGCACATGGTTGTCAGACACACAGGACCTATGTCAATCGGAATATAGAGGCAACAGATAAATAATTTAAAGAAATTTTGGCAAGACCATCTTGGTACTTGAAACTTTGGGGCTTTTTACATGTCTTCAAATGGTACCTGGAATATTTTCATGGATTTCACCAAATTAAAAATAAGGCACAGTGGCTTTAAATTAATTAAGCCTGACTTATATAGTACAGGTATTTTCCAGACAACTGCTAATAGAGTTCTCATCCGATGTGAAAAAATGTATTTCAGGAAGTAGAATGAAGTATTTATTGGAAGCAGACCAATAAAACACAGAATCATTGGATTTGGCCTCAAAAATGTTTCTTGTTCATTTCACATATGTCATGACAGCAATTTGGAAAAATTGACCCCCAAAAAGCATACTCTTTGCTCCATTTAAAGGCCCCATATATTCATAAACAGATTGCTATTTCCACATTTGGTTAATTCTTTTATTGCCAAATTAAATCCTTTATAAGTTATATATATTTTATCGTGTTTTTTTTACAGTGAGTCATCAAATTTATCCCTTTGCTCTAAGCAGGGAAACATCACCTCTTAAGGAATTTTGTTTTAACAGGACTTCTTCTGGCTGGGATGTGCTATGCATGACACAACATTCTTGCCAACAGTTTTACCATTTTCTAAAATGTTGCTTATACCTTTGGACACTCAGAAACCTTATGCGCTTGTTTCAGCCTCACTCAGGACACTGAAACTAATGGGCCTCTGTCCCTAAAAGTATTGGTTCTTAATCAAGCCTGCACACAGAATCACCTAAGATTTTTTTCAATACCACTGCACCCCTCTCCCAAATTCTGGTTTCATTTATCTCGAGTGCGGCAAGCACTGGGAGTTTTTAAAAGCTTTCCAGGTAAGATACAGTCAGGTAACAAATAGCCAGGATTGAGAACAAGTGTTGTGATCTTCTGAAGGTGAATTTCAGAGACAAGAACGCTGAAGCACTACTAGATGAAATATCTCTCCTTAGGACACAAACTATTTATTGGTCAAGCCATGTCTGGAACCCAGCAGTGAGGATTCCTGTGTTCTTTTCACAGAGGTGCGTCACTTACGTAAGTATTGGTGAAGTAAACATGGAAACCAATGTAACACAGCCATACGTCTAATAAACCAGAGTAGAACCCATAAGGATCATAAAATGAGATAATCCCTCTTATTTATATCAGAATATAAAAAATATAAAAGTTGAGGCAGATAGTGTACAAATCCACATTGAAATAATTCACCATCTAGGAGACGGAAAGATGATGTCAACAGAGGTTTGTAAAACCTCACAGATCAAGGTCAATAGTCTCTTTGCAGGAAAATGGCAACCTGGTGAGAGCAATCTGATTACTCTCCCCAAGACTGATCTACGTCCTTGATTCAGACGAAATGATCTGGCCTATCCTTTTTATTTACCCTCATGCTTTTAGTTAACAGGTTTCAATTGCTACATTTCTTTGATAGAATCATATTATCTAATAATGTCATATAGAATTTTTCAGCAATTTTAACCTTTTATGACAATCCTCTACTCTCATGATTAAGCCAGTGAGATGCGTAGCATTTGTGTTTACGTGGAAAGTATATCTTGGATCTTCTGTGATGACAAGACATTGTTTAATTTTGTGTATTTAATTTCAGTTGATGCATTAGCTTTTAACAGAACTTATTGTTGTTTTCGTGCAGTGCCGTTTTATTTGTGTATATACTATATTTTTCTTTAGTTCTTTTTCGGAAGCCTCAGCTTGTACTTAGGTCTCACTGATCTCCCTGCAGATGTGTCAGCTTCTTTCTAAAACCCAATACAGATCATCTTTATGAAGCAGCATTTGCTCATTAGCAGTAAGAAAATTGGTAGAATATGTCTGTATTGACACTATTTTTCTTAACCCCATGATTATTTTCTTAAGACTTTCAGGAAAATGTCCTATTATTAGAAGCGTAATGTTTCAGCCTTGTTTATTCTTTTATGCCTATGAATATTTAAATTTTTCCTTTTGTCTATGAATGTCACAATACCCTTGGCATATACCCAGACCACAGAATTCCAATTTAAATTCATAATACGCTTATCACAAAACTGTTAAACGAAGCAGCAATTCTGTAGTTACATAATGTTTGTAAAAGAAATATATTTGCCTTTTTATCTTGTCGTGGGGGTCATTCTCTCATTCTAGAAATTACAAAGTGAACGTCTTGGTTCCCCTAAGACATTTGGGAAGTCTTTTGAGAATAGCTATGACACGGTGAGAAAAGAATAGGACTTGCAAGCAAAAACTCTGCTTCTGCCTCGAGTTTCCTTTCTATGAACTCTAATGGTGATAGACAACTTCCTACCTCTCTGAGCTTCAGTTTCGCTTGCATTAAGTTGTAGGAGCTCTTCTTTGGCCACATGCCCATCATCTCATAATATCATACTCGGTTGCTGGGGAGATTAATTGAGAGAAAGTGTACAAAACATATTGTGACCAGTACAATTCAACATACGTGAACCATAAAATAAAGATGGCACAATCAATCAAGAGGTAAGCAAACAAAGAAACAAACAAAAATATACATGCACACACAATTTAGAACATGAACTATCATACCTTAAAAAATTAGGATGTTTGGGACTATATTTTGAAAAACTATGACAAGTTGTCCCGCTTTTCCTGAACCTTCTTGAAATTCTGCTTGCCAGCCAGAGTTACAGACTGCACTGGTGACAAAGGCGAGCATGTGAGTATCAATGAGTTAGTTCCCTACATGAAACATAACAGGAACCTCATTCCTTGCTGAGCTACATCTATTAGAGTATACATATTTTCACCTTTTTTTGGAAAGACTTTTGGAAGATCCTAACTAGTAATAGTAGCTAATATTTGCATAACACTTAGCAGCTTAGGGGACACTTACACAGTAATTATAAGAGAAAGAAAACACAATCATTTGGAAATCTACAAATATTCTCAGTAATTTCTCCAAGTGCTTGAACTGAGTCTAATTTGGGGGGCATGTAACTGAAAACACACACACTAACTCATCTATTTTACAAGGTACTGAGGATCAAATAAGGAAAGAACTATTACTGCTACAGTACTGGGGAAGGTAATGCCCCAAATCTATATTTAGTTCTAGCTTTTAGTAGTATACTCTAAAAAGTAACTAATGAAATAGATTAAAAAGACTTTATTTGAAAACCATAGTTTTTCGATTTCAGAAGTCTTCAAAGTTTTTACCTTCTAGATTATTAACACTGTATAAAATCCATAAAATACAACACAATGATAAAAATCTGAGCTCATTTCTATTTATTTACTTGAACTATGAATCATTGAGTATTTTAACTAAGATGTAGTCTTAGAAATATTTTGATTAAGTTATATGAAAAGGTACATTTAGAAATTAGAAAAACTAAGTAAGCACATTACTCAATTAACTTCATTGTTATCATTCATTGCCTCTCAGTGCTCTGGGTGGTCTGTTTCTTGTTTGAGACAGAAATTCAAAAGAAATGAACATAACTGAAAATACCCTTGTATTTCTAAAGAGTGGTCACCTAATCCACTTGAAAAATTCTTCCTTAGACAAATATTTATCTTGTTTTATGCCCCAAAATTCCTAGTTCATCTTTCATCTTAACTGGATCTTATCATAAACTTCCAAGTCTTGAAGTTCTTAGACTACAAAGAGTCACGGTATTGACAAATCTGCTAAGTGATTTTAGTGACTGAATTTTCTCTAATAATTCCTATGATTGGACCAAGTATACATGTGTGATTTTGGTAACTGCAAAAGATTTACTCCTATATTTCTACTTTGTCCCCTTTGTATTTTTATAAGAGTGTGTGTGTGTTTGTGTGTACGTATGATTTTGCCATTAATCAAAGATCTGGGGAATTTCTGAAAATGAGTAATTTCCATTGAGGCTTACATTTCTGAATTTACAGCTACAGATGGCTCTCAACAGATGCTTGTTAACCTGGAATTTTCTGCTTGATTGGTTTGCAGAGTTTAATGTAAAAGAACCCCTTCTTTTCTATAATGTATGTATAATACATAAATGTCTATATTTCTCATAAATTTACAGAAAACTAATATGTTAGGCAAAATGATGAAAGCCTGCAGTGAAGCAAACAACTTTTCATAACTTTGAACAAAACCATTTCCAAGAATAGGAAGTGCATTTGAGGGTTTTAAGTACCATTTGCTTATTTTTTTAGAACCTCATGTAACATAGTTTACTTTTATTTATTTAGTATATACATGGTAAAATGAAGGCAAACTTAGATCTATCTATGTTTAGATAGAGTCATCTATGTTTTCGTGATATATGATAAGGAAAATGGGAAGAACCCCAAGATAAAATAATTATCCCTATGTATTTATATATGTATTATATGTATTTATAAATAATTATAAGGTAATTGCTATGCATCCCTTAAATAAGGAATGTAAAAATCTAGTACATTTTAATCACCTTAATGGCATTTAAAACTGGAGAGGAAATATTAATTTCTAAAAAAGGTGTATAAGGCATTTCTCAAAAGTTATATAATGTTACCCATTCGTTGGCATAGATCTAACTAAATAATCCTGCAATTTATCGGATGTGTACAATGTGTAAGGTCAGACCTTGTGCAGATAGCTCACCAGAGCAGGGCTAGAGATGGACATAAAGTTTTCATCAGGACAGTCCCCCCAGTAAAATGATCTCTGTGGCTTTGTGCTGACTGCCAGGCATGTTCTAAATGACTCAACTACTTTCTTCTCCACGGTCGCACATCACAGTATTATAAAGAGTATTGTATTCAACACTGATTATTTTTAATATGTTCTCAGATGCAGCAACATGGATGGACCTAGAGATGATTATACTAAGTGAAGTAAGTCAGAAAGAGAAAGACAAATACCATATGATATCACTTATATGTGGAATCTAAAATATGGCACAAATGAACATATCTACGAAACAGAAACAGACTCACAGACATAGAAAACCATTATGGTTGCCAAGGGCGGAGGGGGTAGGAGAGGGTTGAATTGGGAGTTTGGGATTAGTAGATACAAACTATTACATATAGAATGGATAAACAAGGTTCTACTGTATAGCACAGGGAACTATATTCTATATCCTGTGATAAACCATAATGGAAAAGAATATAAAAAAGAATGTATATATGTGTATAACTGAGTCACTTTGCCATACAGTAGAAATTAACACGACATTGTAAATGTGCTATACTTCGATAAAACTATTTTAAAAATATATTCTCAGATATAGAATTTTATCCACGACCAGCAGAATTAAAAGTGTCATGCTTAACTATTCAGCTTGGTCTAACCATTTTTTGTTTGTTTGTTTTTTGCGGTACGTGGGCCTCTCACTGTTGTGGCCTCTCCCGTTGCAGAGCACAGGCTCCGGACGCGCAGGCTCAGAGGCCATGGCTCACGGGCCCAGCCGTTCCGTGGCATGTGGGATCTTCCCGGACCGGGGCACGAA
Organism: Lipotes vexillifer; assembly: GCF_000442215.2. NCBI lineage: Eukaryota > Metazoa > Chordata > Mammalia > Artiodactyla > Lipotidae > Lipotes > Lipotes vexillifer. Next base: position 1,178,565 of record NW_006785319.1, read on the forward strand.
CCCGTGTTCCCTGCATCGGCAGGCGGACTCTCAACTACTGCGCCACCAGGTAAGCCCTGGTCTAACCATTTTCGATATGTTAATATTTACTAGTTCTTTTCGAAGGATTATGTCAGATGTATGAAAAGCCAATGAACAGGGTAACTTGTTAGCCACTGCTTTTTAATATCTTCAATGAAAAGGGAAAAAAACAAAAAAAATATTATCCAAACGAGAATGTACTCTGTGAAAGTATCTGTATCCACAGGATCTTTTCAAAGTCATACCCCTCTGCCTGCTTCTCTTGTTAGAAACTTGAACATTTTTTGTTTCTCTGCAGCTCTTTTCCTTTTACTCTCTCCCACCCAGTGAATGACCACATTTGGGGATTTCTCAGTGACACTATTTTACCACTGACACCCCCTGAGTTTATGAATAAGTAAATAAATAAATATATAAATAACCTCTTCTTTTTTAACTGTTCCTTTGAGAAACTTACCCTGAAGCCATAATGCTCTAACACTTTCTGTAACACCCTAGAAATTTCTGGCATCCTGTGAAGATGCACCATCCTGCTGCCACCCCTGTTACTGCTAATTCCACAGAAAATACTGAGGTCCCCGTGGGCCATCAGTCTAACCTCTCAGTCCCTCAGTTTTGTCCTCTCCTTATCTCAAATAATCTTCCCCTTCACTCCACCATGTCCACTCACACTCAGAGTGACATGCTAAGTCTTGTCATCACAGGGAGAGACTCACATTCAGTCATGGCTTTCTAGCTGTAATATGACATCCTGACAACAAAAGTTATTTTAAAATTCTTAGGTAATTAGGGTTAAAAATATGTCCATATTTTCTGCCAATTATGATATATTTTCTTGTACACATTCCCTGAAGCTCTGTTTTTTTTTAAATTTATTTATTTATTTTTGGCTGCGTTGGGTCTTTGTTGCGGTGCACAGGCTTCTCGTTGCAGTGGCTTCTCTTGTTGCTGAGCATGGGCTCTAGGCTCGCAGGCTCAGTAGTTGTGGTGCATGGGCTTAGTTGCTCCGTGGCATGTGGGATTTTCCCGGACCAGGGCTTGAACCCATATCCCCTGCATTGGCAGGCAGATTCTTAACCACTGTGCCACCAGGGAAGCCCCACTGAAGCTCTTCATCTCTAGTACTCGTGCACCAATTTTGGGTTCCATTGGGTTCGATGACTCACTTTCCTTTAGCCAGTTACCTATAATTTTCACTCCTTGAATGAGTTAAGGCTTTTACAGAATTCACAGATATTCACATTCCCTTTGCTTTCCTGAAACACCTTTGCCTCATTCTTCACCGACTTGTCATAAATTCAAATTCAAACACCAATTCAAACATAACACACTTTGATCATAATTGGATATCCTTCCGGATCGCTTGTTAAGGCGTCACACTCATCTCATCTTCCTTTTTTTTTTTTTTTTTTGCAGTACGCGGGCCTCTCAGTGTTGTGGCCTCTCCCGCTGCAGATGCGCAGGCTCAGCGGCCATGGCTCACGGGCCCAGCCGCTCCGCGGCATGTGGGATCTTCCCAGACCGGGGCACGAACCCCCGTCCCCTGCATCAGCAGGCATACCCTCAACCACTGCGCCACCAGGGAAGCCCCTCATCTCATCTTCTGAAGATCCCCAACTTCTGTGGGGCACCTACATCACCTGTCAATGCCACCCACATTTTCCCTTCAACACCTATTGTACACCTTTCTTCAATCTTGATCTCCCTACCCATCTTCTCATTGAATGTCTTTGCTTCTTTTCCATCAACAAAGACCTCTCTCGTCGTCCCACTAATGAGCCCTTACTACAAACTACTGCTCATAACCACCCTCTCTTTCATTCTTCTGCTAAAATGGAAGCAGCACCCTTCTTTATGTCAAAAGCCTGGCTTTCTGTATAGTTTCTGGATCTTCCTTTCTCAAGGATTCAGGGATGTCCCTCCACTGATGACTCAATCATTCCCCTGAATTTTAATTATCACCTCATCCTGGATCTTCCCCATCAATATTCAAATACACAAATATACATTAGGCTGTTCTCTCTCTCTCTCACTCTGTCTATATATACATATACATATTCATTCATATACATGTCTCATCCTCTTTAAATCTAATCCTCTTTAAAGCCACATTTCTCATAGCCAAACTCCCTTCGTCCTTCCCAATAAAACCTTTCTTGCTAAGGTCACCCATGACCTAAATTTAGTAAATCCAATGGGCCTTTATTTTATGTGACACCTCAGCTGCATTCACCATAGCTGATGAGTTGAAGCCTGTTTAGGCTCTTTGTCTCCATGGTATCACGCTCTCCTGGTTTTGCTCAGTCATCTCAGATGAACTGCGTTTCAGGCTCTATCTTGAGTCTCCTACTTTTAATTCTCATTCATGTCCATGGCTTGAAATTTCATCTACGTATTAACAGCATTCACTCCCACATCTCTAGTAGGATCCCCCTCTCAAGGTCCAGACCCATGTGTACAACTGCCCCCCGGAAATACCTTTGAGTACATCGTACAAGCGTCTCCTTGGAGAGAACGCGTGACGTCCAAATCCACCTCTCCTCTAGTAAGCTCTTTCTCCTTTAGTAGTGACTCATCTGGTTGCTGAGAACTCATGCTGCAGCTTGAACTTTCATATCTGCAATCCATCACGAGGTCAACGGATGCCATTTCTAAACCCTATCCAACCCCCAGGCCAACCTCTGAGACCAAGCACCACATCTCTTACCTAGACTACTGCAAAACCCCTTTATTCTCTCCCTTTGTGTATTCTTTCACTTCTCCAAGCCACTTTCCACACAAAAGTCAGGGTGTTTTATTTCAACATATGCCTGATCACATTACTTCCTCCTTTAACATCCTTCCGTGTCTGGCTCTAAAATTCTGAACATGCACTCAAAGAGTCTGCATGATCTTTGCTTAACTAAACTCCAGCCTTGTTCATTACGCTCCAAGAACAGAAGCTCCTTCTCAGTTCCTGAAATATGGGAAAGCTTTTTTTTCCCCCCCTAAATGTCATAACAGGCTGTTCCCTCTTCCTAGAACATTCTCCTGCTCACCTACAACTCATGCTTCAGATCTCAACTTAAACACCACTTCCTCAGAGAAGACTACTTTGATCTCTCAATATAAATGAAGCTTCTCCAGTAATAGTCTCCAACTGTATTTTCTTTCAAAGCATCTAAGGCACCTTTGTAATTGCATATTTATTTGTGTGATTATGTCTGTCTTTTCACACATCTGCATGTCTTCTCAGGACCTAGACGATCTCTGTTCTGTTCACTCCTGACCTCCCAGTTCCTAGGTGTAGTAGATGCCAGGACTATCTCACACTATTGTAGGGGTTATTCAGAACACAAAGGCATCAGTCCCAGGGGTGAATGATAGTTTAATTCTAGCCTATGCACTGCTTGCCCCTGGTGCAGGGCAGTGACCTCCTGGAGGTGTAGCTTTTACTAGCTTTGCACACAGGTACCATATGAACAAGGGCTGGCCCTTACAGGTAATCAATGGTGGCTGAAGTAAAGAATTAACTTTTAGGGCAACTTTAAAAAATAACTGCTTTCTAACACAAGTTAGATTAGGATACCTATTTTATTTTTCATAAAAACTGCTCTAATTATTGGTTGAATAGGAAGGAGCAAATGATGTCAGTAGCATTCAGTGATAATTCATTTATATGCTGAAAGTTTTTCTTCTTAATTGCAAGAGTGTTAATAACCTATACAAAGCTGGATTCTTTGACAGAAAATTCTGTTTCATAGACTCTGCAGAGAAACAACTCCAATTAAAAAATATTCACAAAATAATTAATTGCCCATTTGACATATTATGCCATCTGCTCAAGTTATTAACTTGGCGCAAATTGGACTTCATAACTTATATTATATAAATGGACCCTGTTTGACTTTGTCACTTGGTGCAGGCATTTGTATCATAAAATTCTGCTCATGATCATGAGAATAAGAGAAAGTGAGTGGATCAGTTACTATACATTAAAAATACAACTCCTAACTACCAAATTGGGAGCCCTATCATATTTAAATAAAAGGACAGTTAGGACATCATCACTTAATATAGCACAAAACTATGGGATTAGATGAAAAAGTCATGGAAAGTCTGCTACCTTTTTTCTTTTTTTTTTAATGTGAATAATGTCTGAGCATGTAGGGGGAAAAGATGTATCACAGGAAAGCAGTTGGGCGCAGAGAGAACGGCATTTGATTAACTTATACTTTAAAAATACAGTTTCTATTTTGTTAGAATTTTCTTAAAAAGAAAAAAAAAAAAACTTTTGTAATACAAAAGCAGGCCCATTAGGGTAGTTTGGGGTTGGGGGAGTGACGGAACCTGATCTCTATTTTTAGGATCATAAATTGATGGGAAGTGCTGCCACATAGAGATATCAAAATATGTGATAGCTGTATGTTTCAGCAACAGATTTGTAAACGCCTAGGAAAGCGAACCTGGGGATGTCCATCTGCTGGTGCTGATGACTTTTCTCAGCAGAACACCCACCCGAGGTGAATCAAGTCTGGACAACAGCATTAGAGGTCAATTTTCCACAAACTTCAGTTTCTTCTCGATGAGGCTGAGGTTGCCACAAATGGCCCAAATCACTCCTCCATCTGTTTCTGGTGAAAGTTTGCTGTTCACCTTGATTGGGACGCAACATGAATCATTTACAAGCAAAAGATCATGCTGCAAAGGCCACAATATGCCCAATTAATTTATTGTACCTGAGGAGGGATGCTAGCAAACACAGCTTTTGATCTGGCAGCATGTCGATGAAACAATCTAATCATACAAAACGTTTAAAATCTTAGGAGATGCCTTTGGCAGAGACTGGAAAAGTTATGATGATGATCTCAAATTAGAAAACTATAGAGGTCATTTTTTTCAAATGATAAAATATATGCTCATCACAAAAAAATCTATCCTATTTTATAAATATTGTTCATAGTAACAAAAGTACTTTGAAAACAAATCATTTTCATAATGGCACTTAATGACTAGGGGAAGAGACTTACTATCTCCAACTGACTCCAAGATACTCAAGGAGAACAAGTGTCTTGGGGTAAACTCACTTCTCTAATCTTGCATCCACGAACAGATTACTATCACTGTAGAATGCTAGTCACAGTAACGAGCAGAGTATGACATGTTCTAACAAATACTTAACCATTAACGTAAGCTGCTTCCCAAACTGAGGAAGCAGATTCAGGAAATCATAAGGAAAAGAAAGGGTGCAGGAAAGAAAATACATATGTAGAAAAATTGGAAGGAATTAGGGAGCATAGTTCCAAACGCCTTCTATCCTATGACGTCACTAATAGAAGCTCTTCAATTTCTAGCTACTGCTGAATCTTAGGTTGCCTATGTTGATCTTCTGAGACTCGATACAGTACATCACCTACAGACAAGCAGTGAGGGTAATGCTTTTTATTTTCTTTCTACACTTCCAAACTGAAATTTGGTTGTGATCAGGTTTAAAAGATACCACTGGCTTAGACCTTAGGGCTGCTGGAATCAGAATCTATGAAGTCGTTTGCATTGAAATTTGGCTTCCAGCTGCTTTAGTATGTTGGCACTTTAGCTGTCATTACATTCTTAATTCCTTAAAGGAAAGAATGATATTTATTCCTTGTCTTCTCTAGAATGCCTCTTCTAATCGTATACATAAAATAAGATTTCAGGATAGGTTTGTTCATTTATTGATAGAGAAAACTTCTCCTGCTCAGGGACTTCCCTAGCGGTCTAGTGGTTAAGACGTCACCTTCCATTGCAGGAGGTGTGGGTTCGATCCCTGGTTGGGGAGCTAAGATCCTACAAGCCTCATGGCCAAAAATATCCAAATCAGAAAACAGAAGCAAAATTGCAACAAATTAAATAAAGACTTTAAAAATGGTCCACATCAAAAAAAAAAAAAAAAAAAGTCTTAAGAAAACGTCTCCTGTTCATATGGATGGGGTAAGCGGAGTTGTGAAGAAACAGAGGACACCTAGGCTGGGACTCAGTATTATAGGAAATGCTAGAGCTTGTCCAACCCCAGATTATGAGTGTGATCTTTAATTCCGCCTGGAAGAGCTTCCACGCCCTCTGTTCTAAGTACGGTCCATCCCACCCAGATCATAAGTATTCAGCGTCTCACAAAGGCAGATGGGACAGTTCCCTCTTCCCTTCCCGCCCCTTCCTTTCCTTCTCTCTCTCCCCCACCAACATTTCTTTTGTATTTTGTTTCAATCATGACATTAAGGTGTCTTGCCTCTCCCACTTGATTGTATTTTCGTAAAAGATGCAAATGATTGCATACATCTGATTTCCACATGATTTTACAGTTAATGACTAGCTGAGGATTATATAGAGATAAAGAGAAGGATAATTATCATATACATAAACATATATACACACACACACATATATATGCATGTATATGTGCATATATGCATATATATTTAGAGTCAACTTAAACATCTCTATGTATAGGAGGATATGCATCTTACATAAATGTTTCACAGTTTTCTAGTGAAAACAGTGCAGAATCAAATCAGAATCAAACTGAAAATGTTTAAATACATAAACATTTAAAATTATCATTTTTCTAGGTGCTTCTTTTGAAATCTCTAAATATTAACTTTCTAAAACTATGCACTCACTTGTCTATTCAGGCTTCTTATTTTAGTTTGAAAACTTATTAGATAAGAGCAAAGGGAAAATGGAAAGAAAGAGAGATTAAACATTGAGAGATGTGGTCAAATTTCTATTTACTTTTTTTTTTTTTTTTTTTTTTTTTCCTTGCGTTATGCGGGCCTCTCACTGTTGTGGCCTCTCCCATTTGCGGAGCACAGGCTCCGGACGCGCAGGCTCAGTGGCCATGGCTCACGGGCCCAGCCGCTCCGCGGCATGTGGGATCTTCCCGAAACGGGGCACGAACCCGCGTCTCCTGCATCGGCAGGCGGACTCTCAAGCACTGCGCCACCAGGGAAGCCCTCTATTTACTTTTAATCATGGAAAATTCAGCAAAAATAAATGAATGATAAAATAATCAATAATCAAAACTCACTGATTTAATGGGCCATTATCCTGGTCTGGCATAATTCAATAACAAATAAAGATAATTACTGAATATTCTAAAGATGAAAATATACTAAAAAATTAGTTCCAAAAATAGTACTAATGCTGGCCAATATTTAATTCTAAAGCATATGGTTCGCATTCTTTAGTAGTGGTCATTAAAATCTAATAGAAATGTATTTTAGATTTAGATGATTGTATAGTCAGAATCATATCAAACATTTACTGATTTACAGATAGAAATAACTTATACAAATTTTCTCTTCCTCAAAATGTTCCAGCTTTGCACTGGACCTTTCAAGATGTATGACATTTCACTTCATAGGTGCCTGATGAATGGTACCTGCAAAACCCTGTCCTCTGAGTTTAACAGGTAGAACATGCTTGTCACTTATCAGCACGTACAGTACATATGAGAGAAAGCATATACCTTTCATGTTCCCTGGCTTTCAGACACAGTGAAGAAAAGGTTCCCTTTGCAGAAACAAAACACCCCACAAACAAACAAGTTATTATTCAAAATATAGTAATAAAATGCAGCCAGGGTTAATTCCCTTTATAGGGTTTCCTTGTAGCAATGGCAAATGAATAAATCTCTTGATCTCAGTGACTTTTCATGGAAAGTATGATTTTTATTTTAACACACAAGAAGCAGTGAACAGTCATTTCTTAATGGTAATAAAGTACTCTGAAAATGAAAAAAAGAAAAACACTACCTAACTGCTTAGTACCAGATAATAAAGAAATAATCTCATGTTAGGTTAAGTCTTCTTCAGAAAGTCCACTTAAATTTAGTTGGTAGCGGGCTTCCCTGGTGGCGCAGTGGTTGAGAGTCCGCCTGCCAATGCAGGGGACACGGGTTCGTGCCCTGGTCCGGGAGGATCCCACGTGCCGCGGAGCGGCTGGGCCCGTGAGCCATGGCCGCTGAGCCTGCGCGTCTGGAGCCTGTGCTCCGCAATGGGCGAGGCCACAACAGTGAGAGGCCCGCGTACCGTAAAAAAAAAAAAAAATTTAGTTGGTAGCCTCAGCCTCCTTTTAGTACTGCCTCCTTGAAGGGTCAAGAGGCCTGGTGGTGGAGGATTGAACTTTGATGAGTCTGCAAGCATTGTGTGATGATTACATTTAATTCCTAGGTCACACAGTATTCCTGGGAGCTTTTTTGTCAGTGTTTGCTACATCTGAATTCAGTTACTGTGAATGTGGGACCATATGTTTTATATTCTTCAAGAATATTAAATTCACAAATATATCAACCTCTACCGTCTGTAAGAACAATATCTAACAGAACAATCTACAGCACTATTAGGAACCAGCATAGCAATTTATGTGAAATTCAGAGTAAACATCTCACTATGGATTAAAGAACAGATTTTATGCAAAACGCTTTAAAATTAGCATTTTACTAATGGTTGCCCTTCAGTGGAAGAAAAGTATATTATTTTTTGGTAACTAAATTAAAAAAAAAACCTCCAGTAGTTCTAAATATTGATGAAGGATATCTTAGAAACATAAAGATATCTGCAATGTAGATTTAAATTAAAATTGCTAACGCATAGGCCATTGGTTTAGCAATATAACTGACTATTCATTTGTGAATACAATTTTGATTCACTTACAATTATCTTCTTTGAATATACTGATAGAATATCACAGCTGATGCAAATACTCTTAAGAGGTCTTAAAAGTGATGAGGTAAAAATAGTGAAATATTTTCCTACTGGTTTCCTGTCTTCTTTCCAAAACCGCTGCAAATGTCAAAGTTCTTTATTCTTTAAAGTATTAAAATAAAGCTTCCACACCACGACATAAACTGTCAGCACAGTGTTTGAGGGCTGGCGTGATAAGAAGAACTTGGGCTAGAGCTATAAATTGAAGATGTTAATTTTCACACATAACTTTGCATCCATTGTTTGTGGGCAGAGGATCCTGTTTTAAAACATTTTGCTCATTACAATGACTCGATTCGCTAATTCAGGCTTCCCAGTAATCCTTATTTGACTGCTTCTCCATTGCACTTTATTATATGGAACACACTGTCTGCAATTTCTTTTCTGAACTATTTTTTCTAAGCTACTGATTCCTGTGTCAGTGAAAGTGGATTTAAAATATTTAACACAAATATGGCAAATGTCATCTCATTCATAAATGTGATGTCTCCCAGGCTGTCAGTCAGCTATGTGCATGGGCACAACAGCCATGAAATCCTGAGAGAAGAGACATGCAGAAAGTGTTCCATAAACGCACAGGCACTCTATGGCCATGATTTTATTATTTTAACACTAAATAAAAGTCTTTCACTCGTATTCCCTGTCCAACAAAAAAATGCATTAATTATACTCCAATTTAAAAGCTAAAAAAAAATGTAAGTCCAAGAGGCAGCCCCACCTGGGAGCTCCTTAGTGACACAGAATCTCAGGCCCTGCACAGACCTACTGAATCAGAATTTGCTTCTAATAGATCTCAAGGTGATACGTAGGGACTTTGAAGTTTGACAACATTGCCCTACAAGTATGAGCCACACCCGCTAAATTTAGGAAAATAACTTTTTTTCAAACACTCTTTAACTGTGTCAAATCGAGATCTGCTTCACTTTTCCTTTCTTCTGAAACTGTTTATAAACTCCTAAATCATTCCCCATGACATGATAGCTAATCCTACAGGACCTACAATGATGAAAATCTTTTGTATAAATCTATGCGCACATTTTGTTTTCATCTTGGATAGATATTCAGAAAATATTTTTTATGGTTCATGACATGAATTGTAAACCTACTGTCTAAAAATAGTCTAAAGAATAACAATTCATTAAGATATGAGACTTCCTCTTATCCAGATAGCACGGACAATGATCTTTTTAAAACTTTAGGAAAAAAAAAATTGTACTATGGTTTTAATTTTTTTCTTTATTAGTGAGTTTAAGCTTTTAAAAGCAAACTTATTAGCTACTTACATTCTCTTTTGTGATTTACCTCTTTATTTTTCTTAGTCATTCCCTACTTTAATCTTAATTTTTTTTTCATTTTTTTGGTATTTTCAGTCTACATGCCAGTAAATTAAAAACTCCTCAATAGCCAAATTTAAGTATATTATGTTTTGAGAATGAGATGTGTATTTAATCATGATAATAATAAAACTGCTTTCAAAAACAATATCAAGTGTCAGCTTGATTTACACTCTAATGCAATAATATTGTTTTCAAAATGTAGTTTGTGATTCTTTGAGTTACATTACAGTTTAAAGAGAGGAAGTTATACCTTTAGTTAATAACATATTCATCATGGAAAACATTCATATGCACATACAAATAAATTCTTGATTTTTATAACTAAGAAAGATCAAAATTTGACCTTCAGCCAGCAGATGGAGAAGTTGATCCTGGAGTAGATTCACAGCACTATTAAAAGTCTCTTTGTAAGTTCCATAAGCATAGAGTAAAATTGCTGCTGATCAGGTATTTGGGGATTGTTTTCATGGTTATTTTCCGACTGTTTTGCAAAAACAGCTCTTTTAGTTACTCTCTGGCATCACCCAAGGGATCAGTATTGTTTCTTAGAGATTCATCCTGCACAATCCTTATGTGCTCTGTTTATAGCCCCCCTTTTTTTAAAAACTATTTTTAAACAAGCTGGGAATGTTTCTTTTCTTCATAAATTACTGCTGAAAGTTTGTATAGTACATCTTTTAGGAACTACAAAATATTTAAGTAAAGGCAGTGAATGATAGAATCAGTTCCTTTCAGGGCAGGATGGAAATATAAGTTCCTTGTAGGATTAACTGGCTTTCTGAAAAAGGCAACACATATGACTTACTTCAGAAATTATGTACACCCATGCTCACCAGGGGTAGACTCATAAATAAATACATCAGTTGAACAAATTATCTTGAATGAGTTTCATGATCAAACTCATAATCGTTTGTTTAGCACAATGACAGATATTCTATATCTCAAAAGATATTAAGAATCCTAAAAATTCTGTATGTTTGGTGTCATTCCTTTATGCTGACATTTTGCTTGTAAAAATGTTCATGTTTTGACAGACAAATATGCATAATGAAGCAATATGTGAAAATGCAGGAAATGAGATTTTAGCCTAGCTTTATATTCAGAAAACTGGGGGAGTATTTTAATAAAATTAATAATAACAAGTAAATATTAAGATAATGGTCAAAATGAAAATACAGCATGTGGGAACTATAATGAAATTATTTTCTGTAAACCAAACGACAACTTGAAAATACGTGCCCTCTATTAGAGACGTCAAAAATACCTATTATCTGTAACTCTGTTTTGATAGTCCATTTCAACAATTCCCATTGTCTAAAAATGCATGCTTAATTTTGCTATATTTAAATGGGTTAAAACTCCATGTAAGCAAAACCAGGGATCATTTTTTGTGGGGATGGACTGTGGCTAATATATGCTCATCTATTAAAAATAGAGTTCCCTTTTTACTTTATATTAAACCTGATGAATATAAAGTAAAACCTGGATGAATACCAAATTATCTTAATACATCATTTATGTTATTCATTGTAACAAATATTTATTGAGAGGCTCAATTTGCCTGCAGTTAATAAGAAAGACACACTGGGTCCCTGTTCTTATGGAACATATATTCTTGTGGATGAGATAGACAACAGACAAAAAAATAGGTACAGATCATTACAGACAGCAATAGGATGTGTAATAAAGTGATGGGTCAGAGATGGGGAACAGTCTTAGGGTATTATTAAAATAAAAAAAAAAACTAGCTCTGAACAGTACATTCACCATGCTGCCACTTAAAAAATAAGTATACGGAAGAATAGACGTATACATCTCATACACAAATTCACATACATGTATAGTCAGTCCTTGTGCAAAATAAATTGATACCTATGAAAAGATAGCTCACCTATGGACTTAAAGTTGTTTTTTTTCTTGTCTTTTTTGGGTTTCCTTTTGCTTTCCTATGGTTCACACTTCTTCTGAAACTGACATATTTTAAAAGTTTTATGCTGAAAAAGTCATACACATTTAGGCATAAACAAAAGCAAAAAAAAAAAAAAGACACACGATTGAGTTGCAGTGGTTAAAAGGACACTATCATTCCCTTTAGCCACTGACATATTGTTCATTATTGGGATCTCAGAAATAACATGTTGTAGCAGAAAGGGAAAGATGATACATGCTCTTAACTTTCTTTGTGATTCTAGATGAATAAAATACAGCCTTTTAAGAATCAGCTGAGACTACATTAGAAGACTGAGGAGCTCAATTCAGAAACACATATACGTCACATATATTAAACAGTAAGTATTTCCATAAGACCTAAACTGGCTGAGGAAATGCCTCACAGAGTATGAGAGTTCCATTTAATGCAGACTAGAAATTACATACCAAGTTCTTAGAGTGAGAAGGAATTTCACTCTGTAAAATCTGCAGAGTAGGTAACTATAAACATATATGTATTTATGAAACAACTTAGTTTGTCTAAGATGGGAAACAACAGTACAAAGGAAAGATCATTATATTAAGATTTAGAAGAGAGAGAATTCTAGGCCTGACTTTTTCAGTAAAGCCTTTTGAGCAGATTGCTTAACTTCATAGAACTTCACTATATTCATCTACTAAAGAAGAGGCTGCAACAAGATGATCTCTAGCTCCCTTGCATGCGAAATTCTATGATATGACTTTGTAAATATATCAGACTGGGAATGCACTTCCATTTTTTTTCTGAAGTTTTAGATACAATTTTAATCTCTTAGGATTTTAAAGCTTGCAGATTAAGATAGAGACAACCCAGTCCAGACTCTTATTTTATGGATGAGGACACACTGGTGCTCAGAAACACTGTCTAACTCAGCCAAGTTTTCAGTTACCTAGTAGCAGAAACTAAATGGGAAGTTAGAGTTAGTAAATTAGTTAGTGCAAATCTGACAGAACACCGCTATAGGGGCCATTAAACCAGACACACCACTATTTCATTTATTTCACTAAAAATTCCATTAAATTTTGAATTGACAGAAGCCTTCTAGCAACCACCCTACTTTAGAAATCTGATAATGCGAACAATGTTAAACAACAAAAACAAGATTCTCCCAGTGACTGTGGGAGCAGTGGAGCTCCTGATGTTTGGAACAGAAACCCTCTATCTACTGGCTTGTGTTCTCCTACGGTCATGGGGGAAATCCTAGGCATCCCAGTGTCCTGAGGAACCACGTGTATCCAAGGACAAAAGAGCTAATAGTGCAAAGCTGGGGTTCAGCCAGGACTGCTTTGGTTATTGCCATAAAACAGGGAATTGGAGGAAATTAATTAACAAAACAAATATTCACAACAGATAAAATGCCAAGTCCCCTAAAGGGCAAAGTATAAACTACTATAGGTATACATTTCCAACCTTAGGCATATGGGAGACCCAAGGAGAACAACTTATGTGGAAGATAATAAAAATGATATACCAATTGAGGAAACAAATCACTATGAAGAAAATATGTTGTTAAGTCTAAATAAATATTGACTGTAAAAATAAATTCACGGTGAGCCAAACAACGGGGAACTAAAATATTAGATCAAACCCTCATGAGCAAGGTCATAAGGAAACAGCAACGAAGTGCCCAAGGCCTTGCACCTTTTGGAGGCAGGTGGAAATGTCGATAATGTTAGACTTCTTTGGTACACATTGTAAAATTAGAATAGCAAGCACTGCCACAGTAGAAGTGGAACATTCAACTTCTAAGTTCGGATGGTGCGAAAAGGTAAAAAGAAAACACAAAACTACAACAGGCACAGATGAAGGACAAGAAGGAAAAGAAAAAAACGAATAGGGGAAAAGCCTAACAGGGACACTAATGAAAAGAGGTCAAAAGACAAAGAAATTAAATAAAAAACTGAAAATATCATTTTAAAATCCGGATATTTAAATATGAAAAACATTTAGAAGTAGAATTCCATTTTAAAAGAAATAGACCGATTAACAAAGAGATTTCTTATCTAAACATAAAACCCACACACTGTTTATAGGAGATATACTTCATTTAAAATTACTCCAGAAAAGTGCAAGTAAAGAAAAAGAATATACCAGGAAAATACTAACATTCACTAACCAACTATTTCAGTAGATATAGGACACTCACTAAAAGCACCCTGAACACTGACTTCTCCAATATCTAACATTCAGTAAACAGCCAATAAATATCAATACTTGTTGACTAAATCAAGGATACATTGGATTGGATGCATATATACCTAATTCAGGAAAATAACTGTCTCGGAGAAGGTAGGAGAAACAGACAAGAGATGGAAAAGAAAACTCTACATAATGTTTAATGACTTCTATGTTAATAAATATCAAGATCCATTATCTTAGATACCCCATTTCTTGTCCATTCAAGTAATTGTTCTCAAGAGTAGTAAGGAATACGAATTCATGGTTACCTCCTTTATTGTGTTTCTTTAAAACTTCAGAATTAAAATTCTAGAAATGTAAGCAGAAAAAGTTTTGCAAAAGTATTGCTCATTTGCATGAGTGATGAAAGGAAAGTTTGGGAAATCGTGTCCCTGAAAATAGTTCGCCAGACAAGTTATCTTCAAGGGAGTTTTAATTCAGGGATAGTTTAGCATCAACTGTGTAATTCAGATTCAAATTGAACATAAAAGGGATTAAAATTTATGTTCAATGGGCCAGTGACCACAGATGCAGCACAGCACTGAGCTAGAAGAGCTGATGAAACATTTGACGTTTTGTAATTAGACTGTGGTTGTAACATGCTGATTGCAATCAAGGGCAGTATGACGGAGGAAGCAGTGACTTTCATGTTTATTAAATCCTCTATCATATACTATGACATGTATGTAGACTTTTGCAAGATGGGAAAGTGAATGCTTATGGATTGCATAAAACTTCACATTATGCAGCATGACTTGTATTCAATGTGATCACACACTATCGTTGTTCCCAGTTACAGAAGAGATTTTAGATTTTGTACCCATGTGTTTAATCTAAATAATCACGCTCTTTTAAAGGGAATAGAAAGGATCTTATCTGCAAAGTAGAAATAGAGACACAGATGTAGAGAACAAACATATGGATACAAAGTGGGGGAAGGGGAGGTGGGATAAATCGGGAGATTGGGATTGACATATATACACTACTATGTATAAAACAGAAAACTAATGAGAACCTGTTGTATAGCACAGGGAACTCTACTCAGTGCTCTGTGCTGACCTAAATGGAAAGGAAATCCAAAAAAGAGGGGATAGATGTATACGTATGGCTGATTCACTTTGCTGTACAGCAGAAACTAACACAACATTGTAAAGCAACTAGACTCCAATAAAAATTAATAAAAAAACAAATAAAGGGCATGTAAAGGGATTAGTCCTTATCACACTATTTCTGTATGACTTAGATTATGAAAAGTAAAAACAATGTTACACTGGGGACTATAGAAAACATCCTTCATTCTGCTTTTTCTGGGGAATAAATTTAGGAAATGTGTCAGTGGAAATCATAAATAATATCTATCTTCATTTACACTGATTCTTTTGGCAAATCAATGGAGTTTTATTTGTAACAGCTTTGCTTTGTTTATACTTTCCTTATATCAGGTGTGTGCATACGCTAATGTGTGTGTATGTGTATGTTTGCATGTGTTTGTGCATGTGCATATGTATGTGTGTGTATGTGTGCATGTGTATGTATGTATGCGTGTATGTGTGTGTATGTGTGTATATGTACATGTGTATGTGTGTATGTATGTATGCGTGTATATTTGTGTGCATGGGTGTGTATGTGTATGGGTGTGTATATGTACATGTGTATGTGTATATGTGTGTATGTATGTGCATGTATGTATGCATGTGTGTATATTTACTTTTTCTAAACTAATTATCTATTATATGTTTAAAAATCAACTTTATTAAAATAAAGTATGAATCAAGGGTAAGTTTTTCACTCAGTCTGTACTAATATCATCTGACAAGTGATGGGTTGGCCTGCAGAATTTGTATCACATGGCACAAGGAGTTTTATTTTTGTATTTTGTCTGCCTTCCCTACCAGACTGAGAGATATTTGAAAGAAACAGGTTGTGTATAATTTATGTCTGTTTCCCAACAGCTAACATGGTGCTTGCTTGCTTCAAATTGATGGAAAAAATCTGAGAAGCAGAAAGTGTGTTTTTGCTGACACTTAAGCACTTACCACCCAGACACACTGGAGATGCTTTCCTGCTCTCTCTCTGGTATTTCTACCCATATCCTGTCTCAGCAGGATGGTGTCAAGGTAATACTCTCTAAGATCATTTTTCTTTGATTCCCTAAAGCTAATTTAATTTACATAAAGGGCAAAGATTCATCAAATTAAAGTTACAAATAGGTTTGCACTAATGGTACATAATTGATACAGAAGCCAGAAGCACTTGCTGTATCTTTACCCTCTCAGAACTTTAAAAGGAGGTGGCTGCATCTCTTTTATAATTTTGATAAAGACATAGAATATTTAAAAGTCACTTTCACTGTTAGTCCTTTGCTTCTTTTTTCAATACTGGGGATCAGTGATCCTTGACAGAAAATAAACGACATATCTACCCCATATCTCCTGTCAAATCAACTTCCATCTGTTCAGATTTTTACCTCTGATGGCCTTTGCTCTTGATTCACCTTCTTGCTTTTATAGATTAACTGTTCTGTCTACTGAATGAACGTAAAACTTGAGGGCAGGCTCTAGATGCAGCATTAGAGTTAGTGAGTCTAGCCCAGAGTTGAGAGCATAAATCCTGGACTTGAATCCAATACCTACCACTTACTCGTTGTGACCTTGAGAAAACTATTTAACCTCTCTAAGGTTCAGCTTTTTTATCTGTAAAATGGAGAAAACAGTGACACCTATGTTACGGGTCTGTATGCGGGTTGAGTTGATATTTATGAAGTTCTTAGAATAATGACTGATTGGAAATGCTATATACATGTTTGTGAATTAAAATAAATAAGATGCTTTGTAGACTGATAGGCTTCTTGGTATTATCTAAAGATTAATTTAATAGTATACTACATTTCTGGGTGTCTTAAAAAGTACCATACATCTGTTCCCTAGAGTACTATGTTTTATAAATTCATTTTGGCTAAATGTAGCCTGAAGGTATTGTTCAAGACCTCTTTTCTTGCAACATGTAGCTGTTAAAAGACTAGATAAATTTAAGTATGGAGATATTCAGAGATGAAGACATGGAATGAATTCCCTGAGATTACTCTCATTGTCACTTAAATTGGGACAGGCTTGCTGGGATTGTGAGTGAAGAAATTTGTGCTAAACACCCCCTGAATACACACAATAGCACTAACACACTATAGGTAAGTATAGGTATTCTCCAAGTTGGGTAGAAAGTACAAGTAATAAAAAAATACTACTTAAGCAATATCCATACGTACCTGTTGAACACCTAAAATAGATTTATACAATCTGTACATTTTCAGCAAATTCAATTCAAAAGGCCAGCATTATCATAATCAAGACATGCAATGTTTTTGAGTAATCAGAATAAAAACAAGATGGCTTTAAAAAATTGGAATAGGGGCATTCCCTGGTGGCGCAGTGGTTGAGAGTCCGCCTGCCGATGCAGGGGACTCAGGTTCGTGCCCCGGTCCGGGAGGATCCCGCCGCGGAGCGGCTGGGCCCATGAGCTATGGCCGCTGAGCCTGCGCGTCCGGAGCCTGTGCTCCGCAACGGGAGAGGCCGCAGCAGTGAGAGGCCCGCGTACCGCAAAAAAAAAAAAAAAAAAAAAAAAAAAAAAAAAAATTGGAATAGCTTTTGACAAAATGGATGAAAACTTATTTGTGGACAGAACGGGGAAGTTGGTTCTCATGAGGTGGATACAAGCTAATTCTGAAGGAACAGAATTGGATCTTATGAAGACATAGACTTATTGAAATTCTCAAATTTGCCTGGAAGGTGTGATTCATCCCTCCTGGCCCATGGGAAGAGAGCAATGTGGCAGATTGTTCAATTCCCAGCTTATACCCTTGACAATTTCACATCTGAACAATGATAGTCTAGAAAAGAGAGGATTTAATCCTGGGAGTGGGATTATCTTAATTACATGTAACAATTCTGGGTTAGGCTACAGTATTTTTTTTTTCCTTCACTGTGAGATATCATTCCATGTCTTCCCTGACTGGTTTAAGTTCTGGTTTTTTGACCATTCTGTTGAAATTCTGGAATTCTATAAACACCCAGGTGTTTGCCAAATTATTTTAAGAGATTTTCAATGTAAAGTTAAATGCATTTGCTTGAAATTTTATTTTTCCGTCAATCAATAAAAAAGTTAAGTATTTCTAATACCTCTTTTCCTTTAAAAGGTAAAGACTTTAAAGTGTTGTAAGAGGACATAAGTAAACAATCATAAAATTCAAATTACCACTGCCTACATGATCCCATACAGTCTAGCCCCACTATGACGTTCAAAACTTATGATGTGTCTTTCTTCACCTGCCCAAGAAGTTACAATCACACTGGCCTTTTTCAATTCCTAGAACCCATCCAGCCAGTAAGTGATATTTAACTTTTCTGTTCCTTCTATGTTATCCTTCTAATGTTTTATTGATACTATTTGTTATTCACTTAGTAGAGAATTAATTTCTAAAATTTTCTTATTATAAATAATTGGAGACAACATGGAAATTAAATATAAAATAACACAGGGTAACTAGGAAGAGAGATGGCAGATCATTTAAAACACAGAAAATCAATCTAAATTAATTAATACAGTTGAACACCAAATTTGACTCTGAGCTATCTGACCAAAAAAAAAAGGAAAATTAAGAAAAGCACTAGATTAACGAGGCTCAGTAAAACGAAAAGCAAACCAACTGGATGCAGAAGGGAGTAATACTGAAACTATCAAGTATGATAAAGGTATTCAGAGACTCATTTGAATATTCCTGTGGGTCTATGTAATTCACAATAATCTCTATAGTAAACCATTATGCTTCATTTTACAAATCAAATATAAAGAGAACTGAATTGGAAAAGTCATAACTTCGTCAACCAATCATAATTCAGGGCATTTGGGAGGCTTTAGAATGGTTTGTGCTGCTACAGCAGATATTTTCAAATGCTTTTAGAACCTATTTCATCAACATAATATTGGAAAATATGTAATCACCTTTATCAGGACTCTGCAGCAGAATACATGCTCATGGCAACACCCCTGAAATCACTGCAAGTTGGCTTTCTCCCAGTTGCCAGGGCTTTCAGTGATCCCTCCTCTGTGCCAAATGTGGCTGGCTTACTACTTGGTAGCCTACAGAAAACAATTCAAGCCTTTGCACAATCACTGGGTTTCCTATTCTAAGGCATCATGATTTCAGAGACCATATTCCTTCATAACTTGCACCTGCCTCTTTGCTCCTGAGATGGCACAAAGTTATAATCAATCCAAATGAGGAGTAGATTCTCATCCAACTGGGGGGTTGGGAGGTTGAAAATCAGAGAAAGAGCTCAAATATCTAAAACCACAGTTAAACCCTTGGTGCTTTCTGACGTACTCTTCATCCGTTTGCCTGTTGTGTTGTTGTTGTTTTTTTAATCTGCAAATCTTTTACCAACATGTAAGTCACATTTCTTGCATTCTGTAGATCTTCCCCTTTTAGGTCCATTACATTTTATTCTTCGGATTTCTTCCCTAAATACAGGTTATGGTATGGCTCAGGCAAAACCTCTGTAAAGGAACCTTCAGTCATTTTTTGTGTCGACTGAGGACAGGAAGTGTACTGTATTTCAACTGTACATACCTCTGTGAGATTAAATTTATAGGCCATATCATTGATGGTATTCTTAAATAAAACTTCCCCTGAAGTTATTTAGATTGTAAAGTATACTACATAGGCTCAAAATAGAATTTTTTTTTTTGCGGTCCGCGGGCCTCTCACCGTTGCGGCCTCTCCCATTGCGGAGCACAGGCTCCGGACGCGCAGGCTCAGCGGCCATGGCTCACGGGCCCAGCCGCTCCGCGGCACGTGGGATCTTCCCGGACCGGGGCACGAACCCGCGTCCCCTGCATCGGCAGGCGGACTCTCAACCACTGCGCCACCAGGGAAGCCCTCAAAATAGAATTTAATAATACTAAAATACTTTTCTTCCTCCAGCATCAGAATCTTCCTTTTACAAAGTTATAAAGAAGAAAATGTAATTGCAATCAAATATCTCTCCAGGTGATGTAACAGGTAGTTATTCCTGATATGTATCAATAATAAAAAATAATAATATTCAGTAATGACATATATGAACTACTACCTCCAGTTTAATAATCTTGGCTTCTAAACTTCTAGCTACAAACTCTCTCTGTGAATGCAAGATCTAACTGGATCAAATGGAGAATTCTGGTAACACAGCCTGTTAAATTCCCTGTGCACTAAGTAAAGTGGGAGTTAGACAATCCTAGAAAGAAAATAAAGGCAATTCCTTGGCCAATGGGAAAAGTTGGAATAAAGTAGACTTTGTTTTTTCAGAAAGTGATTATTGACATTTAATTGCTTTGGGGTTTTGTTGTCTAGTATACTAAAAACCATAGTTTAACCCTATTTCTTTTCATGACTGCTATTTTAGCAAATACTTTGTTTAGTGGAAAGGACTAAAATAGTATAAAAATGATTTTAATCGTTCCACAATCATTTACCTTGTACTATCTCTGTATAGAGAACCATGTGTAAATATATGCACATATTTCAAGTGGTCATATTGTATTCCTTCACAATTACGAAATAACATAATAGACAAAACAAATTAAATCAAACTTTCCAAGAGTTAAATAGAAGTATTACTATAAAGTCGGATACAAATATTCTAGAAACATCACATTTTGAAACAAACACATTTTAATAATTTTCTGACTTGTAGACCACTTTCAAGGTCATGAGAGAAACAAATATTCAGACATGAATGTGTGGGGTTGGTGGAGATCTCTGAGATTACAAAGGCCAGACTGTATTTTTGCGTATCTGAGGAATCTCATGTCCAGGAAAGTTTTAAAAAAATTGAACAGAGGTACCTAGCAAACAAGTGACTTATATGCAAAACTAAAGGAAGAAAGAAGACCAATCGCCTACATTGTTTCTCTTTTTTTAGTGGAAGGAATTTTTCAGGGTGATCGACATTTGAACCAATTACACAAAGCCCCATATCCAGTCTGAAATTGTCAAATATTTTCAAGTTAACCAATTAAGAGCAATATTGAATCCACTGACTTCAATGATGTGAGATTTGAATTATAAAAGGATGAACCTAAACCATGAGATTTATCTCCCATTTGCAGTGTTCAATGAAATATACTTTCATGAAACTTCTGTAGGAGTCTAGGTATACATATTAGGAACTTAAATTCTTTCCTAATTAAAGCAGGATAGCGTTTGGGAGGCCCTCAACCCATCTGAGGTTGCTTCATCATTTTAACAATAGAGATTTGTATGTCTATCTTATAAAAAATTTTGAAGAAAAAACAGAATCAATGACTTAAGCATATAATTAAAGCTAGTTTTCAACATCTCTCTCTCTCACACATGTATAAACATGCCCAGATTCAAATTAACATTCTTCCCACGCTCAGAGAATGTGCCTTTTAGATGTGAGACAGAGGGAGAATACAATTGGAAGTATTTCTTTTGAACTCACAGGTTTTATGTAAGACAATTTTCAATGTTTTCTTTTAAACATAAGACTTCACATTTTTAAAGTATGTATGTATATATGTATTATGTTAATTCTATAGAATGTTCACCCAACAATAAAAAGTAAAGTGTCTTGGTCATTTTTCATTTGACAATTTTCTAGATACCTAATTATTCAATTAACTCTTCATTTGTGCTAGGTGGTCCAATTATTGCAAATGCAGCGAAACTCCTGTCATACCACTGGCTTCCTTATCGACAATTATAATTCTCTACTCACCCCTCTCTACACACAAAATCTCAGTACCTTTGATGCCACCCCAAAAGCTTTGAGGAGATATGCAAAGCTCTGTACATTGATTTTTCAGGCTGTTCAAATCACACCTCAATCTATCATTCTAGTTTTAAAAACAACAACAAAACCTGGTTTTTGCACAATTAATATATGTACACGAGCCATTTCCCATAATTTTCTCAAAGATCCAACAAGGGAGATACTGTTAATATCCCTGTTTCGGATATAAGGCCACTAAATGCCTAGAAAAGTTAGGGCCATCTTACGAGGTCACAGAATAAAACGCCAGAATTAGAAACCAGGTTGTCTGACTCTAGAGGCATTTTCTTTCTTTCTTTTCCTTTTTTTTTAATGAAATTACCTACATGAGCAGGCCAGTAGATTCAGCCTGCTGAAAAGATAACGCTTTTATCTTCTTCTCATACATTTTCCTACATTGCTCCTAACAAACCATCTCTTATTCATTGATTGTATAAACCCTTCACAAAGGCTTTGCCGATCGATCTTTGTTCTCCTTTTCCTGAACCTCTTTGATAGCATGGGCCTCAAGCTGGGCCGTGTACTTGTAACAGGGCGGGCAGGGGGGTACAAAAGATGATTCATTGGAAAAGAGAATAAAACATTTAGAAGTCTAATTATACTCAAGTGTCTTTCATCCTTTTAAATTTGTTTTTAAAACAAGCATCATCAGTCCAAGGCTATATCGATATGCTATGTAAATATAAATCTGTATATTGGGGAGGCATGGTCAATGTATTAGTATGCAGTGCACTTTTTCAAAAAGTTTGCATATCACTGACCAATGTCATTGACTTAAATTGTCTCACATATTGACTTATTGTATTTTCACTACTTTGTGACATGTTATCTCTCCATGCAAATGATTTGCTCTTTGAAGACAGAAATTATGTTTTAAATTGCTTTTGAAATTACTTATATCATTGGAATGACCTTATGTATTTACTGTCAGAGAACACCTTGATGTTTGCAGAATCTATGCCAGAAAGCACTTACATACCTGAAACTGTGAAATAATTGCAAAAGTCAACAAAAACACTGAAGAGTGTTAGCTATAAATTAGTGGGAATTTGCTGACTTCAATTAGTAGAGGAGAATTTACTGATCTGATTTCAGGTTAAGAGCAAGGGCTGTATGGTAGGCCTTTTTCTTAAGTGCAGATTTTCTTTTAGAGCTTCTGGATGTGCTATCAGTGTCTTGAGGATGAATCTAGTCCAGCATCCTGGGCTGGAGACTCTGGATTTTCAAGACCCTGAGTTCTGTACAGTTAATTTATTTGATTTTCCAGAATACAGATTGCCTGGAAGTTTTGTTAATCAGAAAACTGAGTTGCTTAAAAATAAAAACTAATAATTAAAATGATAAGTGCAGTTTAAAATGTTTATTATTTTAACTGTTCTAAATATTTTAACTACTTTAACTCCTCAATATCTGTATTTTCTTCTCAGAATGGCTGGTACTAAGGGGACTGTTGAGAAGCAGGAGTTGCTAAATTGGAATCTTACTCTTTAGTAGGGGACTGGCCACCACCTGGACTACATTTCCCAGCATCCTTCGTGGATGTGCATCATGGCCCTGTAACTGAGTTCTCACCACGGATGTGAGCTAACATGATCCTCCAACATGCTATTTGTGTTAATTTCCCCCTTCCCTTTACCAAGGCCTAGAAAAGGAACACGCCACTAGATGGAAGAAATCTCAGTCCTATTTCATGCATTGGGGTGCACTTTGGCTGCACTGCTGCATAAGCAGGAAATAAATTTTACTGTTTTACATACATCACTGAAATATGAGGGCTATTGGTTACAGCAGTTAGTCTATCTCAACTAACACAGTTGTTGAAACCTGTTTCTGGTCACTCTGACTCCATTTTCCAAACTAACAACTTTTCTCAACTATGTCATATATTTCAAATTCAGCCTGGCCCAAACTTAATTCACCGTCACTTTCAAATCCCCTTCCCAATCGTATATTTCTTCTTTGATAAGGTAACCTCCTCCACTCTGTTGTTTAGCATAAAGGTCGAAATCATTCTATTAAAACAATCTTCTCTTTTGCTCGTGTCCTAAATTTATCCAATAATTCATGAAGACCAATTAAGTCAGAAATGTTTTATAACCCAGCTCATTCTCTCAGGGATCACTGTCACTCTCTTAATCCATATATTGAATAATTATCACATGTGATTACCATGTGGCGGGTCTCCTAGGTGGAATCACATTCTTCAGTTAACCAATTTTCCAGACCTGTCAAAAATTTATTTCTTACAAGCAACACTGACAATGTCACTACCCTCTTTAAAATTGCTGTCTCTATATTTTCTCTCAGAAAAATCTGGATCCATTAGTAGAAAGTAAGATCATTTATGATGTGATCTTTGATGCATTTCCCAAATATATTCCTCTCTACTTCTCGATAGTCACTGTGGATATTTAATTTGGGGTTTCTCTTATATGCCGGCCATCCTGTAGTCCTGTAACTTTGAACACATTCATTCCACAGACTGGAATAGCTGCCTCTCTCTCGCTGAAAAAAACCTTGGCTAAAAAAGTGCTAGTAATCAAACACTCCATCCAGCTTTTGCCTTTGCTGTGAAGACTCGTTTGCAGCCCCACCAGATACAAATCAGGCTGTAGCAGGTGTGGTGACTTTTTATTCACAGACCATCCACTGTATTTTCAACAACAGGAGAGTGCAGCCTCGATGTTTTTTCCCTGCCTTTTTATTTTCCATTGGACACTAGAACACTTGACAGCATGGCATGCTCTAAACCAACACAGACTTTCAGTAAATGTGTTCAAATGAACTGACGATGAATAATCTGTGTATTACTCTCAATAATGTAATTTTCTACGTAAATGCAACAACTCAAAATATGAAACTGCATAGACTGTTTTATGTTAATACACCTAGACCCACTTTTGGGGATCCTCTCAGCAAAGCTCCTGACCTCATTATCTTACCTCCACTGCCAAATTAGCAACCTACTCACAGGAGACAAATTGGAGTTCAGGCTGATTTATCACTTGTGTGTGTTGCTGTGTTAAACTAATAATCTAGTGAAAGCACGAGAATTGCTGAAGATTTAAGAGAATATGACACGTTCTGCTAGTTTTTTGCTTAGTTCATTAGTCACTTGAAAGTGCATTTCTCAATTAAGTCATTTCATTTGTAACTTTCAGTGGGAAATCATGTAAGTGGTTTCTATAGCGCATATGCAAAATTAGATGAATTAAAGAATACACTAAGTGGATACTGACATATATACCTTCAAACATAAAGGCAGGAAAGGTTCCTATATTTTAGTGTTGCCAAGTGATTTTTGAAACAAGATTAGGAATAAAAATGATACTTAAAGAATCAGAGGGCTTGGGGCTTCCCTGGTGGCGCAGTGGTTGAGAGTCTGCCTGCCGATGCAGGGGACAGGGGTTCGTGCCCCGGTCTGGGAGGATCCCACATGCCGCGGAGCGGATGGGCCCGTGAGCCATGGCCGCTGAGCCTGCGCGTCTGGAGCCTGTGCTCCACAACGGGAGAGGCCACAACAGTGAGAGGCCC
>NW_006785319.1:1204338-1214307 GCF_000442215.2 Lipotes vexillifer
AAAAAAAAAAAAAAAATCAGAGGGCAATCTTACATGAGCAATAGATTTATAACAGTAGGTTTTTCTATTTACATCTCAGATAGGAACAACTTTTTTAGAGGTTCAGCTGTTTTAACAAATGCATTCATAACAACACTGAAAGGTTTCAATAGAATCCACCTGAAGAATATGGCTTATATCTAGTAAGCACCAACACAGCTTTCTGACTTTGTTTATAAGACAAATTCAACATGAAATAATCATAAATATTTTAGCAACCGACATGGGAGAAAGGAAAACATGCCTTTAAGTGCACGTGCACACACATGCACACAATCACACCACAAATTCAACATCTCTGAAATTACAGAGAATTAAGCCTATTGGTGGAAACGAAAAAGAACCTAAATGGACAACCATGAAGCTTAAAGTATTTCTGATCTCAGTTTAACTACTACTGGCAGAGATGATTGTTTGGTGGCAGAAACAAAATGCCTTCTTAATCACTTTGGAAATTAAATATTCATGTGTTCAAAAATGATATGATTGAATTGGTTGCTTTCCAAACTATATCACTGACTTACGGGAAAATTTAATCACAGTCAAGGAAATGAGATATCAACATTTAAAACGCACAGACTGTCAGGGATAAAGTAAATCCAGCATATCTCGAAATTCAAACTTAATGAAGACATTGCTTGTATTTTTCTATAACCAGATGGGTGAGTTAATCCTGCATGCATTAGGATCAAAATAAAATATCTGTTCCAAAATTTCTGGATTTTTCCCTGAGAAGCATCTTTTGTTTTCCCTTTTCCACCCATGTCAAAAGAAAAATTTAAGTGCTCAATTAATACTCTCAAGAATGATGTATATTATTTTATAAGAGGTTTGCTTTACAAGACTGGAAAGCTATCCCATGGATTCTTTGCCAGGAGATAAGCAGTACTTATCTATCAAACATAACACCTCATGTTATGTTTACGTGGCTGATCTGTATCAAATTAACATAAATTTAAGCATGTTGTATGCACAATGAACAGGGTAGCAGCCAGTGCTCTGGAGAGGCATCAGAAGTGTACACAGTCTCTCCTTCCAAGGCATTTATCGTCTGGTCTGGAAGACAACATAGTAAAATAAAAGAAGCGACAACTAAATACACATGCAACGTTACATAAATGAAATCCGAGATTCCATGGTAAAAATATAGGAGGCTTGTGACGTCTAACAGTCAGGAACAGCTTGGAGGGCAGAGGCAAAGGCAGATGGACTGTCCCAGTGTGAATAAAAGCTGGGAGCAGAGACACAAAACGATGCAGAAACTTGTCCAAAACTAGGAGGGCAGGGTGAAAAGAGTGGATATACGGTGGCCTCTTTCTTTTTGGCTTTATTGAGATATAACAGACATATAATAGTGTGTAAATTTGAGTGCAACTCGTTGGCACACTCCTAAATTAGAAAATCATTACCACCCTAGCATTAGCTATGACCTCCACCATGTCACATAACTTCCATTTCTTTTTCATGGTCAGAACACTTAAGATCTATCTACTCTCTCAGCAACTTTCTGGTATATCATATTCTTAACTACATTCACCATGCTATACATTAGATCCCCAGAACTCACTCATAACTGACAGTTTGTGCTTTTTGACCAACTTCTCCCCATTCTCCTTCCCCAGACCCTGGTAATCACCACTCTAATCTCTGTTTCTATGAGTTCAGCATTTTTAGATTCCACACATAAGTGATATCATAGCATTTGTCTTTCTTTGCCTGACTTATACTACTTAGCATAATACCCTCAAGCTAAGGCAGGGTGTTCTTCTTTCATGGCTGAATAATATTACATTGTACATATACTGCATCTTCTTTATCCACTGATGGATACTTCGGCTGTTTCCATATCTTGACTACCGTGAATAATGGTGAAATGAACATGGGAGTGTAGATATGGATCCTGTTTTTATTTCCTTTGGATATATACCCAGAAGTGGGATTGCTGGATCATATGGTAGTTCTACTTTTAATTTCTTGAGGAACCTCCGTACCAGTTTCCATAGTGGCTGCATCAATTTACACTCCCACCAGCAGGAGGGCGGGTTCTCTCTTCTTCACATTCTCATCAACATTTATCTCTTGTCTTTTTTTTTTTTTGCGATGTGTGGGCCTCTCACTGTCGTGGCCTTTCCCGTTGCTGGACGCGCAAGCTCAGCGCCCATGGCTCACGGGCCCAGCCGCTCCGCGGCATGTGGGATCCTCCCGGACCGGGGCACGAACCCGCATCCCCTGCATCGGCAGGCGGACTCCCAACCACCGCGCCACCAGGGAGGCCCTATCTCTTGTCTTTTTGATGACAGCCATTCTGATGCGTGCGTGAGGTGCTATCTCACTGTGGTTTTGATTTGCATTTCTCTGACGATGTTGAGCAGCTTTTCATGTATAAGGTGGTCTTAATATACCTATATTATTTATTTGATATGCATATATAAGTGGCCTTAATACCCAGCTGAGCAACTTACCTATTGCAATTTGATATGGAACTTGTAAGACCAATGGATCACCAATGCCAAAGGAAATGGGTGAATGAAAGCATGGAGTTCTGATAAAATACTGTTTAAGTAATAAAGAGATTAGGAGGTAAGACTTATTGATAATTGAAGGAATCCTGGAGTAAGAGAATACTGGCACTTACTGAGTGTCTAGTGTTTGCCAGACACCAGGTCAGGCCCTGACTCTTAAGAAGCATTCAAGGAAAAAGCTAGCAGATTTGAAAGCTGTGGAGAAGACACATATGCCCCAGGTGGAAGTGGTCATTCTGCCACTGAAATCATGAGCCCTAACAGATCCCTTGGGCTGTTGTTCCGGAGGCTTGGTGAGAAGTACTCAGGCCTAAAAAGACTTTACATACAATAGCTAAAACAATGAACATGGTTGTACTACCCCAGACAGAGAGGAACAGTTAGATGGTTAATGGATATATCACATTTATATCAGGTGTCTGTAAAATTTATTTTGTATCAGTCTATCTCAAATTTGAGTAAAATATCCACCTTGCCTTACTTTGCAAACCAGAATAATACACTAAACATATACTGCAACGTTCTTAAAACAATGTTCTGCTGTAATACAGAACTATATTAGGAAAGGCACAATGGAATAGGAGGGAACAATTTTAAATAAAATGAATCATAAGCAAATACCAGTTCTTGTACTTTAAATACAGTCCTCATATTTCCAGTTAATCAGTTCAGTCATTTACTATACCAGACACAATTCTTCACACAAGGGAAGAGATTCTTGTTTTTTTTGAAATGATACCTCAATGGTTAGTCATATTTTCTCAAAAATTAAATCTTCTTTGACAAAAATCCCAAAGTCTACTTAAAATTTGTTTCTATAATGACATATAACACTTGATAGAATAAACAAATAAAAATCAACTCATCTCAAGAAAAATAAGCAACATAGTTTCAATGTAAAATATTAAAGGTAACCCATGGAAGGGAATAGGTACTATATAGATATACAAAGACAGTGTCAGAATATTCACATGTGTTACATTTAAGCAAATACATAATAAAACATCTCTTTATGGAGCCAATGCCTTAAATAGTTTTCTAAATTTCATTATCTTTCTCTTTGGGAATGGTTTGTTTTAGACAGAGGGAACTAACTACATTTATTTCATAGTTTCTATTTCTCTTCTATAAAATTCCTATGCTTTTGGTGTTCATAATGGCATGTGATTCAGTTTATTTTAAAACCTACAGTTTCTAAGAATACATAGCACTATTTACAAATATATTTTGAATTCATAGGCTCAAATAACAGCTTGCTAACTGTGTATTTATTTTTAAAATATTTTCCAAGTTACTTTTGATTATTTAAAAAGTTCACTGTAGAGAGGAAATGTTTTCCAATTAGAAACAAATGCATCATAGATCTTGCTTTTATGTGTAATTTAGTTTTATATATTTACCAATTACAATTATTTTCAACTTTAAATTATATAGGTGATACCATTAAGAAAAAGAGAAACATTCTTAGTTATCTTCCTAAAGAGTAACTGGAAAACTAAGAAATATTCTTGGCCTAAATCATGGAATAAAATGATGGTGTTAAATTTAAAACCATCAAGAATTCCATATTTATAAGCCATATTTGAAATGTTATGACATGTCAGTATCTGGCAGTATGTTTTTTAGTTGATGTTTTTACTTTGGAGTTTTCCCTTCTACAAAAGGTACTAAATGTGGAGATTAGCATTATTATCACACTTAAGACACAAAGTGCTTTCTGAACTTGAGCAACAATATCACTTATTATCAGCCATTATCACTTGAAATATAGCTTTGCTACAATTCTTGCTATTCTCCCCTTATGAAAACTGTATTAAATGTATCTTGGATTATACAATGTTTATTCTTTAATTTTACTTTCATACATTCATATTTCCATGTCTTTAAGCTGACTAAACTTCAATCTAAGTAACTTCAATCTAAGATAAATCCTTATTCATCTTCCATTCATGAATTCTCTTCTCAGCAAAATTTTAATGGCAGTTTACATCTGTTGATTTTTAATGTCTAAGAGCATTGTTTTTTGACTCAATTCTCAGATCTAACTGATGATATACGATTTTATTTTGTTTATAAGTCTATAATTGTCTTAAATATTTATTCTATAGTCTATATCAGATCATTTTTTATCTGAAAATCTTGAGGTGTTTTTCCTGCTACATATCATTTCTGCTGATTCTATTTCATACTGAATTATTTTTTCATGTGACTTTATTATGTTGAGTTCACCATAAAAATGACTTTATTTATAAGAATACATTTGAGGCAATTGAGGACATTTTTCTTCATACTGGCTTTATATTTGTTTCTGTTAATCTCTCCAAAAAGTTTTCACTTCATTTCTTTCAGCTTTGTAGACTGGTTGTTGTTGTTGTTTTGTGTGTGTGTTTTGTTTTGTTTTTGGTTAGGGTAACTGGCTCTTTTTCTGATTCAAATGTGAACTTCTGTGCTACGTGGGGTGCAGACTTGTGGAGATTATATATATATATATATATATATATATATATACACACATACTCAGGGAAAATGATTTGTTATCTCTTCCCCCCTCAAAATCAAGTCTCCCAAATAAACAAACAAAAAGTTTCCTTGTTGTTTCACTTTACTAGTGAGAAGCACTTTGTTTTCCTAGTCTATCCTTTCACTCAAAGTATAGCTTCTCAAGGATGCCAACTTGATGCGACTTTTCCAGCTTCAGTTTAAGGGACCCAGGACTCATGTTTGTGATGCCATGGCTGGGACTCTGCGCATCACTTGTCCCCTCTGCCAGGTGACTCCTTGTGTGACTGCCAGGAGGGAAGATGAAGGCATGCTGCAAGTCTAGAGAAGGATGTGTCCACTCTCTCCTTTCTGCTTCCTATTTGTGATTTTGTATCCAGTTCTTTTCACTGCATCCTGCTCCTAGTAACAGATGGAGCTTTGCCCTATCAGAGGCAGTTTGTTCCATTAACAGAAGTTGATCTGAGTTTGCAAAACTTTTTTCAGCCCTGCATGCTGAACCCTTAGCAACACTCATGTGAGCAAGTAAGACTTTTCTTTCCCAAGGTGTGGGTCTTACGTCCAGGCTCTTCCTTGGAGTTCAGGGACACCACCACCAGCCTTTTCAGAGCTCAGAGTCCTAGCCGCACAGGACCTCCCTGCCAACCTTCTATGGTGCAATAATGCCAATCTCTTCGGCTTGTCTCACCACCACTAGGAATGGTAGCTACCTCCAGTAGGTACTAGCTTCATGATGTCTTCGTGTTCCTTTTTTTTTTTAAACTTTTTCAATTATTCCATACCTAGTTAACATTTTTTAAAAATATATTAAATACCTTTTGGAGAGAGATAGGATCAAGATAGTGGAGTAGGAAGACCCTGTGCTCACCTCCTTCCCCAAGCACACCAAAACTACAGCTACTTACAGAGCAACAATCTCTGAAAACAACCTGAAGACCAGCAGAAGAGATTTTCCACAACTAAAGATATAAAGGAACCACGACAAGAAGGGCAGAAGAAGCCGAGATGGGGTCTAGTCAGAACCCACACCCCTGGGAAGGCAATCCACCAGCGGACGGGATACCACAACCCCGGAGGATCTCCTTGGGGGCAAGGGGTCCGAACCTGACATCAGGCTCCCCAGCCTGGGGGTTCTGCACAAGAAAAATGAGCCACCAAAAGGTCTGGCAGAGAAAAACAATGGCTCTTCAGGAGAGCTGGAGGGCTGTAGGAAACTGACACATCCCTCTTAAAGGGCGTGTGAAAGATCTTACATGCTCCAAGTCCCAGGGCAGAGGCAATGGTTTGAAAGGTACTTGCCGACCCTGAAGAGCCTCCTGAGACATTAGAGGCAGCCAGATTGATGATCTTGTTCTCCTGTACTGACCCCCACACTGGTCGGCACCATGTTGGAATCTTCCCTGTAGCCTCTTGGTGCTGGGAGGTCTGCCTTGCCCCGCAATGCATCTGCGGCAGTTTTGCACCACTGGGCTTCACAAACAGCCATGCAGGAGCCTGCCTTGCCCATCAGCACCCCTTCAGCAGTCGTGTGGTTCTGGGCCTCAGAACCAACTGTGTGAAAAGCCTGCCCCACGCACCAGCACAACCTCAGTAGCTGCACACTGTTGGGCTTTGCAGCCAGCCATGCTGGGGGGCCTGCCCCAAACATGAGCATACACACAGCATTTGCATGAGGCAGGGCCTCACATCCAGCCATCCTGGGGCCAGAGCCACCTACCAAAGCACTTGCAGTAATCATCTCTGTCACAAAAGGGTGCATTAAGCCACCAAGGGGGTACCCCTGGAGAATATAACTGTTGGCCAGAAGGTAACATGCTTCTGGGCCCCATATGACATCTACATAAGGCCACTTATCCAAGATGAGGAGTCTTACTGGACCTACCAAATACATAGAAATAAACACACAGAATTGGGAAAAATGAGGAGACAGGACAGAGAAATATGTTCTGAACAAAGGAACAAGACAAAACTTCAGAAAAAGAATCAAACAAAATGGAGATAAGCAATCTACCTGATAAGGAGTTTAAGGTAATGATCATAAACATGCTCATCAAACTCAGGAGACGAATGGATGAATCCAGTGAGAACTTCATAAAAGTGTTAGAAAATACATTAAAATAAATCAGAGCTGAAGAATATAATAACTGAAATGAAAAATGCACTAGAGAGAATTGGACAAGAGTAGACTGAACAATACAAAGGAATGAACCAGCTGAACAGAAAGAGAATTTTTAAAAAATAAGGATAGTTTAGGAACTTCTCGAACATTAAGGAGTTCCATAAGGAGAAGAGACAGAGAAAGGGGCAGAGAATTTATTTGAAGAAATAATAGCTGAAAAGTTCCCTAACCTGTAAATATATATGCATCCAACACAGAAGCAACTAAATACATAAAGCAAGTGTTAACAGACATGAAGGAAGAAACTGACAGTAACACAATAGTAGGGCAATTTAACAGCCCACTTACATCAATGGAAATCATCCAGACAGAGAATCAATAAGAAAACATTGGTCTTGAAAGACTTATTAAAACAGATAGACTTAATAGATTTACACAAAATATTCCACCCTGAAACAGCAGAATACACATTTTTTCAAGTGCACATGGAATATTTTTCAGGATAAATTACCTGCTAGGTCACAAAAAAGTCTCAATAAATTTAAGAAGATTGAAACTGTGTCTTTTCTGATCACAACTGTATGAGACTAGATACCAACCAAAAGAAAAAAAAAAAAAAAACAGAAATGTGGATTCTAACCAACAAGCTATTAACCAGTGAGTCACTGAATAAAGCAAAGAGGAAATAAAAAATAGTAGGAGATAAATGAAAATTGAAACAACACTCCAAAACCTATAGATACAACAAAAACAGTTATAGGAGTGAATTTTACAACAATACAGGTGTATCTCTTGAAACTAGAAAAATCTCAAATAAACAATCTAACCTTACACCTAAAGGAAATAAGAGTAACAAACAAAACCCAAAGTAAGTAGAAGGAAGGAATAATAAATATCAGAGTGGAAATAAATAGAGACTAAAAAAAAAAACCCAATAGGTCAATGAAACTAATGGCTGGTTCACTGAAAAGATAAACAAAATTAATATAACTCAGGAATAAAAGAGAGAGTGTCTTAATAAATAAAATCAGAAAAGAAGAGTAAAAGTTACAACTGACACCACAGAAATACAAAGGATCATAAGAGATTACTACAAACAATTATTCACCAATAAAATGGACAACCTTGAAGAAGTAGATAAAACTCCTAGAAACATACAATTTCCCAAGACTGAATCAGAAAGAAATAGAAAACGTGAAATGACCAATTACTAGTAATGAAATTGAATCCATAAAACAAACAAGCAAAAACTCCCAACAAACAACCCCGGACTAAACAGCTTCACAGGTGAATTCTACCAAATATTTAGAGAAGAGTTAAAACTTATGATTTTCAAACTAATCCAACAAATTGAAGAGGAAGGGAACACTTCCAAACCCATTCTACAAGGCCACCATTACCCTGATACCAAAACCAGACAAACACACCACAGGGGGTGGGGGGTGGGGTGGGAATTACAGGCCAATATTCAATATTCATGATAAATACAGATACAAAAATCCTCAACAAAATGCAAGCAAGAAAAATTAAACAATACATACAAAGGAGCACAGACCATTATCAGGTGGGTTTATCTCGGGGATGCAAGGATGGTTCAATAACTACAAATCAATCAATGTATAACCGTACTTAAAAAAAGAAAGATAAAAATCATACAATCATTTCGGTAGATGCATAAAGTTCTTCTGACAAAATTCAACATCAACTTATTATAAAAACTCTCAACAAAGTGGGTATAGAGGGAACATACCTCAATGTAATAAAGACCATATATGACAAACCCACAGCTAACATTATTCTCAATTGTTAAAAGCTGACAGCATTTCCTCTAAGACCAGGGACAAGACAAGGACATCTACTCTCACCACTTATATTCAACATGGTATAGGAAGTCCTAACCACAGCAATCAGACAAAAACAATCCAAATTAGAAGGAAGAATAATGCTATCATTGTTTGCAGGTTACATGATACTATATACAGAAATCCTAAAGATGTCACCATAAAACTATTAAAACTAGTAAGTGAATTCAGTAAAGTTGCAGGTTACAAAATTGATATACAGAAATCTGTTGCATCCCTATACACTAAAAACAAACTATCAGAAAAAGAAATTAAGAAAACAATCCCATTTACAATTGCATCAAAAAGAAAAAAATAGCTAGAAATAAATTACATTTATTTAGTTTAAATTAAATAAGAGTACAGGTCTTTTACCTGTACTCTTAAAAGTATAAAACATTGATGAAAGAAATTAAAGACTACACATGTAAGTGGAAAGATACACTGTGCTCATGGGTTGGAAGAATTAATACCGACAGAATCAACAGAATCAACACAATCTCTATCAAAAAACCAATAGTATTTTTCCCAGAAATAGAGCAATGATCTTAGAATTTGTATGAAACCACGAAAGACCCTGAATAGCCAAAGCAATCTTGAGAAAGAACTACAAACCTGGAGGTATCATGCTCCCTGATTTCAAACTATACTTCAAACCTACAGTAATCAAAATGGTATGGTCCAGGCACAAAAACAGGCAGATAGATCAATGGAACAAAATAGTTTGGAAAAGAACCCATGCTTATGTGGTAAATTAATCTATGATAAAATAGGCAAGAACATAAAATGAGGGAAAGACAACCTCTTCAACAAGTGGTGTTGGGAAAACTGGACAGTTACATGCAAAAGAATGAAACTAGACCAGTTTTTTACACCATATACAAAAATAAGCTCAAAATAGATTAAAAACTTAAATGTAAGTCCTTAAACCATAAAATTCCTAGGGAAA
>NW_006785319.1:1214317-1247195 GCF_000442215.2 Lipotes vexillifer
GTAGGCAGTAAGCTCTTGATGTCATTTGTTGGATCTATCTCTTCAGGCAAAGGAAATGAAAGCTAAAATAAACTAATAGGACTGCATCCAACTAAAAAGATTTGCACAGCAAAGGAAACCATGAACAAAACAAAAAGGCAGCCTACTGAATGGGAGAAAATGTTTGCAAAGGCTATGTCTGATAAGAAGTTAATAACCAAAATATACAAAGAACTCATACAACTTAACACCAAAAAAAAAAACCCCAAAAAAACAAAAAAACCCAATTTAAAAATGGGCAGATGACCCGAATAGCCATTTTTCTAAAGAAGACATAGAATGACCAACAGACATATGGAAAGATGCTCAACATCACTAATCATCAGGAAATGCAAACTGAACCACAATGAGATGTCACCTCACACCTGTCAGAATGGCTATTACCAAAAAGACAATAAATAACAAGTGTTAGCAAAAATGTGAAGAAAAGAGAACACTTGTGCATTGTTGGGTGGGACTGTAATTTGAAGCAGCCACCTTGGAAAACAGTAAAAAGAGTCCTCAAAAATTAAAAATTAGAACTACTGTATGATTCAGCAATTCCACTTCTCATATTTACCTGAAGAAAACAAAAAAAGTAATTCCAAAAGAGATATGCACCCATGTGTTTACTGCAGCATTATTTACAATAGTCAAGATATGGAAGAACCTAAGTGTCAATTGATAGATGAATGATAAAGAAGATGTGGTATATACATATACCATGGAACATTACTCAGCCATAAAAAAGAATGAAATCTTGCCATATGCAACAAAATGTTTTCATCTAGAGGGTATTAAGCTAAGTGAAATAAGTCAGACGGATAAGGACACATATCACGTGATCTTACTTACATATGTTATCACAAAAACCAAAAAAATAAGCAAGAAAGAAACAGAATCACAGATACAGAGATCAAACTGGAGTTTGCCAGAGGGGAGGAAGATGAGGGGATGAGTGAAATAGGTGAGGAGGATTAAGAGGTACAAACTAAAAAATAAATAAGTCATGGGGATGTAATATACAGCACAGGGAATATTGTCAATAATACTGCAATAAATTTATTTGAGGACAGATGACTACTAGACTTACTGTAGTGACCATATCATAATATATTCAAATGTTGAATCACTATGTTGTACACCTGAAATTAATATAATACTATCTGTCAACTATACTTCAATAAAAATAGAAACAAGGGCTTCCCTGGTGGCACAGTGGTTGAGAGTCCGCCTGCCGATGCAGGGGACACGGGCTCCTGCCCTGGTCCGGGAAGATCCCACATGCCACGGAGCGGCTGGGCCCGTGCGCCATGGCTGCTGAGCCTGTGCGTCCGGAGCCTGCGCTCCGCAACGGGAGAGGCCACAACAGCGAGAGGCCTGCGTACCGCAAAAAAAAAAAAAAAAAGGACTAAGTTACCTATTTTCAAATAACAGAATTTTTTTGTTCAAATAAGCAATAAGTGTGTTTTCTGCCTATTGACTGCATTTTGTTGCTCTGTTCTTTAAACAGAAGGATCTGTTCACATAGATGGGTCAAGGAAAAGGATATTTTTGGACAAAATGAGCATTTTATTTTAGTTTTCATTTTATCTCTTTGAAGCTTCTGATGCTCTTTTTTTTTGTTCCTAAGAGCTGACACAGGAAGACAGGCCTGGAGCACTTCCATGGGGGAAATCTTTTCTCTCCAGAAACATTAGGATTGAACTAAGGGTCAAACTACTGAGGCTTAGATGGAAGCCTGGAATTTCTCCCACTATGCCTTGGCCTTCTTTGTCTAAACCCATCTCCCATCATAATCAAAGTACTAAATAAAATACAGAAGGCTGAAGTACAATGTACCTCAGCCTGTGGGAAAAGGTACTAAAATGTCCACTGGCCCACGATGTGATAAGCAGCTTAGACCTGCCTACAGCTGAGGCAGAGGGGCCTCCAACTTAGGAGGGCTCATCACACCAGGACACTAGTTGGTCAGGTTGGGGCAAAGCATCCTCCCAAGAAAAGAACCAGTTTGTTCAGGGATCCTAAAAGGTGGTTAACTCTGGCAAGGAAAGCTTCAGGATTTTGTTCCCTATCCATTTATCTATCCATCTCTTTCCACCAGAAACTCAATTCACATTTTGTTACCTTGCTAGTGCCCTAATGTGTTAGGCTGAATAATGGCCTCCACAGATGTCCATATCCTAGTCCCCAGAACCTGTGAATAGGTTATCTTACATGGTAATAAGAACTTAACAGATGTGGTCAAGTTAAGGATCTTGAGACGAGGTGATAATCCTGGATTACCCAGGTGGGTGCACTGTAATTACAAGGGTCCTTATAAGACAAGAGGGGATGGGGAGAGAAGCATAAAAGGTGTGTGATGTGGGGCTCTGATTTAAGGAATCGAGTAGCCTCTAGAGTTGGGAAAAGAAAGACAAGGTGATTCTCTCCTAAAACTTCAGAAGGACCAGGTCCTGCTGATACCTTGGTTTTCATCCCGTAAGACTCATTTCGGACTTCTGACATCCAGAACCATAAGATTCCAGAACTAAATTTGTGTTGTTTGAAGCTACTAAATGTGTGGTAATTTGTTACAGCAACAGTAGGAAACTGATATATCTTAAAATTCTTTTAAATACTGTGGAACAAGGATATTTAAAGTAGACCTTGTTATAGTCCTATTATAACTTATATAATTAAGATTCTAATGTCTATAATTGGGAAAAAACATATATCAACAGGTGAGCAGAAACCCTTACCAAATGTGTATACTACATATTACATTTCACAAATTTATTCTACTTGATCTTTATGACAAGTGTGCAAAGCAGATAGGGAAGATACTCAAGTTCTTTTTATATTTCTAGAAACTGAGGTGCAGAATGTTTCAGTCACATAGCTGAATTCAGATAGAGAACCAGTTCAAAACTCAAATTCTTGCGCTCCACCCCAGACCTACTGAATCAGAATCTCTGCAGGAGACTCTTATGCATATGGACGTTTGAGAAGCGCTAGCCTGGAGCAGCCTGCGCGTTGATGTTGTGAATAAAGTATTATTGGAATACACCCATGCCCTTTCATTTATGTATCTTCCATGACGGTTTTTGTAACAAGGACAGAGTTGAGTAGATGCGTCAGAGACTTTATGGTCTGCAAAGCCTAAAAGGTTGATTCTCTGACCCTATGCAGCAAAAACATGGCGACTTCTGGTGAGGATACAGCACAATCTAAAACTGGGTGGTAAATGAATAATTATATGGTTTTTCAGGATGATAAGACAAATGGCCGAGAAAATGGTTATAAGATAACTAACACATTAGCCAACTACTTGTTTCTGAATATGTCCATTTTTCCTGCATTTCTGAATGTACTGGAGCTCATTCCATAAAAACCCACTGGAATTCAGAATTATAATGTGATAATAACCCAATAATGAGTCCATTTAGCTTTCTAAAGTGTGTTAAAATAAAATCATATTTGTTACTACAATTAGCGCACTGAAATAAATCTGAAATGCAAGGTTAGAATGAGATAAGCCTCTCTAATGGAGAAAAATACAGCTCTTACAGCTTTAAACTGATATGAACCACAAACGCACAATAAAAAATGACCCCACACATTACTTTAGCCCTTTCATGAATATACTGAGAATTACATTTTCTCTAGCATTATCAAGAAATACAATAGTTTAATATTGGAATCAATATTCACATACTATTTACACAACCCATACTATGCTTTCATATCACAATTCTTATTAAGGCCATGTCCCTAACATGGAAATAACTTTATTGGCAATAGGAGATGTTGATGGGATTATAACAAAAAAAGAGACTTTTATCTATGTATCTCACACATGCAGGAAATTGCCATTCAAGTAAAAGTCAAAAAGTCTGGAGTAACGCTAGAAACTCTGCTGGTTTTCTCATTTCAGAAGTAGGCTTGGTTCAGAAAGGGAAAAAAAAAAAATCACTGCTTATTGGAAATTTACAATCAAGGAAAACAACTTTCTCCACCACCACTGCCAATTCTCCTTGAGTTGTTTCAGGATGTAATTTTCAAACCAAAAAACTGACATTGATTACATTCAAGAATTACTCTGAGAAGTTGGCAAAATCAACAACAACAATAACAAAATATATTTATGGCAGTCTGACATACAGTATATTATAAAATTCACTTAGATGTGCTGAGGTTCCCACCTTACCAGACTCCTGCTAGCTTTCATTGACTTGATTACTGGTAATAGAAAACTGTAATGGAAACAATCTAAAATGACTCAATTACAGTAAAACTTCAGGCAATATGCTATTACTTTGGGGCATAATACTGTTGATTTACTTTTCTATTAGTCTTCAGCTGGAAGAGAAACAACCATGGCTGAAAGATAGGGATTGTGGGTCAGATGCCTGGGTGCACATGGGGAGGAGGGGTTAGGGGAGAGTTGGAACTACATCACTGAGATATTTTGTTACACTGCTTTTTGTTCTATGAAGTTTGCTTTAAAATTAAAAGTTGACTCTTGAATTTTTATTAGTCTATAATAACAGTATGCTTGCGGCACATTAATAGAAACAATTTCTCTCGAACAAATAAGTGATATTAGAAGTTATACACACGTACATCTATGCTACTTTAAAATAATATAAACAGAACAATCCTCTGGAAAAATAATCAGATTAATTTAATTTTCTTTAAAGTAATTTAACACTTGATGTAAATTTTTTTAAAAAAACTAAAGCGCTACTTTTAAAATATGTTGATATATTTCTCCTTGTTTAAGTCATTTTAGAAAAAATATATTTGCTGTATTAGTATTAACTAAAAATTAAAGCAAGAAGATCCTATTATATTTTCTAAACATTCTCTCTTTTGACTTCATTTAGAATTACAAATTATAACGTACTTTGCAGCAAAACACGAAGGTGTGCTTTGAACTGGCATTGTAACTGGGAAACATTTTCCAAACAAATTTGTCTGTGTTTATCTGTTGACCCGAGATCTTGCTTTTAACTTTTCTCACTATCCTCACCATTCTCAGCTCTCAAAGGAATAATACAAGGAATAGAAATATAGTTTAAAATCTTTCTTAGCATGAGATGCTGGTAATACTCAACAAACTCTAAAATAAACAGCTGACGGAGAGAATAAGGGGAAGAATGAACAACCATCAAACGTTCCCACACATACTTGGAAAGCTGCTTGGGCCACAGATCAAATGAAGCTCAGCCGGAACCCACATATAGGCACATCCCTGAAGGGATGATGGCTTTGGAAATGTCCTATTTCAAGAATGTCTCTGATGCCACAGGGTCTCTTTCTTAGCCAACCAGCGTCATGAGTTCATTTGACCCCAGTGAGAGGCACTAACAGAGCTGGTCACATCACACCCAGCTGTGAGACTCCCAGGAGAGGCCACGTGTCTGTGATACGTGGGAACCATTGCCAGGGCAGTGCCCATTGCCAGGGAACCATTGCCAGGGCAGTGGCCGCATGATGGCTTTATCCTCCATTCCCCATGATTGGGGAGTTTAAATGTCAGCAGTGACATATACACAGTGCGTGCACTGACACCGAAACCACCTCAACTCCCAATATTAAAAAAATACAGACCCCCCCCTCCCCAGCTATAAGGAAAAAATAGCACAATTAGGAGAAACATTGAAAGAGGCAGCATGGAAAATAAAGTACTCATGAGCAGAAAAAGAAGAGAATCCCCTCTTACTCCACTCTAGAACAAGCTTATTGCAAAGAACCTCCCCCATCGCCTTGCCCAATGCCCTGCCAAATGGGGAGGGTGGCGCTTAGGAAATCTATAACTTGTGTCCCCAGAGGAGTCATTAAAAATGTCATATCTGGGAAAGGAATCAATCTAAAATTAGAAAAAAAATGCTTTTTTATCTATGTTGTCCAACAGAAATACAATGAGAGCCAGATATGCAATTTAAAAATTTCTAGCTGTTACATAAAGGGTAAAAAGTAACAGGTGAAATTAATTTTAATTGTACATGTAATCCAGTATGTACTCAAATGTTATCATTTCAAAGTGTAATTAATGTTAAAAAAATTAGTGTTGCTTTAGTATCTTTTTTGGTACTGTTTACAAAATCCAGTGTGTATTTCACACTTACAGCACATGTCAATTTGGACAAGCCAGCTTTCAAGTGCTCAACAGCTACATGTGAACAGTGGCTACCATATTGGAAAATGCAGTTTTAAATTTTAAAACTATGTTGATTTCATATGAAAAAGAGAGAATTGTCATTTCTGTATTTATTGTCATGCTCGGAAATTTCTTCCCCAGCTTAAGAACATTTGATCTTTTTTCAGTGACTTTATGTTTATTGTTTTATTTCATCTAAATCTTTATTGCAACTGTTGTGTATTTGGGATAAGGTATTTGCCAGAGATAATTATCTATCGGGTTTCTAATCACTTGTCCCTAGATGTTTTATTGATTAAATTCATCATTTATCCACCAATTAAAATTTACTTTATCACATACTGAAATATTTTACATACATTAGTCTATTTTTTAGCCATTGTATTCTATTTCATTGGCATATCTTTCTAATTTCCAGCCAAGACTATTTTAATTTTTGCAGCTTTATAAATTAATGTCTTTCTTCAGCACTTGACACATCCTCCATTTGTGTGTCGACTGCAGGAGGGGGCAATGACGGTGTTGCTTTTCTGGGTCTAGATAATATATTTCAACACTTAAGTTTGTCTTAGTGTTGACTTGACATATCAGTCAGTTAAAACCCCCAGACTTTCACACATGGACTGTAGTTTTGCCAAGTTTCCTTAAGTTGTGGGATTAAAAAAAAAAACAAAAAAAAAACACATTACTGCAGGGCAATATGTTCTCTGATACTAAATTATCTCCTTTTAATTTTGGATGATGAGTTGATCCTTTAAAAACCTAATGTTGAAGTAAGTGTCCAATGTATTGACTGTTTGCTTCAGCTTTTCTCGCCTCAAAATTAAGTGAATATGCTTTTAGATAGTAATAAAATTATAAGATAACAACGGAATAGAACACGTGAAACCTGAGCAAGAGCCAGTTATACAGCAGTATAGGTTAGCATTTATAGTCCTCTTAGGTTGATACCAACTTATTAAAAATAGACCCTTTCCACTATTTTTCAATAAGTCAGTACTTACAGACATGTAATTCACATCTTCTACTCAATTTTATCTGTAAGAGTTAGAAACTTAGAGGCTTAGATGAAATCCTGTATATTCTTTGACATTGCTCTGATCTAGTCAAGATAATCTTTCTTGAAAGGAAAATGAAATTAATTGGGCATTAACATTCTTCATGAGACATTCCTACTCTTCACTAGCATTTTGTATTTTCTTAGTATTCAAACTTCTTTTATTTAATAACACAGCTTAAAATTTCCTAGGACATTTACTCCCTTTAGCTTAGTGTTCTAGCACTCATTTGTCTTTTCCGCCAGTTTGAAAGTGCCACAAATATTCATTTTATTTCCATTATTACTTTAGGATTAATATTAGTGGTTCTGTTCTTACACGTCAAGGAATCTTTTGGTGTCCTGAAACGGAAATAATCCAGACTTGGAAATGTGTTCCTCTTTAGAGTCATCATTAGTTTCTCACTATCGACTCAGCCAACGAGTACTTACGACCAAAGCCATACATCACCAATAGTGTGAGTCTGAGAAAATGAAAATTAGGAGGTAAATTTTGCTTATTCTCTATAATCTACTAATTCTGTACCACCTTCATTAAGCTCTTCTCTATGTACTTCAACCTAAAAACAATCCTTAAGTTCTTTTGAGCACTTTTGGCATTTTTCAGAAATTATCAGTTTTGTACCTTTCGAATGTTATTCTAAAAGGTTTTCCTCAGAATATTTAATCA
Source organism: Lipotes vexillifer (assembly GCF_000442215.2). Taxonomy (NCBI): domain Eukaryota; kingdom Metazoa; phylum Chordata; class Mammalia; order Artiodactyla; family Lipotidae; genus Lipotes; species Lipotes vexillifer. The sequence goes on from NW_006785319.1 coordinate 1,222,208, forward strand.
CCATCTTAGCATTAGTATATTAACAGCTGTTATCAGAACACCGCTTAGAAAGAGAACTAAAATGTTTGAGGGGAAAACACTCTAACAAAGCCTTGGGTATTGAATGTGAGACACCAAGGATCTTCATCTTTTGCAGAAATTTTCTCTGTAACATAAGGTGACAATTTTGTGTTAATCCCCAAACAGAAGGAAAACAAAGAGATAGTATAAGTAAAATGTATGGAGCTCCAAGAATAGTTCAGAATAGAACCTCACCATGTAAAGCGCAGGAATTTTGAGACAGCCCCTCAGCTCTTATATTTCATATAAGAAATATAAGGAGTCCACACAAAGTTTATCCAAATTCCCAGCAAGCAGGTCCCATTTAACATCTAAGTTATATGTTGGTTATATAATAAAAAAAAAATCAGGTACCTAAATCTTGAGGAACCATGCTCATCATTTCTTTAAGCTTCTTAGAAAATTATCTAACCATTAATTATTCATCTTTCCTTTTTTAAAACAAATGCCACTAATCATGGTTAAATTATCCATTTCTGGGTCTCCACAGTGATGAAGTTCTGACACTTTACTTCTGATACTCAAAAGCTCTGGGCTCTTTGTAGTTCCAATAACTGTGTCTCAATAATTAGAAGACAAAGTAGTTGTCATTTTATAGCTTAAAAAATAAAAATAAAAAAGCCACTTGACAAAAGAAAAATATAATCAAGTAGCTTAATTCTCAACACACAGGTTGAAAGCTCTGTGCTAGAACACTTCAAAAAGAGAGGACCCTATGAGGGTCCCATTTGCTTTGGTCATCTACCTGTCTGAATTGAGCTGTAACTATCAATCCATTTCATTAAGAGTTTATGAGTAAATGTGTGGATCGTTATGTCTTTGCAAGAGGTTTCCTAAGGCAAACTTACAGTGCAACCTGTGTAACTACCTCTTTGACTTCTATTGAAATATCTAATTCAAACAGCATTCACAGTGCTGGGGGGAAAATGTCAGAATGTTTAAGAAGAAAAGGAAAAGATTTCTGAACTCAGATTCACATGCACAACTTAACATTTTATATGGTCATTGTACTACCTATGTACAAAGAGGTAGAAATGAAATGTCTGATTTTAAGAACTGTTTTCTTCTAGTACTATATATATATATATTTTTTTTTTCCTTTTGCTACATCATGTGTCTATACCACACCAAGTAACACCAATTAAATAAGTGACACTCACAGATTGGCCAACAACAAAAATGATCTTGGATGTTTGGAAACTATGCAATTCAAGAAAGGAAATTACCAGGGACTTCCCTGGTGGCGCAGTGGATAAGACTCCATGCTACCAATGCAAGGGGCCCGGAAGTAGATCCCACATGCAACTAAGAATTCACATGCCACAACTAAGGGGCCCGTGTGCCACAACTAAGAAGCTCGCGAGCTGCAACTAAGTAGCCTGCCTGCCGCAACTGAGACCTGGCACAACCAAATAAGTAAATAAATAAATTTTTTTTAAAAAAGAAACGAAATTACCTAAGAATAAATGTCACATCAGAAGCAAAAGTAAATTCCAGAAAAATTTTAGGTAATAGATTCAACAAGATTAAGTAAAATCTTACGTATATAATGCTTCAGTATAAATTCATCAAGTGAGACAAATGAGATCAGAGTGTGAAACTACTGAGAAAAAAAATACTTGCCGAGTCTAAAAACATACTGGATGCAGTGCAAATCAGACCTATTTACACTCAAGTGAAACAAAACTTTCTTAAAAAGGCAAGACATTTAAAATCACTCACGTAAATATTCTAGGTGAGAGATGAATCAAAATAAAGAATACTAGAATGTATACAAGTAACGGTGTCAAAGATAGACAGTGAGCAGAAACCCTAAAATACAAAATCAACTCCCAAAGTATCTTATTGTAGTTATAAAAATGCGATTTCAAAAATAATTATTAATACAAAAATTCAAAATTTATTTTATTTTTGCTATATTCACTAGTTTGTTTCATTTTTTAAATTTCACATGTAAGTGATACCATACATTATTTGTCTTTCTCTGTCTGACTTATTTCATTAAGCAGAATACCCTCCAAGTCCATCCATGTTGCTGCAAATAGCATTATTTCATTCTTTTTTATGGCTGAGTAATATTCCATTGTATATACGTACCACATCTTCTTTATCCATTCATCTGTTAATGAACACTTAGGTTGCTCCCATGTCTTGGCTATGGTAAATAATGTTGCTATGAACACTGGGGTGCATGTATCTTTTCGAATTAGTGTTTTGGGGTTTTCTGGATAAACACCCAGGAGTAGAATTGCTGGGTCATATGGCAGTTCTATTTTTAGTTTTTCAGGAACCTCCATACTGTTTTCCACAGTGGCTGCACCAATTTATATTCCTGTCAACAGTGAAATAGGGTTCCCTTTTCTCCACATCCTTGCCAACACTTGTTAATTGTTGTCTTTTTGATGATAGCCATTGTGACAAGTGTGAGGTGATACCTCATTGTAGTTTTGATTTGCATTTCCCCGATGATTAACGATGTTGGGCATATCTTTACGTGTCTCTTGGCCATCTGCATGTCTTTTTTTGGAAAAATGTCCATTCAGGTCTTCTGCCCCTTTTTCGATCACGTTGTTCACTTTTTTGATGTTGAGTTTTATGAGCTGTCTATATATTTTGAATATTAACCCATTATCAGTAATATCATTTGCAAATATTTTCTCCAACTCAGCATTTCAATTCAAATTCCCATTCATTTAATAAAATATTAATATAAAATTCAAAATCTATAGTGAATATTTTAGTAATATGAATCCAAAATCTCAAATTCTAAATTATATTAAAATTAGAATGAGAGAAAGGGAAAAACACTACCTTTCTAGTAAATAGAAAAATTAAAAATTTTCATTAAATTAAGGTCATGCTTTCTTTACTCTTTCAAGTTTAGTAAAATTTCAAAATGAATTAAAACACTAATCTATGAAAAATTAAATATTTTGATTTCTAAACTTATATATTTTATTTAAGTGAGTGGTTTTGACATTAACATAGAGGCTGCTTGCATCATTTCTATCCTTGATAGTGTACAATTTTAAGACTCAGCTAATTGGTCTGATTAGTTTGATTGCCCAAAAATGAAAAAAGTTCTTTCATATACGTTTTCAGGATGATAAAAGTTTGACACCCACAATTTATTTTACTCCAGAATCACTGAATCAAAATTCTTCTGAGTGATCATCTAATGAAGTGATCACCATCGGATTACCTGCAAGAAGAAAACTCTTCAAAGCTTCCAAATGGGATTTCCAACCACAGTGTGGGAAACATAGCCTCTGAATTCATCTTGTGCATGGTTACTAATCCTAGAAAATATTTTTAAAAACTGTATCTTTGAAAAGGTCAAGATGAGAAAATAATTTTACTGTAACCCCGTTTCATTTTCTTATAGATGGGCTTAGCCCAGAATGTACCAAGCTGAGTCATAAGTAACAGGGGTCCTGTTTTTCTTAAGGAGTATGGATGTCTGTCTATTCAGATATTCAAAAGCACCAGCCCAATTTGCAAAGTTTTATTGAAAAGGATAATTTCTGTAGCTGTGTATCAACCAGCAAAAAGCAGGCATAAACCCTTTTTCTCAAACATAGAATTTAGAGTAGAAAGCATTTGGAGATCTGTACAATTCAATTCTGTACAATCAAAGCCCTCTTTAAATTTAAGGTTATTTTATAAATAACTGGCAGCTCTGGTAGGGTTGGAGTGCTCCTACAGCTCTCTAGGAAGATTTTTGGCAGAAAATACTTGTTGACTATTGTATCACATCCTGAAATAGATGTACTTTTTCCTTCGATTTTTAAAAAATGCTAGTGACTAACTAAATATTGTGAAAGTACCATCCCTGCTTTCTTCAAACATTTTTTCCAATTTCATCCCATCTTCTTTGAAGAATTTTGATACATCAATTATAATGACAGCTCTATTAACGGCCTCCAATAACTTTTGAAACTATTTTTTATTTCCTTGTCTCACTATAATCAACTGTTGAGTACAATTCACTTCTTCAGTAGATTATTCCAAACAGAGAAAAGAAAATCTAACGTTTTTAGTCTTAGCCTAGTCCTGTCCAGCAATGAACAAATCACGATACAGCTGAAAAACAAAGGCTTATATTATCAAAAGCATTGCATTCCAAAAATAACCAAAAAGGGGAAAAAAGAACCTCCAGAAAGTGCTGCATTCCAAGACAAGCCATGGAAAAGAGAAAAGGTTCTTACTTTTCAAAGATGGAAACATCCTACCAATTCATGGTCAAATTTGAATTAAAATTATATCATTTATTTTTCTCTTTATTTGACAAGTTCTTTCCTTCAGAAAATTAAAATAATTTTTTTTTAATTTACCGTGCTAAAATGTTTATGAGTTTTTCCTTTGACCCTTTTCTTGAGATCCACCAAGACCTGCATCCTTGGTCTCACCCAGTGAAGCCAATGAACTGACCTCAACCCTCTCCTTCCTTGAGACCTTTGGCCTTCTGCTCAGACCTCCAGGCCTTGGTTGCCTTTGGTCAGTCCAACCAGGCAGTGAATTGAGTCTTGATTCCTTTTGGTTCTCAGCCATTTGATTCACTTCTATCTCACAGTCATTTGAACTGTTTCGGTCCAGAGTCACTTGTTCTTCAGCACTGAGAGGCATTACTGAGAGACTGATGTCTGTCTCTATTAAGTGGTTTGTCTGCAGAGTTGCAAAAATTTTGAGTGACAATGGTACCCACTACTCAACCGGATCACTGGACTGCTGTTTACAAGATGTGAGCCACGTTTCAGCTGAATAGTTTACAAGTGGCCCTGAGTCACGTCCTGTGCTGTGATATTGTCTTGATTCATCTGTTGAAGACATCTTCATATTTTCTTCTCTGTGAGTGTCTGTTCTTATGCAACACTGGGGACAACCAATACTAGGACTGTTCCCTGGCTTCTCCCCCAAATCTTGTTATCTGCATTTGGCCAGTTGAAATGCCAAAAATGACCCAACCTTAGGTTGGACTATGATTTGCCTTCTTTAAAGGTATTTCTTCAAACCTGTACTCCAAAAACTGTAAGACGCTGATTCAAGAAATCAAAGATGACACAAACAGATGGAAAGATATACCTTGTTCTTTGATTGGAAGAATCAATGTTGTTAAAATGACCAAGGCAATCTACAGATTCAATGCAATCCCTAACAAATTACCCATGCCATTTTTCACAGAACTGGAAAAAAAATTTTTTTTTAATTTGTATGGAAACACGAAAGACCCTGAATAGCCAAAACAATCTTGAGAAAGAAGAACGGAGCTGGAAGAATCACACTCCCTGACTTTGGACTATACTACAAAACTACAGTAATCAAAACAGTATGGAATTGGCACAAAAACAGACACATAGATCAATGGAACAGACAGAGTGCCCAGGAATGAACATGCACTCTTATGGTCAATTAACCTATGACAAAGGAGGCAAGAATCTACAATGGAGAAAAGATAGTCTCTTCAGTATGCAGTGCTGGAAAAACTAAATATATATAACTAAATCACTCTGCTGTACACTAGAAACTAAAGTAACGTTGTAAATTAACTGTATGTCAATAAAAAAAAAAAAAATGACCCAAACTTAGGTCAGCCTGGGATCGGCGTTCTTTAGAAGCATCTCTTCACTTTTATGTGGAGAGACTGATATACCTTAATTGTAATGCCCTAAAAATTCCTAGAGTCTTATTTTATTTATTTTAGTATCTAAACTCTACTTAAAGAATTTAATTTCTTCTAGGAGGTTAAGCACTCATACTGTACATAGACCACTTGCTATTGTATTCACTAGATTTAGTTAGTTCTCAAGAGGGTTCTAAATATCTCTTGACATGTTAGTTCCAATAGGGCATAAAACCCCAAAGACAAAATAAAATTCTACCAGGAAAAATATCCTTTATCTAAGAAATTAATTACCATCTAATGGATGGATATGTCTATTACATGGTTGAAATGATTCAGAAATATCTAATACTTATTACAAAGACATATTTTAGTTGATTCTTGGGATAACAGGATTTTGTAGGTAACTTCTACATGAAATTATGAAATCCTCAATTCCAGAATCCTCCCCTGGAATCATGAACAGATTTTAAAATTCTGACAGTTAATATTGCTTTACAGAAGGCCCCTACCCTAGACATACTGAATTATGCCAAGCCTTATTTTCACTGATGAATAAAAACAAGAACGTGGGCTTGGGTCCTTCCTCAGAAAACAAGAATTCATTCCTAACTACCACTAATCTAAGCCTTTACTCTGGAGTCTTTTTGCTAAGTCATTTCCTCTTGTCTGGAAAATGTAAAGATTTCTTATTCACGTCCATATTCAACACCTGCATAGACCAAGAAATGTCACTGCAATTTTGAAAGGTATATACATCTTCAACTTTACTATTGCCAATTCTTCTCCAAAATATCAGTATCAACTTATATTTTACAGGTAGTTTCACTTCATTTTTAAATCCCTAATTTAGCATGTAAACTTACAATTAATAATTCATTATACAATTTTATGACTGATACTTATTTAGGTTTACCCAGTGTCAGATATTTTAGAAATTCTTTTGCTCACTCTTTTTTCTTAGTTCACTATTGAACTGTGTAGATTCATTTACTTGTTGCTTATTTCAACATGGGTGTATAATTTTTAAAATGTATCTTTTGGTGTTTCAAGAAAATATTTTGTATTTCATCTTGAATGAGTTTTTCTCATATAGTTGACAGGTGACAATTAATTCAGGTCTTTGGAAGTATTATTCATTATATATTCAAGGATTTTTTTGTTTATTAATAAAAATAGATGTCCCCTATTTAACCTTATATAGATAATCTATATTTTCTCTCTAGAAGCTTCTAACATTTTCTCATTATTATTGACATTATGCAGTTTCACTATGAGGTGTCAATGCATGACTGCTTATTTATCATTATTTATCATTTTATTTATCATTTTTTCTAAATCTGAAATCTTATTAGTTTCTTTAATTAAAAAGATACATTATGTCTTTAAATATTTTCTTAACTTCACTTGCTCTATTCTCTTCTTCTTAAACTCCTACTAGACATATTTTTAGAACATCTCTTCTATTCCCTTTTATTTTTAAATTGTAATTTACATCTTTGCTATATTTATTCTGTATTTCTATAGATTAATCTTCCAATTCATTAATTTCATCCTGTTTTCAGTCTAATGTTGAACTCTTCCAATGTTTTATTTTAATTTCAAAGACCATATTTTAATCTCTAGAATTCCTCTTTGATTCTATTTACAATCCAGTTATTCTGTTTTATAATGTTTAGATCTTGCCATTAGATTTCTTTTCCTTCTTTTTACCCTTTGAACAATTAAATCTTATTTAATTGGCAATCCATTTGCATTTTTGTATTATATAATCCATACAGCAATATATTACTGTTTCTTGTTTTTGTGGACTCTTTCTCAAGGCAATTTGCTTCCATATGAGCTTTGTAATTCTAGAATATCTATGGCAAGAGCTACCATATACAGAATGCATCAATCGTGGAGATATTTCCAGGGACAATTTTGCATCTGTATATACCAGGGTCCTTTGGTTTTTACCATTCTGGGACTATTTATAATAAATTTTTACCATGGGCTTCTTGCATTTCAAGATAACATGAATTTTCATGCCACAAGTATGCAATGTACAGGTTAAACATTCCAAATTCTCAGAGGAGTTTTCCCACTCACTAGCCAGGAGTGTCAACCCACTTCTGTGATTAATTTCTGTCAACATTTATAGGATACAGGCAGAGTTCCAAACCAGATAAGGTTTGTAATCACAGATGTAAAATTCATATAACAGTAGAAGAGCAGACTCAGACATAAAGTTTCTTCAAATTTTAGCTATTTGGAGCTGTCTGAACAGTACGTGTAATACAAAAGAAGGCCATAGACACCTGAGTTGATTTTTTGTAAGACACATATGAGGAGTACACCTTTCTTGACAAGGATGCTCTTTACTATTTCTTCCTACCTTATGACTAAGTCCCTATTTAATGTACTACTTTGTTTCTTAGACTCCAATGTAATACAACCTTGTTTCTTTCTGGATTTCCAGGTTCTTTACTTCTGATTCACCTCTTCATCTTTCACAAACAATTTTTGTCCTTCAATTTAGGGCATCGTATCTTGCGTTGAATACCAGCTATTTTTACTTCTCTGGTTTGGTAAATCCTCACATGAAGGTCCAGATTCGTAAACACTCTCAGGTATTTTCTCCACCAGTGGCCCTGGTTGAATTTCTAAAAACCTGTCCCAGTTCCTTGGTCTCAGCCCAAAGTATCTTACTTTTGGATAATTGGAATATGGAGGCCCAAGGGAGGATTATGCTAAGGTGATGTGTCTAGGAGTGCCAGGCGGGTCTCCCTCTGGACGTGGTGCCTTAGATCAGCCAAGGATAACTGTGCACACTACTGCTCCCTGGAAAGGAGACTCCTTCTCCTCTTGTACAGATAGTAAAAAGGTGATGCTAACCCCACAGGCATCCCAGGAGCTCTAAGCCTACAGGAAGGACACGAGTCTTGCTGGTTCTCTAGGGACAGAATTGTAACAGCTTTTCTCTGGTTGGCTGCAGGAAAAAGTAAAGCTGCCAATAGGCATACAGTGTGTACATTCCAAATTAGTGGAACGTGACTTCACAGCAAGGGCTGATATAACAGGGAAATAGGCAACAACCGAATGTAGATCCCTTTGTAAGTATTAAATACTATGAAATATACATAGTTCCATGATGATAACATTAATCATAACATAATCATTTATGATGTATGAAAGAAAGCCTTTAGACTCACATGGTAACTTGTAGTGCCCTGCCTTCCTCTGCACATGCCTAAGTAATTGAAATCAGCTTTTAGAGTAACAGGATATATAATTTCTGCCTCAGCAAGTGAGAGCAGTAGCTTCATCCTGAGCAGGCCAGCTTCTGGTTAAAAACCTGCGTGTGACTTTTCAGGTCCAATCAAAGGCAATTATAAAGGCTTTACTCAGAAAAGAGCTGCCCTCCCCACAGCAGACTTGTGCACAGACAGTACGCGGCAGGCTCTAAGAGGAGTTGCAGTCAAGGGCTTGGGTACCCCTGGCCAGTCGTGCCCTTAGATACATCCCTAGTCCAGGGGCCTCCATCCCTAGGTTGGAGGCCCTGGGTGGACATCTTCTTCAGGTGCCTCTTCTGAGGCTTCCTTTTTGAGAGGGGGAAGAGGTGGGGAAGCTTAAAGATATTGTCCCCATGCTGACTCAAATACTCATAGCCCTAACCCTCCCCCTCCTCCTGGCCCCCAGGTCCATGAAACTGCCGGAGCCTTCTGTCTCGGGGCGGGGGGGCTCCTTAACAGTGAGATGAACCTCCTGTCTGTGCTGATACACCTGATCCTCGACCAAAACATCATTTAAGGGAAGGGAAATTGAACAGGAAGCGTCGATGGTTTCTCCAGTTTTAGCCTCTTGAATGTACTACTGCAGAAGTGACTAAATCCCTATTTAACGCATCCCTTGGTTTCCTAGACTCCAACGTAATACAACGTGGTTATCTTCTGGATTTCCAGTTCCTTTACTTTTTTTTTTTTTTGTAAGTCTGAAAACTCTTTTTTTTTTTACATCTTTATTGGAGTATAATTGCTTTACAATGGTGTGTTAGTTTCTGCCTTGCCTCAAAGTGAATCACACCCTCCCTATCCCACCCCTCTAGGTGGTCACAAAGCACCGAGCTGATCTCCCTGTGCTATGCGGCTGCTTCCCACTAGCTATCTATTTTATGTTTGGCAGTGTATATATGTCCGTGCCTCTCTCTCACTTTGTCACAGCTTATCCTTCCCCCTCCCTGTGTCCTCAAGTCCATTCTCTAGTAGGTCTGTGTCTTTATTCCTGTCTTACCCCTAGGTTCTTCATGACATTTTTTTTTCTTCGATTCCATATATATGTGTTAGCATACGGTATTTGTCTTTCTCTTTCTGACTTACTTCACTCTGTATGACAGACTCTAGGTCCATCCACCTCATTACAAATAGCTCAGTTTCGTTTCTTTTTATGGCTGAGTCATATTCCATTCTATATATGTGTCACATCTTCTTTAACCATTCACCTGATGATGGACACTTAGGTTGTTTCCATCTCCGGGCTACTGTAAATAGAGCTGCAATGAACATTTTGGTAAATGACTCTTTTTGAATTATGGTTTTCTCAGGGTATATGCCCAGTAGTGGGATTGCTGGGTCATATGGTAGTTCTATTTGTAGTTTTTTAAGGAACCTCCATACTGTTCTCCATAGTGGCTGTACCAATTCACATTCCCACCAGCAGTGCAAGAGTGTTCCCTTTTCTCCACACCCTCTCCAGCATTTATTGTTTCTAGATTTTTTGATGATGGCCATTCTGACCGTTGTGAGATGATATCTCATTGTAGTTTTGATTTGCATTTCTCTAATGATTAGTGATGTTGAGCATCCTTTCATGTGTTTGTTGGCAGTCTGTATATCTTCTTTGGAGAAATGTCTATTCAGGTCTTCTGCCCATTTTTGGATTGGGTTCTTTACTTCTGATTCACTGTTTTCCTCTGGCTCTTGCTGCTCTAATGGACTATTTCCACACTGGGCTGTTCAGGCCCCTAACTCTGCCCTGGTGCTGATGCTTGGTCCTCTTATCAGGTTTAGGGGTCACTCTCAACTGTTCTCTTAGCCAGCTGCTCTCAGTAGAACTCCTGACATCATCCTTACTGGATCCAAAATGTTATGGCCACACATTCTTCAGAATTAAGATGGACAATCACAGCAACTTCATTGAAGAGCTCTCCACTCGTGGCCTAAGAGACCAGCTAAACAGTCCTCCTTTTATTTGAACTGTTCTCACATATAAAATTATATCATAGCCGCATAGCACAGGGAGATCGGCTCGGTGCTTTGTGACCGCCTGGAGGGGTGGGATAGGGAGGGTGGGAGGGAGGGAGACGCAAGAGGGAAGAGATATGGGAACATATGTATATATATATAACTGATTCATTTTGTTGTAAAGCAGAAACTAACACACCATTGTAAAGCAATTATACTCCAATAAAAAAAATAAAGAAAAAAAATTTTTTTTAATTAAAAAAATTATATCAAGTGAATTTTTCATGTCTGGACTATATTCCTTTATGATTAAAATTGTAATCTGGGGATAAAATAAGAGAATTAATGAGCTTCTGTAGCTTTGAGATCCAGCTAATAAAACCATATTCTAGTTTGTTGGTTTTTATAAGTTATATTAGAGTGTATTCAGTAAATCCCCATTGGAATACATATTCCCCAAGACCATCTAGAAACTCTTCCTAATTATTTTGAAAACCACTGCCGACAGCCAAAATTCTCACAGAGATGTTCCATTAATAGATTCCAGAGTCAGGATTTTTTTTTTTTTCAACTTCTGGAAGTAGATTAAACAACAAGAACTATGTAGTTTATAATGGTTCCCCTTTTACCATGACTTCTAAGAAATTCAGACAGAAGGATTTCTTCAGTAGTGTCTATTCTTTTTAATTCAATTTTTCATTTTAACCATGGTTTTAGCTTCTCATGTCTTTTTTCAACTCACTTTAAAATTTTTAAAAAATCAAGCAAGGTATAAAAAGAAAAAAATCAATGAAGAAAATTACTGGTATTTAATCAACGAGTCAATGAATATTTGTTGATTTGATTTAGGACCAGAAAGGATATTCCAAGAATCGTTGCAAATTAAAACAATGTCTGTCTCTAAAAATTGCCAAATTGATTATAAAGAAGAATAAATGGTTTTAAATGGCATATCTTTGTTGATTAGATTCAAAGGTCATGCCTACTGTTGACCTTAGAGACTTGTAGGTGATTTTGGATAAATGTAGATGATACCAGTGAGCATTTATTTTCTGCATTTCATTACAAATCTCTCTCTAGTCAGCAGAATGCAAAGCTCCTGGATGAGAATCAGGATATTAGAGCAGGAACACGAAGAAAGGCCAGGTGAGTTTTAGTTTTGGACTGTCAATAAGTGTTTGTTAATCAAAAAAGTAGGCTGTTAACAAGGCTGGACTTACGGTACACCCCACAGCCATGGACTGGAGAGAGCATGAAGAGAGATGACATTTCCGGACCGGAGCCCTGAGCCTGGATGAAGGTCACCTAGGTCAGACCTGCGAAGCAGGAAAATGAGGCATCTCCTCGGGGCAGGAGCAAAGATGTGAAAAGGAGGGGCTTTGATCTGGAAGCACGAGTCTGAGGAGTTGGCGCGGCTACTAGAGACCACAGAGCATTCATTAATCCAGGCAGGCAGGCCAGGAGGTAGAGAACACCTCTTCCCCTTCCAAAGAGCACATCAACCTGCTTTGACTGAGATTCTGGCTCAGGTCTTCTCAGCCAAAGCTGGCTGCTCATCTCCCAAGGATTGTCCAGTTTAAGGACACTCTCTTGTGCCCTGAGATTTGAATGTGTCCCTTCCAGTGCCTGAATTTCCAACCACCTACTCCCCTTTTTAAGCCAGAATTCTTAGAAGTTCAAGGAAAAGAGACTGCATCTTTGACTTAGGGATCTTATCTGGTCATATGGAAGGGAAAGCCGGGTTCTTGTTCTTTGGGATGATTGGAAAGAATAAAACTCACGTCTTTTGCACATGAAGTTTAACCTTCCCAACCTGTTTTCCCATTTATAACAGAGATAATGCCAACCTCAAAGATTACAGGGAGCGTTCCAGTTATGTAAATCAAAACAGACATTCAATTAACTCTAGTTAATAATTATTTTTCCTTAACAGAACTCTACCTAGGGCTTTATCATTTCATTTTGGCATAATGATGGTATTTTTAACTTTTAAATTATCTATTATTTTAAAAGTTATCTAAATTATTATATTTTCATATGTTCTATATCTCCTATCTTCAATTTTCTTTTTACCTTTATTTTCCTGCCTATTGCTTTCATCTTGGAAAATATTAAGTTCAGAGATTGAGGGGCTCATCTTTGAAAGATGAGAGACAATGCATTTGTGTTCTCACTAGAAAATAAACAAATTGTAATTGCTTTCATTGAAAACCTCAGTACGTTAGGAAAGTCTTTATTATAAAAGGCTGAATATATACAGATAGGTCCCTTCTGATAACAATCTTCACTTCATGTATTTTAAAAACATATGTATTGTAGATTATTTTTTCTGACGTTCCTGAATTAAATGACAAATGATAAGCAGTCAGTGTGCTGGTTAAACCTTTAAAAGGTGATACTACTACTAAGAAATCACAAGTGATTTAAGTCCAAAAGAGTTATCCTAGAGAACTACTAGCTTACTCATACAGAAAAAAAAAAAAAAATCCTAAAATCAAATCACATTTTTGAAAGAAAGAAAAAACCTCTCTTAAACGAGGCCACATAAGAATATGTTGACAGTAATTGTCATTGTGGCAAATATATGAAATTACATGTTATCTTTTAAAACTAAAATTATAGATTCAACTTATGGAGAGAGTCTAATGTTTAAAAATGAGTTCTGGAGCCAAACTATGAGAATCTCTGTCTCTACTGCACCACTTGCCAGTTTCGTGTGTTGAAAAAGGTTGCTTTTCCTTCCCTTGTCTCAGTTTCTATATATGGAAGTGGCAATAGAAGTGCCCACCTCAGGTAGTTTATGAAGGAAGTTCTTGACACACAGTAAATTGATCAACAGATATTGGGGTGCGTGTATCTTTTCAAATTAGTGTTTTTGCTTTTTTTTAGATATATGCCCAGGAGTGGAATTGCTGGGTCGTATGGTGGCTCTATTTTTAGTTTTTTAAGAAACCACCATACTGCTTCCCACAGTGGCTGCACCAATTTACATTCCCACCAACAGTGCACAAGGGTTCCATTTTCTCCACATCCTAACTAACATTTTTTATTTGTGGTCTTTTTGATAATAGCCATTCTGACAAGTGTGAGGTGATATCTCATTGTGTTTTTGACTACTGGCACAAAAACAGACACATAGATCAATTGAACAGAATAGAGAGATCAGAAATAAACCCATACACTTGTGGTCAATCAATCTACAACAAAGGAAGCATCAGGATACAACACAGAAGACAGTCTCTTCAATAAGTGGTGCTGGGGAAACTGGACAGCTACATGTAAAAGAATGAAATTAGAACATTCTCTGACGCCATATACAAAAATCAATTCAAAGTGGATTAAAGACCCAAATGTAAGACTGGATACTATAAAACTCCTAGAGAAGAACATAGGCAGAACACTCTCTGACATAAATCATAGCAATATTTTTTTTGTATCTGTCTCCTAAAGCAAAGGAAATAAGAGCAAAAATAAACAAATGGGACCTAATGAAACTTAAAATCTTTTGCACAGCAAAGGGAACCATGGACAAAATGAAAAGACAACCTACTGAATGGGAGAAATTATTTGCAAATGATAGCACCGACAAGGGATTAATGTCCAATATATATCAAGAGCTCATACAACTTAATATCAAACAAACAACCCAATTAAAAAATGGGCAGATGAACTGAATAGACATTTTTCCTAAAAGGAAATGCAGATGGCCAACAGACATATTTTTCATATGAGCGATGCTCAACATTGCTAATCATCAGGGAAATGCAAATCAAAACAAGTTAACTCTTTTATGTGATGTCCTGTTACAATCACTAATTTATACCAAGAGAATGAGGTCAATGGTGCAGAGAGTAAGGAGGAATGATCATGGGTCCATACAAGGACCAAACGTGAAAAGTGGGATAGTTAAGCATCACATTCTAACGAACTTAGCTATACAACCCTAAATAAATTAGAGCTTAATTCCTAGGTCCATTCAGCATGCAATGGACATTAATTTCCCCCTCATCAAGAATATGGAGTTTCCATCAACTAGATAAGGCAGTGCTAGATGAAAATTCAGAGGGAAATTAAATGAGGGGTAAGAATACAAAGGATGGGGCTTCCCTGGTGGCGCAGTGGTTGCGAGTCCGCCTGCCGATGCAGGGGACACGGGTTCGTGCCCCGGTCCGGGAAGATCCCACATGCCGCGGAGCGGCACATACCCACATACCGCGGAGCGGTACATACCCACATACCGCGGAGCGGTAAGCCATGGCCACTGAGCCTGCGGGTCCGGAGCCTGTGCTCCGCAACAGGAGAGGCCACAACAGTGAGAGGCCTGCGTACCGCAAAAAAAAAAAAAAAAAAAATACAAAGGATGCTTTTACTCTCTGTGGAATGAAATGACAGTTTCTTCCTTCAAATCTTCTGGTCTTTGTTTGAATATCAAATTATCAGAGACTTCATACCTACCCACACTATGTAGCTTCCACTGAATACAGTGTTCCCGTTTACCCTTGTATTTGACTGCTACTTTATATTTCTTCATAACAGGTATCAACAACTGGTTTGTTTATTTATTCTCTGTCTCTCCATCTCTCTGCAAACATAAGCAGCTCTATTTTTGCCATGAATGTCTGTCTGTTGTTTGATGTTCTATTCCCTACCTCGTAAAGTGCTTGAGAGACAGTAGCTACTCAATAAATACTTATTGGATGAACAAAGTGATGACTGAGAATAGTAAACGTTGGTCTTCTGTCATTTCGGTTAATGTCTGCATTCTTCCAAGTCAGGGGAGGATGACACAGACATTTGACTAAGTGAGCATACCTAAGGAATGTGGCTTTGGGAGGTGCTGGCCTGTCCACAGCTGGCCGCCCTGGGCAACTGTGGAGGGGTTCTCTCTCTCCATACTGCCAGCTGGAGAGCGAGAGCAGGCATCCTCACTTTGTGAGTATCCACCAGTTCCTACCAATAGCTTCTGATGTTTTAGTCTTGGACATATTCAATACACACAGTTACTGTGTGTTCAGGATGTTCTGACACATGCTCCTGCCTACTGCCTACAATGAAATACACCCATATAGAACTGAACTATTCAGCAGGCTTAAAATAAAAGCGCAGCAGTACATATTCATTTATTATTATTCCAAAGCTTCCAATAGCATAGTGAAAGTTTACAATTATCATCATTAACTATACCATCCTATTTTATCCAGTCTCCTCTAGTCCACTAGCATTTCCTTTGTGCTCTAATGCCTACGTTCTCAGACCTCCTCAGCATGCCTTTGCCTCATCTTTTATTTCCTTTTCCACCCCCTTATCTTCAGGTTTTCCATGTGAAATTATTCTCTTGTCCCTTTATATGAACATGCCTAAGTCGTACCCACCTTCTCAGCTGTACGCACCTGCCCTTCCAGCTGCCCCTGCTTCTGGTTTTGTTCTGTCTTCCTCTTCAGTCGAACTTCAGCAAACAGTGCCCTCACTCTAAAGACTCCACCTGCATTCTTGTCACCACTGCGCTTGGTTTAACTGCCATCCCGAACTTGCTTTCGTGCAAATCGTGCATCCCTTCAAAGTTCACCAAGCCAACGGGCATACACAGGATGTTTCTGGCATCTCTCTGGTGTTTGAAGCAGCATCTTTCTGCGAAGCCTACTCTTTTTGATTTCCCAACCTTGTTCTCTCCTGGTTTTCCTCCTATTGCTCTGGACATTCCTTAAGTTCGATTCCCCCAACAACATAAAATGATGAATGGTCCCCAGGATTCAATCCTTGAGCAAAGTCTCACACTGTCTTTGCGATGTTTTATTAATTGTCATACCGTCATTTATTATGACCTAGGACGAGCACATTTCCTATTTCAGGGTTTGCCGCAGCAGTACTACGGACACGTGGATCAGATAATTTTTTGTTTGGGGGACTGGCCTGTACTTTATAGGATGCTTAGCAGCATCTACCTACTGGATCCCAGTAACAATTCATGCCCACTCGTCCACTGAGATTTTTTAAACCGTCTCCAAAAACATTGCCAAACATTCCCTGGGGGGCAAATTGCCCCTGGTTGATAACCACTTGCCAAATCAATGGTGAGAGACAGGCACACCTATCCTTAGTTTTGCTCACTTCTGATATGTCGTCCTCACTGCTTTCACAGGGAACCGACAAGACACAACCAACCACATCACTCCTGGGCTATGGTGGTTTACTGATCTCGCTTCAGATTAAAATAACTTGGAGAACTTGTAACAAACACAGATTCTTCAATCTCAGATAGTCTGATTTAACATCATTACTTTACAACTATTTCCTCGTGTCCCTAATTATCCTTCTTTGCCTCGTCCTTCTGGGAAATGCAAGATTCACCTCATACATCACCAACCCCAGTCATCCTTTTCTGTACCATCCACTAACCCACCCCCGTCCTGCCCCACCAAACCCAAGACAGAATTAGGCCACTTGGTATATACGTGTGTATCCCATCTTATACTATATATACACACAGCCTCATCCAGTCCCTAAACATTTTACAAACACAGATTATGTTTTAGTTTTTATAACTTTATTTCCTAACACAGATCCTTATACACAATAGACATTCCTTAGCTAGTTATTACTTATTATTTTTATTATTTATTATTATTATGAATGGACCTTATGATCATGCCAATTTCCTTTGGTAGAAATGTACTCTTACGAAATTCTAAAGCTTCTGGTTTCCTGTGGACGAACAAGCATAAGTGTGCTTGTCTTCCCTTACAATGCCCCCTTGGAACGACAGCAGGAAATTTCTAAACAGAATAACTTCACATCAGAGAAGAAAACATGCTAGGCTGGGGTAAGCCTGGGGGCAGGTTTGCTACGTCAATTAGGAATGCATTTGACAGGTTACAGAGGAACACATTTGACAGGTTATAGAGCAAAACAAATTAAGTATAGCCTAATCAAATATGAGTTTGCTTTTCTTTTTTTTAACTTTTTATTTTATATTGGAGTATAGTTGATTAACAATGTTGTGTTAGTCTCAGGTGTACAACAAAGTGATTCAATTATACATATACGTGTATTTCACCTAATAAGACTGAGGGTGGCAGCTCATGCTTAATGCAGCTGCTCAGCGGTGATGTCAGAGACCTAGGTCTCTGTTCTCCGCCTTTCTCAGAAATTTGGCTTTAATTCCCATGGTTATAAAATGGCTCTTGTTCCTTCAAGGTCATGTTCACTTTGGGTACAGAAGCAAATAGGAGGAAGCCTGAAACAAGTTGCCTGAATCTGTTCCATTTTATCAAGAAAGTAAAACTTTTCCCAAAGTCCCACTACCAGACTCTTGCTTTCATCCCATTGGGCAAAGTGGAGTCATCTTTCCATACATCATTGCCAAGGGCTTAGGGAAAAGGGTTTGTGGTTGGAGCCTGGGTGAAGTCTAGTAATGCACTTTTGACATGGGAGAAAGCTAGAGAATACTGAGAGGTAACACTTAGTGAATGTTTGCCATCATTCAAAATCTTTCCTAGAGAAGGCTGTAGTGAATATAAAGAGCTGATTTTTCCAATATTTCTCCCCAAAGACTTCAAACACAGAAACAACAGGAATAAAAATTGGGAGTGGGTATCAGGATCAAAAACAGGAAGGTTATCTTAAGGACTCTCTATAAAGAATTTACCAGTGGGACCACTTCCCACCCATTGCTTTCCAAACTCACTTTTTCAGAGTTACTGGAAACATGGTATTTACACAGAACAAGAAGCAGAATATTTCTGTAAAAAAGTGTGATGATCTACCTGTGGATAGCTGGGGCTTTTAGTTTTGATGTTGACATGGAAAGTATAATCCTCTACAAATTGGCACTTGGTGGGAGAGGGTCCTAGCCTGCTTTCTATACACATGCTAAAGTTAAGCCTACGAGTCCCCAGAAAGTTAACCTTTTATGGGAGATTATTGGGATATAAACCAAAATTCACAATAGCAGAGAATATTCTTATCAGTTACTTATGTTAATTGACTTAGTTCTTCATTTTAAAATATGAATGGCTAAACAAGGATCATTAAGCCTTTATGGCACATTAAGAATACAAAAGGTCTATGATGAATAAACTGAAAAATTAGCAAAGAAAAATGGATCGTAATTTGAGGAACATCTTATGTTACGGATGAGATGTCAAACAACATTGGAGCATTCAATACAGCAAGGAATCCTCACTTTTTAAGATTTAAGAAGTTACCTTTTGGCATATTATTTTAAGTTAACTAGGTGACCATAAGCTGTGTGATTATTACAAATTTAGAAGTGGATAGGAAAAGGCAAGAGGGTGGTGGGAGTGGCATGGGAGTAACGTGAGGTGATTAGTCACTGGTTTTCAGAGTGGGGAGTGAACAAGGATGTAAACTTGATAAAGACGTATTATTTAGAAGAATGGAGATCACCATCAGAAGAGCTGAAAATACAAAAAGAAATGGCCAAACAGTTGTTTTTGTGAAGTATGACTGGACTGGATCATGACTCATTTATTTTTCGCAATCACAACTCTGTGTTTGTATGTTAGAGCGTGAAGAAATACATTTCGTAAGAAAAAAAGAATTTCAACTATTTTAGAATCAAACTGAGAGGCTAAATATTCACATCTATCCAACAAGGATGGCTTGCATTGGAATAAAATTGTTCATTGTTAATGATTCTTGAAAACGGTTATCTTTTGAACACAGGGAAGCTAGCCTGAGTGACTAGAAAACTAGCACATCGGACACGATATTTCTCTTAACGTGTTAAATATGAACATATTGCAAATAGATCTTCAAGTATAACTATATTACTCATTAATGATATCATAGTGTTAATTTCTCCCAGTTTAATTATAACCAATGAGCACACCTAATCAGAAAGTTTAAAAAATTATTATCCCTACTACTGGACCTTCCTAAATCCCTTAAGACTATTCATTCAGGCAATAATGCGAGCATAGAGAATATTCATGCATTTCTCCATCAAAACGGATAGAATTCTGGTTGCTGTAAATAAAGGAACACTCTGTGGCAGTGTGAGGGCTAACAGGTAGAGGGTTGCTGAGTTTGGGTATGGAGGCTGCGGAGCTGGCAGAATTTACATGAAGTTAGTCTAAAAGGTTGTGGTAGAGGCTGCAGAGGGCAAAGCCTACTCCAGTCACCTGAGTGTGAGGTCAGTCAGGCTAGGAAGTCATGGAATGAAAACCGTGACAAAGCTCAGAATTAAGGAATTAGAAAGCGGAAAGTAACTCTGGAAGGTGCTTCTGGCTATTTCCTGGAAGGAACTGAATGTTATCCAAAAGACAGTAGTATTTTTTTTTTCTTCAAAATATTCAATACTGTAAAAAACGTTTAAAATATATTTAGATTTAGAAATAAAGATTTCAAAATAATTTTAATATACACTGAATTTTATTTTCTTGCAAAAGAAAATACTTTTAAATTCAAACTATTAATATAGGTTTCTGTATTAAACAAGTACCTATTTAATTCCTAATGTATGACTCTATTAGGGTTCCTTTCATTTTATATATATATATGTATATATACTACCCTAACGAGGTATAATTGGCATGTGAAAGCTGTGCACATTTAATGTACACAACTCAAGGAGTTAAAGAGTAAGTATACACCTATGAAACCATCACTACCATTAAGGTGATAGACATAACCATCATCTTGCAATGTTTCCTCTCGCCTCTATTATTATTGTTATTGTTGTTGTTATTTGTGTGTGTGGTAAGAACACTTAACATAAGACCTACCTTCTTAGCAAACCTTAGTTGTACAGTACAGTGTTGTTAGCTACAGGCAGTATGTTGTATAGTAGATCTCCAGAACTTTTTTATGTTATATAACTGAAACTTTGTACCCTTTGACCATCACCTCCCATCCTCCCTCCCCGAGCCCCTGGTAACCACTCTTCTACTCTCCGTTTCTATGAGTTTGACTATTTTAGATTCCACATATAAGTGAGATGATACAGTATTTGTATTTCTGTGTCTGGCTCATTTCACTTAGCATAATGTCCTCCAGATCCATCCATTTTGTTGCAAAGGGTAGGATTTCCTTTTTTCTTGAGGCTGAGTAATATCCCATTGTATATTTATATCACGTCTTCTTTATCCATTCTTCCGTTGATGGACACTTAGGTTGCTTCCACATCTTGCCTACTGTGAATAGTGCTGCTATGAACAATGGGGAGCATGTGTCTCTTTGAGATTCTGATTCCAGTTCCTTCCATTACACATTCCTAATCACATAATGGAATTCTGGAATCCTTAAATGAATTCTTGACTATTTACATTGTTCCAGAATGTTTGGGGTTGATTATGTTGCCTCTTTATCTTCTCCGTTCCTTTAAAAATCAGTTTCTCTCTGTTGCATGTATTCCTCAAATATTATTTTATTCAGAAGCTTCAACAACTTATGAATGTTTTCAATATCTGAGTACCAAAACTAAGTATTCTCACAATTTTTACTGAATCACACTTCATATTTTTTACTGACTACTCTATAATTTTTTTTTCCAGTTTTATGTATGTATATGTATTTCTTATTTGCTTACAATGTCTTCTATTGAAATTCTCCACCAAAAAGGTTGCCCTAATCTCTTCCGGTGACACCATCTCATACTTCATCAGCATTAAAAAACAGCTCTCCCTGACATCTTGTTGAGATTTACTGACCGATTCTCAAATTACTGGTTGAATTTTCAGGAAGGATCCTGCTAAATTATTTCACATGAGAATGAATGTTATACACTGCATGGCACTGCTTCCTGGCTATGCTTATTTCACTACTCGTTCTCACATCTTAGTAAATACAGATTTTACATGGCAGTCACAACTGTATATAATGCATTATACATGTGAAACAGTATTAAGAGTTACGGATGAAGAAATGCAACATTTGGTATGCCAAATTGGCTGATCCAACATTTATAAATTCGGTCAGTTTCACAAGTGAAATTTCTAGACACATCCTGGGCTGAACTGTGTTGGGAATTCCGCTTAATAAAAGCATCAGGAGTTTGGGATTAACATACACACACGACTATACATAAGACAGATAACCACTAAAGACCTAATGTATATAGCACAGGGAACTCTACTCAATATTCTGTGATAACCTAAACGAGAAAAGAATCTGAAAAAGAATGAATCTATGTATACGTATAAATGAATCACTTCGCTGTGTACCTGAAACTAACACAACATTGTAAATCAACTATACTGCAATATAATTAAACCAACAAACAAAACAAAATGCAAAGCTGTCATTCTAAGTTCATCGCAGGATTAGAAAGATGCATAGGCTTGGAATAATTTGGATTTTGGAGTGTCACATTGTAAACTTGCATGTTGATTTACAGACTATATACTAGATTGCACAAAAATAAATAATACTTTTTTTTTTTTTTTTTTTTGGCAGTACGTGGGCCTCTCACCGCTGTGGCCTCTCCCGTTGCGGAGCACAGGCTCCGAACACGCAGGCCCAGCAGCCAAGGCTCACGGGCCCAGCCGCTCTGCGGCACGTGGGACCCTCCCGAACCAGGG
The DNA here is from genome assembly GCF_000442215.2 of Lipotes vexillifer. Classification (NCBI taxonomy): domain Eukaryota; kingdom Metazoa; phylum Chordata; class Mammalia; order Artiodactyla; family Lipotidae; genus Lipotes; species Lipotes vexillifer. The sequence goes on from NW_006785319.1 coordinate 1,244,650, forward strand.
CACAAACCCGCATCCCCTGCATCGGCAGGCGGACTCTCAACCACTGCACCACCAGGGAAGCCCAAATAATGATACTTTTTGAATTGGGGAAAACCCAAGAGAGGGTGCTGGCTGAGATTCAGAAGTTGTAACCCAGGTACAACTACTCCATCCTGGGAATCGATCTGATTTATGAACCTGGAAGTTCTGGCTACAGGATCTATGCAGACAGGTCGTCTGGAAGAAGCCAAGAGAAATACTAAAATACTGGTCATTGGGCTGCTGCACCCAATGCTCATCAGAATGCTCATCAGAATGCTTGCATCACTTCCTTTCTGGAAAATGCCCACTACTCCTAATCTGTTTCTGGACAAAACTGAGCCATACCTATGATTTAAGGAAGTGAAATAACTGGAGGCTAGAGATTCCAACAATTTTCTAGGTGTTCTCAAGGAAGCATAAAAATCAGAAAGAGGCTGCACAGTAACAATGACCAAAGACTCCATTCACAAATATTTAAAGGCAAGGGTAAGTCAGCCCATCTGGGTAAATTAAATACTGAGTTTATGGATGTATAAAGTCTCCTTGTGGATGCAGTTCTTTTTAAATTGCAGAGTAATGTTTCACTGCATAATTCTGTTACATATCCTCACTCTCCTGATGTACACTGAGGCTATTTCCATTCTGCTTGCTATTACTAACAATTCTGCAATGGATATAATACATCTTCCTGGTCTGATGTGTAATAATTCTTGTAGGACAGGTATTCCTACTATTTTCACAGCATGGGCCACATAAAGAGTGTTAACATTTGTACCATGCACTGCTGCAACCACATGAAGCTGCTCTTGACTTAAGGGGAATGGCCTGAGCTGGGACTAATACCTCCTCACAGCAAGCTATTCACAGAACAGAAGTTGTACCATAGATCTGTTTTATGGCACAACAAGAACCTGCATTATTATGGTCATTTTTTCCTTCTTTCAGCTGTATTATTCAGTTCCTATCTAAGAGCAAAAAGAAATGGCAGAATTAAAACTTTACTCCTGTGACCATGAATTCCCTGCATATCAATACTCTCAGCGTTTTTTCCAGTTATTTTTTCATTTTTCTCATATCTCATCCCCATATTAACCTAATGCAGTCTGGTTCCAACAGTCACATTTAACCAACTACTCTGTAAATAGTTCATTTCAACATCATCAAACACCTCTATTAGACAAATCCCAAGATAGTTATTCAGTTCTGACTTTGTCTGATTTTCCAACATATCTGGTATAAATCTGCAACCTTTAAACTTCCTTTTGTTTTCTAGGACTTCATTCTCTGCAGGTGCTCTTTATACCTCATGGTTACTTGTTGATTTCTTTTATTGGACCCTTTTGTTCAGCCACTGCATAAGTGATGGGCTGCCATGGATTCCACACTTGGCTGACACTCACAGCCTACTTTTCTGACCCTGTCCACCCCCCGCAGATGCCTTCATCTCTTCATTAAATATTAAATGAGCATCCACGATGTATGAGGCAGTGTTTGAGTCACCAGCGACAGAAGAGTGATAATCACTCGACAACTTCTGCTGTCCTATAGCTCATGCTGTAATGGAGAGAGGCGTTCAGAAAAACTCAAATGAATGAATAAAATATGTAGTGCATCACACAACAGGTGCCATGGAGCAATGTAAGGGACAGCAGAGGGGTAACGAACATCGTGGGGTTGGGGAGAAGAGAAGGTTTGCTCTTTTGAGTAACGTTATCTGGCAAGTTCTCACAGACAAGATAACATGTGAGCGAACATCAGAAAGAGATAAAAGGAAGTGACCCAGGAAAATATCGAGTGGAAATCTGTTTCTGGCAGACAATGCCATGCAAAGGTCCTGAGTCAGAACGTTCTTGGGGTGCAGTGTGGTTTTGAGGGACCGCAGTGAGATCTATGACCTTGGAGCTGCATTCCTGATGCTGTGGGGCTTTGAATGTCATGGTAACGACTCTGGCTTTTCCTCTAAGTGAGCGAGAATGCAGGCAGAGGGTTTCAGGCTTAAGTTACACGATCTAACATATGTGTTAAAAGGATCAATTGGGCTGTGCTGTTGAGAACTGATTTGGCTGGGGGAGGGAGGGAGGAAGGGCAAGACACGGGCAGTGAGGTAACTTAGGGAGATCTTACAATTATTCAAATAAAGTATGAAAAAGTCTTGGGCCAGAGAGTTTTCTGTGGGAGACAATGAAAACATTCTCATTCTGAATGCATTATGAAGATAGAACCAACAGGATTTACTCACAAACGGTTTGTGAGGCGTGGGATAAAGAGGTGATTTAAAGATGGCACAAGGTTTCTGCCCTTCCAAAACACGGAGTGATGACATGGAGAAGATTCCAGAAGGAGCAAGCTGTGGGGAAATATTTCAGTTCTAAACATTAAACACGAAAAGAGAGAACACAGAGGGAGAAGAGATTGAGGGTCATGAGATGAATTCAGCAGAATTCAGCAAAGAAAATCAATCATCTCCCCCATTTGTGGTTAAACTTTTTTAAAGCACTGTCCTCACCCAGAGCTGCCTCTTTCCC
>NW_006785319.1:1247205-1251534 GCF_000442215.2 Lipotes vexillifer
ATCTTCCATTCCATCCTCAACTGAAGATAGTCCAGGTACACCTAGCTTTGCCACGCCCTGCTGTGTTCCTTGTTGGAATCACACTGACCTCGATGACATTAACCATAGTAAGATAGTTTCTGCAGTTTTTTCTATTTAATTTCCTATGAAATCTCAAGAATGATGACCCGGCTCTTGTAATGTTCTTTTCCCGTGAGCTCTCTGACACAAGCCCCCCTTGGTCTCCTCTTCCTCTTTACTTTGGATGCCCATCCTCTCTCTCCCTGGTAGGCACACCTTCCTTTACTCAGTTACTAAAGCGTCAGCCTTCGCCCCTTTTCTATCTCTTTTTTTTTCCACTCTCCTTTGGTGATCTCATCTACAACCACAGGATCACAAGCCCCGTCACAGATTTCATCCTTCCCCCAGTCGTGTCCTTGTGCTTCAGCTGCCCACTTGCTGTGTCCTTTTGGACATCTGAGAGGCATCTCAAGTACAATATGCTTTGAACCAAATCAACTTCCTTCCCCAGATTCTGCCGGATATTCTGCTATTGGGTATAGAAGAATACATAAAAAAAAAGAATTATCCAGGATATTTTCCTTCTAGTCTCTCTCCATATATAATCCCTCATTGATCCGATGACTTGACTTTGAAAAGAGCACTGGAATCTGTCCACTTTTTCTCCATCCAATCCCACCTCGTCTAACCTACCATCACGTCCTGCCAGGCCTCCTGTGGTGCCCCCTCTCCTGGCCACCCAGTCTGCATCAGCACCACCTTCTCCCCCATTCACCCTGCATCCCACCTTCCCATTCCAAGCATTTTAGCAACGCTCTTATTACAGATAGAATTTTATACTTATTTGTGTGATTATTTGATTAATGTATGTTTCTACCACTACATTAAGGATTTTGTGTGCACAGAATCGAGTCTACTGTTCAATAAAAATGAAAATGAATAGGCAAACACATTTTTACATGTTCTGAGCATCAATTTTCTAAGCCACAATTCCAAATATTAATATATTTCCTACATATTTCTCAGAGCTGTGTTTTCAATGAGGTAACTAAGTACAAAGACTGCTTTCTTTAGTAATCTAAGTTTTTCTTGATACTTTGATTTTTTAATTTTTTGTGTGTGTGTGGTACGCGGGCCTCTCACTGTTGTGGCCTCTCCCGTTGCGGAGCACAGGCTCCGGACGCGCAGGCTCGGCGGCCATGGCTTACGGGCCCAGCCGCTCCGCGGTATGTGGGATCTTCCCGGACCGGGGCACGAACCCGCATCCCCTGCATCGGCAGGCGGACTCTCAACCACTGCGCCACCAGGGAAGCCCGATACTTTGATTTTTAGGATTCGTAATCATAACTACTATTCATTTGGAACCTTACATACTTAGGCTTTTTGCTTGCAACTTCAAAAGGTAGGTTTCAAATCCTTAGAATATTTAAATGAGGTAGGCTTTTCCTTTCCTTGTGACAGATAAGGAAACTGAGACTCAAACAAATGGTATTCTCAAGGTCATATGGCTTCTACCTGGCAAAGTCAAGACACAAACCCAGGTCTCCCGATTTCATAGCTTCTCTTTATTTCATTACACAGGGTGTCTTTTCATCTTGAAAAGCCATATAGACACGTAATGAATAACAAAAGCCTGTGTATCTGCTAAGCTGGATCAAGTCCACGGTCAGTTCAGTAACCTCTCCTGGTTAGATAAAGCAAGAAGAAGCCTGGTAGATGCTACCTTAGTGACAACCACAGGTATATGTCTAGGTGTGTCCTGATAACAATAAACTCACTTTACCACCCTTGCTGGTCAGCTGTTCTGGCAAAAACACGGATCATGACACAGAAGACAAAGAACATGAAAAAGCATACATGTCAAACGTGGGTAGAGCTTATATATTAAAATTTTAACATAATATGTTAATATATAATGGCATGCCATATGAATTTTGGGACTCTGTAATATATAAAGACAAATGACGGGAGGCCACGGTGTGCCAGACTCACCATGACGGAGTGAGTCTTGCGAAAACTCCTGAATGGTGGGTAAAGATTTGGAAAAAGACAGGAAAGTTCAGTAGAGGAAGCAGGTCCCAGCAAAATACCGATGATGCAATCCCAATCCCAATATCTCAAATATCTTTTAAAGATATACTTCCTGTACTATCTTTTTTTTGCGGGGGTGGATGGGGTACGCGGGCCTCTCCCGTTGCGGAGCACAGGCTCCGGACGCGCAGGCTCAGCGGCCATGGCTCATGGGCCCAGCCGCTCCTCGGCACGTGGGATCTTCCCGGACCGGGGCACGAACCTGTGTCCCCTGCATCGGCAGGCAGACTCTCAACCACTGCGCCACCAGGGTAGCCCCCTGTACTGTCTTATTTACATGTAAAAGGGACTTTCTAAATCGTTTTGCAAGTTTGCAGTATCCATCTGTGTTTGTGTATTTCACAGAGACCTCACTTGACTGCAACTAAATCACCATTCTCTACATTTTATCACATTTTCTGAAAAATTAAATTATATTCACCTTTTATGTCAAAGTACCCCCAAAAGTCTGTTCTTGATTTTGCTTTTTTGTGTTTTTCTTTCTTTACCTCTGCCAAAGATCAGACAATGTGGCGTGGGGGAAGCAGGCCAGGGGAGTGGAACTACTCACAAGTATAAAAAGAAAATCATCATTTGAGGAACCCTGTTGTGAATCTTTTTGTACCACTGATAACTGAGCTCTAAACTATCTGCCTTTGGAGTTGAAATTGCCTTTTATGGCTTTGCTTTATCTCTCAACATGGAAAATACCATGTCTATATGTGTCTTACACAGACAAATATAGGAACGGTACTTAGCAAAATGGGATGATCATAATGAGAGAGAATGACAGAAACAAGCAAAAGTTAGCACTCTTCTTTGCAAGCAAGAGGTTGTAAATTATTTTTTAAGTGGACTTGTCCTTCACACACGTGCAGATGACAACAGCACTAGCTGGGGTCTCAGAGGTTTTCGATGTCCAGACACAGCCCTAGTGGCTCCATCGTTCTACTCTAAGTTCAAATTTATTTCAATTATTTTGGAATTAGTGCAAACAAACACCAGATGCAGCTTCTTGTTTCTCGATCTCTCCGGAGTATAAACTGGAGGTAAAGATGAAGGAGGACTCTCCATGGAACACCCACGTGAGGGCACAAGGCCCCTTCCCCCAGCCTTCTAAACATCTGTTCTTTCTCTACTTACTTTTGCCATGATATATTCACGCATTTGAGTGCTGTATGTTATTTGAACACACTGCATTCAAAATATACTCCAGAGAATTGTTTTAAATAGATGATTTGGATACGGATTTCGATTCCTGGCTGGCATGTGATCAGAGTAGTGATGGTACCAGGAAATGCTTATGAGAGGTAGCACGGGGTGTGCCCGTAATGCTTAAGCACGGGGTGTGCCCTTGGCCTGGCAGAATATCAGTGCCTGAGGAAGAGTGTGCAGCAAAGCTAACTTGGAAGTTTTTGTCATTTGTAGGAATTCGACTGGAACTTACATGTTATATATAAGTGGAATAATTGATGCACTGTGCAAAACGTCCTCTTAACCTGACTATTTTATCACTGAATCCAAATGGTTAAACACGTCAGAAAATTAAGAATCAGATTCAATTTTATGATCTATCTGCTCACAAATTACATACAATATATAAAAATGGGTATTAGTATTTAAATATATACATAAACACATACATATACATATATATAGGTCTGTTTATAAATTTTCATAGCACTTAATTGTATAGAATAATTTACCTAATAGTCATATAAGTTATACATGTGTTTGTGTGTTAACACATACATATATTTAAACCTAGTAAACCTAGTAAATAAAACCTAGTAAATAAAAAAGTGCCATTTCAAAGCTATAGAGAAGTCTTATTTGAAAAATTATTTTGGCACTACTGGTAAGTTATTAAGAAAGAAACCTTACACCTGAACTAAAACAAAATCTGTGTTTATTGATATTTTATGATAAAAAAATTAAAGGAAAAAAATGGCACATACATTATAGATGAATAATCTATATCATGTAACAAAGGTATTTCTATGCATAAACGTAAAATCAGAAATCATAAAGAGAAAAAATATTAGATTTAACTACATGAACATTAAGATTCTTCTTATGGAAACTACTTCTAAATTTTCTTAAAATCATAAAGTATAAAAGAACAAAATTTTGCAAGAAAAAGTGTGTCTTATTTCTAATAGACAGTAGGTTAATAACCCTATTATATTAAAATTATCATAGGGGCTTCCCTGGTGGCGCAGTGGTTGGGAGTCCACCTGCCGATGCAGGGGACACGGG
>NW_006785319.1:1251630-1275473 GCF_000442215.2 Lipotes vexillifer
TCAAAAAAAAAAAAAAAAAAAAATTATCATAATATAAAAAATGAATAGTTATCCCAGTACAAAAATGAGAAATTCATATTTAAAAGCAACTCAAGACACAAAAAGTGAATGAATAGAAAAGCCATTTTTCAAATGAAAAGACAAAACAGTGAAAACAAAGAGCTACCAACTTTTCAGTTATTCAAGTGGTAAAATTTTTGTCAAGATGATAAGATGTGTTATGAAAGAGCAGTGGGGAATATAACTGATTCAACATTTTTGGAGACAATTGAGTAACGTGTAAATATTTGCAATATTCATACATTATGGCTGATGAATAAATTGAAATTAGAGGAAGAAAGCTGAGAAAATAATGTCAATTAATCAAAGACGTACATAAAAGCATTGCTTATGATGGTAAAGTTTCCTAAATAATCTATACAGTCTACAATGAAGCTTAGTTAAATAAGCATGAAACGCCATAACATAGGATACTGAGTAGCTAGGAAAATAATGATTTACATCTATCTACTCATAATATATCCTACACACAGATATATATATATATATTTTGTGGGTCTAATGACTGGAAAAATACCTATGACATATTGCTCAGTAAAAAAGTCAGTGTACAAACCTAACTCACAGCAGAATCTCATTTTAGGCAAATAATAGACAGTCAGTCATGTAGATCGTGATATCCATATAGATTTGGATGTAGATAAAGGCATAGATATAGATGCAGATGTAAATATATATGTACAGTTATATATTTGTGTGCAACTGTATGTATGCACATACATTTTCAGATGAAAACTATCAAATTAGCAATAATGCTATTGAAACAGCCATTTGAGCATGCTTGTCTCCTATTTGATGAGTTTGTCGTTTTTCTTTTCAATGAATGTAAATATATGAAACCTCAAATTATTTTATAAAGTTTTTTAATTTCAATTTTTTCCTATCAAAACATTCTAAAGGTGCAGTCAAAAATACACACAAGGGTTTCCCTGGTGGTGCAGTGGTTGAGAGTCCGCCTGCCGATGCAGGGGACATGGGTTCATGCACCGGTCCGGGAAGATCCCACATGCCGCGGAGCGGCTGGTCCTGTGAGCCATGACCGCTAAGCCTGCACGTCCGGAGCCTGTGCTCCACAGCGGGAGGGGCCACAACAGTGAGAGGCCCGTGTACCGCAAAAACAAACAAACAAACAAACAAAAACAATACACACAAAATTGGAAGTGTTTAAGTCGGTTCCCTATAAAAAGATACAAATAAGCATTTTTCCCTCAAAGACAACAAAATAGCCATGTATCAACAAGGACCCTACGATACCAAGATAGTCCTGAATCTAAAAGACTAATTCTAAATATATCTGTCTCCTCTAGTTCACTCTAAGCAACTTGAAATGTTTTAATGCATACAGTACTTAAGTCTAGTTGGATTTAATTTATGAGTTACCTATGTACATATCATATCAGTAAATTAAGTGCTGGCCTCATATTTAATTTTTTTGTAATCCCTTAATATTATCATATGTAAAACTTGACATTTTCATAAATGACAGAGATATCACATGAGGGCATTTTAGAATATACCTTAAAATGGGACAGAAATGAATAATGGGAAAAATATGAATAGAAAATGTAGAGCAATACTTTGTTTTTTTTTTTTGTTTTGTTTTTTTTTAACATCTTTATTGGGGTATAATTGCTTTACAATGGTGTGTTAGTTTCTGCTTTATAACAGAGTGAATCAGTTATACATATACATATGTTCCCATATCTCTTCCCTCTTTGTCTCCCTCCCTCCCACCCTCCCTATCCCACCCCTCCAGACAGCCACAAAGAACGGATCCAGTATCCCTGTGCCATGCGGCTGCTTCCCACTGGCTATCTACCTTACGTTTGTTAGTATATATATGTCCATGTTAGAGCAATACTTTGAATAGTTGGTGGCCTGGTTTATAAGAAGAATGCTATTTGTCTCATATGTCTTGCAATTATTCTTTGTGACAGTACAGATATGGTGATTTCCTGCAGTAGTAAATTTTCCCCAAATTTTACTTGACATCTAAGTTAATGTGATGTTTTGTTTGTCTTAATAAATTCATATCTTTCCTTTGTTTCATTTGTAGTTTTGTCAACGCAATGCAGTGCACCTATTACCATTATTAAATTGAAAGAATGGGGCTTCCCTGGTGGCGCAGTGGTTGAGGGTCCGCCTGCCGATGCAGGGGACGCGGGTCCGTGCCCCGGTCCGGGAAGATCCCACAGGCCGCAGAGCAGCTGGGCCCGTGAGCCATGGCCGCTGAGCCTGCGCGTCCGGAGCCTGTGCTCCGCAACGGGAGAGGCCGCGTCAGTGAGAGGCCCACGTACCGCAAAAAAAAAAAAAAAGAGTACAGCATCTTTACGCCCCTGATGGGCTAGACGTAGAAGTCATGCTATTTTCTAATTATGCAGATTGCGTTCTGTGAAAAGAGATGCTGAATAGACCAGCAGCAATGAAGTGGCATTAGCTATCAATGTTTAATATGCGGCAGAGGCTAATTTAGCAAACGAAAGCCACGTGAGCAACATCAATTCTTAACAACGAAGCCTTCCTTGGGCATCTAGGTCAATTCCCCGAATGGTGGTGCTATTAGGGGAAAAACACACAACCTGGTGCATGTCACTTACAAAGGCCCATTTTCACCCAAAGGAATTTTGTCCTCTGCCAAACATGCTCCTCTGGAAAAGAGCTAGACAATTAATTAAGCCAAAGTCAATGATCTGTATAAACAGACTAAATAGCTTTATGTAATATACCACAGAAATTTAAGAACACACAATGTATTTTTAAAGTATACATTACTCACCAAGATAAAGAATATTTCAGGGATAATTAGCTTGCTCAGTCCTATGTCTTCCATATTGTTCCGTATGATTCCCCACTGGTCCAACAGTGAGCACTCCTCTCTCTGTTTATCTTTGGCTCTGTTTCTCTCTCTCTCTCCCTCACTCTGACTCTCTCATCTCTGGCAGTGTATTAGAGCAAAAGGGAGATAAAAGTGCCACTCTGACTGTTGTGGAAGCTACAGGCAAACTTTACCAGAACATCTTTCTTTCTTAAGTAAGATACAAGTTAGGCTTGGAAAGGTCTTTGTAAAAAAAAAAAAAAGAAAAAGAAAAAGGAAATACAAATAACTTAAGAAAGTATATTCCATAGCATTCAAGTAAAGAGAAAGTATCAGAATTTAGTTGGATGAGAAGCTTTTAAATTATCTGAAATGCTTACTTAAAGGTCACAGTAAGAGATAAGCAAAAAGAGGATGAATACAGGATATTCTAAATATGAACATGTTAGAAATCAAATATGGTGTTTTAAAAATAACAATGTTGGGAAAGGGGGTGGGGGTGGGATGGATTGGTAGTTTGGGATTATCAGATACAAAGCATTATATATAACATAGATAAACAACAAGGTCCTACTGTATAGCACAAGAATATTCAATATCTTGTGATAAACCATAAAAAAACCCAATATCACCACATAATACTTTTAAGATGCAAAAGCCAATTGAACTTCTTATAATAAGTGACAGTAAAAAATAGAAAACATGAAGGATTGTCTATAATACGATCATTATTCTATAATATGTACAAAATGTTTTAAAAGTACAGTCGTCCCTAGGTATCCACTGGGCATTGGTTCCAGGATCACCTATGGACACCAAAATCCAAGAATCCTCAAGTCCTTTATATAAAATGGTGTAGTATTTGCATATAACGTGCACACATCCTCCAGTACACTTTAAATCATCTCCAGATTACTTGTAATACCTGATACAATGTAAATGCTATGTAAATAGTTGTACATAGAATGTAAACACTGTGTAAATAGCTCCTGGCCACAACAAATTCAAGTTTTGGTTTTTGGAACTTTCTGGATTTTTTTCCTCGAATATTTCATTGGATCTGCGGATGCAGAACCCACAGATATGGAGGGCTGACTACGGTGTATTATTAGATAATAACCATTAAAATGGAAAAGAAAGTTCTTGAAGGTGACAGAGCATGTTTATGGAGTCAGCATTTATGCAAAGGAAAACTCCTTCCCAACCTCTTATCACAGAAACAGTCTTCTAGGTAAACCTGACCTTAAGAAATAGCTTCTCCCTCGGTGCACTTGTCACAATTACAATTGTAGTCTTTACCATTTGGAAAAAAAAAAAAAAAAAGTTATTTGCTTAATTTAAGCCTTGTCTTCTGTGCTTTGTAAGACAAGTAGGAGCAGTGAGCAGTGTCTGTTTTTTCAGGGTACTCTCCCTGGGGCATTGAGTGCATGACTCAAATTTTCTAAACCTAGATATCACCAAAGTTATAGACTGCCTGTCATTAATCTTTTCAAAAAGCAAAACAAAACAAATGCAAAAAACTTTCTAGCTTTTAAAGTATGAACATGACAATGCTCACAATTTAAAGCAGACACAAAGACAAACATGCGTAACAGAAATCCACTTGTGACATGGTGACATGAGCTGTCACTGAACTGGCTCAAACTAATCAGTTTTGTTTGTTTCTTTGGGACTAATTCCTCTCCTAAATATGAGGTTTTATACCCGTTACCAGTTAATGGAACCTCTTTTTGACAGAGGTCTTACATATTTGGTTCCAACAGTCAATGACACCTAATTTTTTTCAGTGGTAGATGGGGATGGAGATTATAGAATTAGGAATGCACATTCTTAAGGAAGTTACATATTTATTGTTTAAAATGTACTATATAGTTAATTGCCAACAAACATCTCACTTAAAGGAAAAGTATGAAAATATTGAAGGTCGATTCCTAAAATGTATATAGTATGTTACGATTTAGAAACCATAATAACCATGAGCTGGACGTTATAACATCTGTTATAACATCTGTTGTATAGGTGAGACAGCAAGCAGAGGCCGGGAGAAGTCAAGGGCCTTTCTCACCTAAGGAATGAAAACTTGAGACTCTGCACCTGATCTTTTGATGTCAAGATCAATGCTCTTCCAATTATACCAAAATTGAAACATATTAACATGAGGTGTTGATTCACTGGCAACTGCTCCAACCAACAGTCTCCATCTGTCCTTAGCTGTTAACATCTGATCAGAGCGCTCATCCCTCAGCTACAATTTTACACCTCTTTTAAAGCCCTTTGTAGTCTAGAGCGACACTGCTTCTCACCCATTTCCAGCCCTGCTGCTATGCTCTACCTCAGGTGATAGATTATCTGCACTTAGATTTTAGTTCCTTAATTAATTACTGCTGCCTCTGAATGGCTAGCCCATGGCAGAATTAATCAACATTCCTCCACCTCTGTTTACTTCCCCAGGTGAAACTCTAGAGGGAAAGAAGGATCTAGAGTTCTCTTTTCCCCCTGATGACCCATGGATGTTTTACAGGCAATCAAAATCATAGCAGCCAGCTGTGACCTCCTAAAGGTACCCTACCCTTCCATAGCTTAAAGAAACCTGAATAATGCTTCTCTTTCACCATTTCCATTTTTTCTCTTTTGGCAGTATCCCAGCCATAGTTTCTCTTGATCAATCAGCAAATATTTATTCAGTGTTTGTTCTGAGTCTGGTACTGTTCTCAGTCCTGTGGTTAAATTAATGAATCGAAAAATAAACACACTGCCACAAAGAACTTAGTATCAACATTGTTTCAAGGGCTCCTTAGTGATACAATGAAGATGTAACAGGAGGGTATGGCAGAGAATGTCTGTGAATCTCTTTTTGGTAGGGAAGCCCTCTTTGAAAACATGATATTTGAGTGTCCGCTTCAAGACGAAGGGTAAATAGCTTTGTGAAAATCTGAGGGAAGAGGGCTTCAAGCGGGAAGGAAGAGCAGGTAGTGTGTTGCTGAGACAGGAATCCTTAGTTATGTCAAAGAATTGTATTTGGTGAAACAAAGGCTAGAGGAGACCCTGTGATGTCTAAGAGGCAGGAATGAGATCAATTAGGGCATCACAGGCCAGAGAAAAATCCTATTTTGCCACGTGAATTGGGAAGTAGAAGAGTGACAAGATGTTATGTAAGGAGGAAAAGAAAACCCTCCATGCTTGCTGTTTAAAATATCAACCATATAGGGGAAAGAAAGGAGAAAAGCAAATCAGTTAGGTGGCTACTGGTAGTCAATAAATTATGGTGGCTTGGACTAAGACTTTACTGGCAGAAATGTTGAGAAGTGTCTTGGTGTGGAGTATGTGTCAGCGATAAAGCTGACAGTGCTTCCTCAGTGGTGTCTTGCTGTGGACTGAAATGTGTCCCCTCCCCCACCAAATGCATATGTTGAAACCCTAACCCCCCAAGTGAGGGTTTTAGGGGGTGGGGATTTGGTCTAGATGGATTCATGAGGGTGGGGTCCTCATGATGGGATTAGTGCCCTAATAATAGGAGGAAGACACAGAGATCACTCTTTCTCCCCACACACTGATCCAGGAATGGCCATGTGAGCACATAGCAAGGAAGAGGGCTCTCACCTGATTGTGACTGTGTTGGCAGCCTCATCTCAGAATCTCAGCCTCTGAACTGTCAGAAGATAAATTTCCATTGTTTAAGTCACCCTGTCTATGGTATTCTGTTATGGCAGCCCAAGCTCAGATGGATGTGTAAGAACTAGGGGTGGGCAGTGCTTACGATGTGGATCTGAATAGTTTTATGGTGTCCTAGAAGTCTAAGATGCTTTCCAGATACTCAAGTGGAGATGGCAAGGAATCAGTTATATTTTACAAATACGGAGTTCAGGGGACCTGTTATTTGAGGACATAATTTTGAGAATCATCAGTGTACAGAATACATGAAAGTTGTGAAACTGGATGCATCACTAAGGAAAAAACTTAGAGGAAAGAAAATAAAAGAGAAAAAAAGAGAAGAAAAAGATAAAAAGAAAATATGAGGACCAAATCCTTAGTCACTACAAAATTAAAGATTCAGTAGAAAATGGACCAAAGAAGGGAACTGAGGAAAAGTAACCAGTTGGATCATAATGGACCCAGCCAAGCGTGGAATTACAGAAGTCCACAGGGAAAAATTGCTTTTTAAGTATGGAGGAATGGTGGGACTCTTCATTATGTCACAATGGTGATTTAGATTCCCTGAACAAACCATCTGCTACAACACTAAAAAATGCTGGCTCAAAGGAAAACACACACACACACACACACACACACACACACACACACAAAATAATAAACAGATAAGATCCTGAGTGCACAAAGGAACAATGACCAGACTATATATAAAAATAGAACTCTGATCCACAACCAGAAACAACCTGCCCAGGAAATCCCTTTTACTACAATAACCAGGCCAAGAAGCCAGTCTGGTCAGATTTGTAGGAAGCCAGACTGTCATCTCCACTAACAATCCAGGAAGCCAAGCAATAACTTCTGCAACCATCAGCCCCAAATGGCCAGGACTTGGTTGACAGATGATAGACCCAATTTCTGTTCCTGCTTCTAACTTAGGACCAAACAGAGAAAGCTAAAGGTCCACCCTAACCAATCATACGCCGCACGGTGCTTTCTAGCTCGCTTGCCTTCATTTTCCCTGTGCCAATAACCTCCAATCAGGCACACCTGAAGCCTTCCCTTTCTCTACACTACAAAGCTTTCCCACGCCTCTGCCTGCTCTGGCGTCTCTGCCAGAACACAAGTGACGGTGGCTACTCCGTTGCTATAGCAAGCTCTGAATAAATAGTTTTTGCTTGTTCTCAGTTGGCTGGTCTTCATTTCTTTCCATACAGACAAATACTACCTTAAATGCATTGACTGGCTGGCCAGAAACAGGGAAAAAACAAAGTTATGAAACCCAGTGAGGTTAGTTGAATGCCGAATGAGCTATTTATCTAGGGAAAATTTTCCAGAGCAATGACCTTGAGCCTGGCTTTTCTGTGACATCATGGAGTAGAGGGAAGATGGGGTAAGTTCCAGGAACCCTAATAGGATACTGTTTTAATAAAAAGGGTGCCGCCTGTCATTCATGTAGGGAGGGAATCATAAACTTACCTCCCAGATCTCAGCAAAGAACATGCCCGTCTTTATGCTGGGGATGCCCAGGTGAAAGGTGTGGAGGGACAGAGTATACCTGGAATGTATGTTGAAGTCTGTTGAGGAGAGAGCTGAGCAACCCCGGCCTCCAATGACCCTTGTTCTCCCACTCCCACCTCATCCTTGGCACCTGGATGACTCCATGTTTCCAAGCCCACCTACGGCTTGTTATCTCTAAGCTCTTGCATTTTGAAGCCTCCTTTTTCTACCGCAATCTTTACCCTCATTAAACAGGCTTCACCTCATTCTAGCGGATCTGACGCTCTTGTTTCTAATGGATTCGTTCCAAAATGAACAAAACAATCTAAGTACGTTTCTAAGATTCCGGGATCAATACATCCAGCTGAGCGCCTTGTATATGGCTCTTCTCATATATTTGGATACAACATATAATAATATCATTTTATAGTGCCCAGGATAAAGCACATATCATATCAAACTTATTTTTCCATTAAATGTTTTTCAAAGACATTATCTGGGGACTGGTGTTTTGAGTAATAACATTTTTAAAAGTACATTTTGTCTTTCTAGAAGTCAGGGAATTAACAGAGATCTTATTTACAATGGAATCATCTTCCACTCTTTAGTTCTTTTTTAAACCTATTTTTTCATCTTTCTTTTCACTTGTTTTTAACCCCTTCCTGATTTCCAGTCTCTTTCCAATCAAGTAGCCCAAAAAGTCCCCAATTCAAGTAAGTAACTATGGATAATAGTTTGATCTGAAAATACAGTTGCTAACTCATCTTTTGTTCCAGCCACAAAGCCTCCTTTCTGTAGATAGGCAGAATATACACAGAATATTCTAGAGTCAGACTGTGCACTTGCAATTTTCCACATCCACAAACACTCTTAGCTGGATGGCCCTACATCTGGCATCTTTCTTTTCCCCCACACCACGTTATCTGAGATGCTGGAGAAGCAACCCATTGAGAATATAATTTCCATTCCCCCTTTGCTATTATCTCCTTACTCAGCTGATTTTTCTTCAAAAGGCTTTCCACTATGTAACGAACATATATACATATACACATATGTGTGTGCGTGTGTATATATATATATATGCCCCCTTCCTGCCCTTTTCCTCACACACAAGAACAGTTCAGAAAGCAAGCCTGTTTTCTGCTCTGTTCATGTTATATTCCAGCACCCAGAATTGTGTGTGGTGAAGATTTTCAACTTGTATTTGTGGAATGACTAAATCAGTCAAGGCAAATATCAAATCCCCGATGTGGGATTCTGTGGATGAGGTGTCATAGTTATAGCACCATTCATGGCTTACTGGTCATGCTGAAAGTAGACACTTGTTGCAGATATTATATATGGGAAATATATGACCAATACATATATGTACACTGCATATATTTATGATTAATTTGTTAAGTTTGAAGAGTCTTTTAGGCTGAATAGTGTCTGAATGAATTTTAGTGCCACTATTAACTGCGATTTTAAGAATTCTTCAGCTTCAACGCTGATGGGATGTAGCTGATGTTAGTTATCTCTCCTGACCTAGATTACAAACTACACAGACAAATGTGCATATTCAGGCTGTAAGTCCAGCTATCACTAATGCTATTGGGGGAGGTTTCTTCTCACATTTAAGCAACTTCAGCCTCTAGCTGGAAAGAATAATTTCTGCACAGTCTCTTGAGGGGGGCCATGAGTCCATCTGCGTGTGCTGCACAAATAAAAACCTGTCTGTGGCAACCAAACCGGACCTGACATTTGTGCAGGAGGAGACAAGGGAGCCATCGTCCCTAGCTGGTACTGCCAAGTGGGATGGATGGCCGAAGTCAGAGCAGGGATGCAGCTGCCAGAATGTGTATGCAGCTTGCTAGAAGATGCTCTCCATAAAATACCAGTGGTAAGGAATAAGTTAGGAGCTTCTGGGAGGCCTCCACGTTCAATGCTAAAGCAATTTCATTCATTCCTTCACAAGAGGATTTTTTTGGGGAGGGGGGGTTCCTCTTGGGTGTATTTTTTAATTTAATTTTCATTTTACATTAGAATATAGTTGATTTACACTTGTGTTAGTTTCAGGTGGACAGCAAAGTGATTCAGTTATACATGTACATATATTCACTCTTTCTCATATTCTTTTCCCATATAGGTTATTACAGAGTACTGAGTAGAGTTCCCTGTGCTAAACAATGGGTCCTTGTTGGTTATCTATTTTATATAGAGCAGTGTGTACATGTCAGTCCCAAACACCTAATTTGTGCCTCCCCCCATGTTTCCCTTTTGGTAACCATAAGTTTGTTTTCGAAGTCTGTGAGTCTGTTTCTGCTTTGTAGGTACGTTCGTTGGCATCATTTATTTAGATTCCACATACAAGTGATATCATATGATATTTATCTTTCTCCACAAAAGGATCTTTGCTAACCGCTCAGATGCAGTGGGAGCCACGGCTCTCGTGGAGATCATATTTGAAAGGAAAGGGATCATGATTAAACACACCCCCATGGAAACCAATGATGACCCACGAGCAAGAATAACACATGATGGGATAAGGCGTGGCCAGAGGAAGAGAAGGCCGATTGAGCAATAGGTGGCGAAGTCCTTTCCCAGGAGGTGGTGGACATTCACGGGACTTGAGGGCTGCAAAGGAATGTTCTCATCTAGGGAGAGGCCTAAAGGCAGGGCCTAGTGTATGACGTTCTCTCTAACAGTAGAGAGAATATGTAATGGCTCAGTATGCTCTATAAGGCAGGCATCTGGACATAGAACTTGAGAGGGGGGGTCTGAAATAATCTTAGACACTAGGAATCAGATCATGTAGCAAAGTACGGTGTTTAGAATTCATTCTGTGACAGAGAGACTATGCTTGGAGTCTACGGAGCAGGGAAGCTGCCATAGTTAGTTAAACTTTTATATAGAGTATGGATAAACAACAAGGTCCTGCTGTAGAGCACAGAAAACTATAGTCAACATCCTATGATAAACCAGAATAGAAAAAAATATAAAAAAAGAATGTCCATATAAATGTATAACTGAGTCACTTTGCTGTACAGCAGAAATTAACACAACTCTGTAAATCAACTACACTTCAATTAAAAAAGGAAGCTACGGAGGAGCTTCAAGATGGCGGAAGAGTAAGACGCAGAGATCACCTTCCTCCCCAGATACATCAGAAATACATCCACACGTGAAACAGCTCCTACAGAACACCTGCTGAACGCTGGCAGAAGACCTCAGACCTCCCAAAAGGCAAGAAACTCCCCACGTACCTGGGTAGGGCAAAAGAAAAAGAATAAACAGAGACAAAAGAATAGGATGGGACCTGCACCAGTGGGAGGGAGCCGTGAAGGAGGAAAGGATTCCACACACCAGGAAGCCTCTTCGCGGGCGGAGACTGCGGGTGGCAGAGGCTGAAGCTTCGGAGCCGCGGAGGAGGGCGCAGCCGCAGGGGTGCGGGGGGCAGAGCGGAGAGATTCCCGCACAGAGGATCGGCGCCGACCGGCACTCACCAGCCCGAGGCTTGTGTGCTCGCCCGCCGGGGCGGGCGGGGCTGCGAGCTGAGGCTCGGGCTTCGGTCGGAGCGCAGGGAGAGGACTGGGGCTGGCGGCGTGAACACAGCCTGCGGGGGGTTAGTGCGCGACGGCTGGCCGGGAGGGAGTCCGGGAAAAAGTCTGGAGCTGCGGAAGCGGCAAGAGGCTTTTTCTTGCCTCTTTGTTTCCTGGTGCGCGAGGAGAGGGAAATAACAGCGCCGCTGAAAGGAGCTCCAGAGACGGGCGCGAGCCGCAGCTAAAAGCGCGGACCCCAGAGACGGGCATGAGACGCTAAGGCAGCTGCTGCTGCCACCAAAAAGCCTGTGTGCGAGCACAGGGCACTGTCCACACCCCCCTTCCGGGGAGCCTATGCAGCCCGCCACTGTCAGGGTCCGGGGATCCAGGGACAACTACCCCGGAAGAACGCACGGCGAGCCTCAGGCCGGTGCAACGTCACGCCGGCCTCTGCCGCCGCAGCCCCGCCCCGCACTCCGTGCCCCTCCCTCCCCCGGCCTGAGTGCGCCAGAGCCCCCGAGTCAGCGGCTCCTTTATCCCCGTCCTGTCTGAGCGAAGAACAGACGCCCTCCGGCGACCTACACTCAGAGGTGGGGCCAAATCCAAAGCTGAACCCCGGGAGCTGTGCGAACAAAGAAGAGAAAGGGAAATCTCTCCCAACAGCCTCAGGAGCAGCGGATTAAATCTCCACGATCAACTTGATGTACCCTGCATCTGTTGTGGAATACCTGAATAGACAACAAATCATCCCAAATTGAGGAGGTGGACTTTGGGAGCAACGATATATATATTTTTTTGCCTTTTTCTCTTTTTGTGACTGTGTATGTGTATGCTTCTGTGTGTGACTTTGTATAGCTTTGCTTTTACCATTTGTCCTAGGGTTATGTCTGTCCGTTTTTTTGTGTTTTTTTTCTTAATTTTTATTTTAATACCTTTTTAATTTATCTTCTTCTTTCTTTCTTTCTTTTCTCCCTTTTATTCTGAGCTGTGTGGAGGACAGCCTCTTGGTGCTCCAGCCAGGCGTCAGGGCTTTGCCACTGAGGTGGGGAGAGCCAAGTTCAGGACACTGGTCCACAAGAGACCTCCCAGCTCCACATAATATCAAACGGCGAAAATCTCCCAGAGATCTCCATCTCAATGCAAAAACCCAGCTCCACTCACTGACCAGCAAGCTACAGTGAAGGACACCCTATGCCAAACAACTAGCAAGACAGGAACAAAACCCCATCCACTAGCACAGAGGCTGCCTAAAATCCTAATAAGGCCACAGACACCCAAAAACACACCATCAGACGTGGACCTGCTCACCAGAAAGGCAAGATCCAGCCTCATCCACCAGACCACAGGCACCAGTCCCCTCCACCAAGAAGCCTACACCACCCATTGAAACAACCTTAGCCACTGGGGACAGACACCAAAAACAACAGCAACTACAAACCTGCAGCCTGCAAAATGCAGACCCCAAACGCAGTAAGTTAAGCAAAATGAGAAGACAGAGAAACACACAGCAGATGAAGGAGCAAGGCAAAAACCCACCACAACTAACAAGTGAAGAGGAAATAGACAGTCTACCTGAAAAAGAAATCAGAATAAAGATAGTAAAGATGATTCAAAATCTTAGAAATAGAATGGAGAAAATACAAGAAACATTTAACAAGGACCTAGAAGAACTAAACAGCAAGCAAACAGTGATAAACAACACAATAAATGAAATTTAAAATTATCTAGAAGGGATCGATAGCAGAATAACTGAGGCAGAAGAACGGATAAGGGATCTGGAAGATAAAATACTACAAATAACTACTGCAGAGCAGAATAAAAAAAGAATGAAAACAATTGAGGACAGTCTCAGAGACCTCTGGGACAACATTAAATGCACCAACATTCAAATTATAGGGGTCCCAGAGAAGAAGAGAAAAAGAAAGGGACTGAGAAAATATTTGAAGAGATTATAGTTGAAAACTTCCCTAATATGGGAAAGGAAATAGTCAATCAAGTCCAGGAAGCATAGAGATATGCATACAGGATAAATCCAAAGAGAAACATTCCAAGACACATATTAATCAAATTATCAAAAATTAAATACAAAGAAAAAATATTAAAAGCAGTATGGGAAAAACAACAAATAACACATAAGGGAATCCCCATAAGGTTAACAGCAGATCTTTCAGCAGAAACTCTGCAAGCCAGAAGGGAGTGGCAGGACATATCTAAAGTGATGAAGGAGAAAAACATACAGCCAAGATTACGCTACCCAGCAAGGATCTCATTCAGATGTGATGTAGAAATTAAAACCTTTACAGACAAGCAAAAGCTAAGAGAATTCAGCACCACCAAACCAGCTTTAGGAACTTCTCTAGGCAGGAAACACAAGAGAAGGAAAAGACCTACAATAATAAACCCAAAACAATTAAGAAAATGGTGATAGAAACACACATATCGATAATTACCTTAAATGTGAATGGATTAAATGCTCCAACCAAAAGACATAGACTGGCTGAATGGATACAAAAACAAGACCTGTATCTATGCTGTCTACAGGAGACCCACTTCAGACCTAGGGACACATACAGACTGAAAGTGAGGGGATGAAAAAGATATTCCATGCAAATGGAAATCTAAAGAAACCTGGAGTAGCAATTCTCATATCAGACAAAATAGACTTTAAAATAAAGATTATTACAAGAGACAAAGAAGGACACTACATAATGATCAAGGGATCAATCCAATAAGAAGATATAACAATTGTAAATATTTGTGCACCCAACATAGAAGCACCTCAGTACATAAGGCAAATGCTAACAGTCATAAAAGGGGAAATCGACAGTAACACAATCATAGTAGGTGACTTTAACACCCCACTTTCACCAATGGACAGATCATCCAAAATGAAAATAAATAAGGAAACACAAGCTTTAAATGATACATTAAACAACATGGACTTAATTGATATTTATGACATTCCATCCAAAAACAACAGAATACACATTCTTCTCAAGTGCTCATGGAACATTCTCCAGGATAGATCATACCTTGGGTCACAAACCAAGCCTTGGTAAATTTAAGAAAATTGAAATCATATTAAGTATCTTTTCCGACCACAACGCTATGAGACTAGATATCAATTACAGGAAAAAACCTGTAAGAAATACAAACACATGGAGGCTAAACAACACACTAGTTAATAACCAAGAGATCACTGAAGAATCAAAGAGGAAATCAAAAAATATCTAGAAACAAATGACAATGAAAACACAATGACACAAAACCTATGGGAAGCAGCAAAAGCAGTTCTAAGAGGGAAGTTTATAGCTATACAAGCCTACCTTAAGAAACAAGAAACATCTTAAATAAACAACTAACCTTACACCTAAAGCAGTTAGAGAAAGGAAAACAAAAAAACCCCAAAGTTAGCAGAAGGAAAGAAATCATAAAGATCAGATCAGAAATAAATGAAAAAGAAATGAACGAAACGAGAGCAAAGATCAGTAAAACTAAAAGCTGGTTCTTTGAGAAGATAAACAAAATTGATAAACCATTAGCCAGACTCATCAGGAAAAAAAAGGGAGAAGACTCAAATCAATAGAATTAGAAATGAAAAAGGAGAAGCAACAACTGACGCTGCAGAAACACAAAGGATCATGAGAGATTACTACAAGCAACTCTGTGCCAATATAATGGACAACCTGGAAGAAATGGACAAATTCTTAGAAATGTACAACCTTCCAAAACTGAACGAGGAAGAAATAGAAAATATGAACAGACCAATCACAAGCACTGAAATTGAAACTGTGCTTAAAAATCTTCCAACGAACAAAAGCCCAGGACCAGATGACTTCACAGGCGAATTCTCTCAAACATTTAGAGAAGAGAAAACACCTATCCTTCTCAAACTCTTCCAAAATACAGCAGAGGGAGGAACATCCCCAAACTCATTCTACGAGGCCCCCATCACTCTGATATCAAAACCAAACAAAGATGTCACAAAGAAAGAAAACTACAGGCCAATATCACTGATGAACATAGATGCAAAAATCCTCAACAAAATACTAGCAAACAGAATCCAACAGCACAGTAAAAGGATCATACACTATGATCAAGTGGGGTTTATCCCAGGAATGCAAGGATTCTTCAGTATACGCAAATCAATCAACGTGATACACCATATTAACAAATTGAAGGAGAAAAACCATATGATCATCTCAATAGATGCAGAAAAAGCTTTTAACAAAATTCAACATCCATTTATGATAAAAACCCTCCAGAAAGTAGGCATAGAGGGAACTTTCCTCAACATAATAAAGGCCATATATGACAGACCCACAGTCAACATCGTCCTCAATGGTGAAAAACTAAAACCAGTTCCACTAAGATCAGGAGCAAGACAAGGTTGCCCACTCTCACCACTATTATTCAACATAGCTTTGGAAGTTTTAGCCACAGCAATCAGAGAAGAAAAAGGAATCCAAATTGGAAAAGAAGTAAAGCTGTCACTGTTTGAAGATGACATGATACTATACATGGAGAATCCTAAAGATGCTACCAGAAAATTACTAGAGCTAATCAATGAATTTGGTAAAGTAGCAGAATACAAAATTAATGCTCAGAAATCTCTTGCATTCCTATACACTAATGATGAAAAATCTGAAAGTGAAATTAAGAAAACACTCCCATTTACCACTGCAACAAAAAGAATAAAATACCTAGGAATAAACCTACCTAAGGAGACAAAAGACCTGTATGCAGAAAATTATAAGACACTGATGAAAGAAATTAAAGATGATACAAACAGATGGAGAGATATACCATGTTCTTGGATTGGAAGAATCAACATTGTGAAAATGACTCAACTACCCAAAGCAATCTACAGATTCAATGCAGTCCCTATCAAACTACCACTGGCATTTTTCACAGAATTAGGACAAAAAATTTCACAATTTGTATGGAAACACAGAAGACCCCGAATAGCCAAAGCAATCTTGAGAAAGAAAAATGGAGCTGGAGGAATCAGGCTCCCTGCCATCAGACTATACTACAAAGCTATAGTAATCAAGACAGTATGGTAGTGGCACAAAAACAGAAATTTAGATCAATGGAACAGGATAGAAAGCCCAGAGATAAACCCATGCACATATGGTCACCTTATCTTTGATAAAGGAGGCAAGAATATACATTGGAGAAAAGACAGCCTCTTCAATAAGTGGTGCTGGGAAAACTGGACAGCTATATGTAAAAGAATGAAATTAGAACACTCCCTAACACCATACAGAAAAATAAACTCAAAATGGATTCAAGACCTAAATGTAAGGCCAGACACCATCAAACTCTTAGAGGAAAACATAGGCAGAACACTCTATGACATAAATCACAGCAAGATCCTTTTTGTGTTAATGTTTTAAAGTGTACCATATATGGTCTCAAAAAGGTCTTCCCAAAGCTCTTCACATAAAAAACGATTTGGAAATTGCTGAATGCACATCACGAAGATTTGGCTTTGAGATTCGAATTCTAGGTGTGAATGTATTTAGGCTGGTGGTGGAAATGGTAAACTTGAGTCCATTTATCTTCAAGAGTAGCTTGGCTTTTATTTATTTTGATTTTATTTTTGTCCTATTTGCGTGTCCTTGCTTTGAGGATCGTGAGTCTCAAGTATCATAAAAAATGTACTAAGGCTTCTTTCATTGTGCTTTCTGGTTCCCCTTCCCCTCTCCGACTACTCAGGCAGTAACAATCGCTTGACAATTGTCTTTAAGCAGAAGTGTAGGTATAGCCTAGATTACAAAAAGAGCGACAAATGAAATTGTGTAAAGTATAGGTGTGTGTTTTAGCAGAGACAGTTACATGGGAAAACTTTATGAAAAAAAAATTTTCTGAATACTGAAAGTTTGCCTTTAAATATGAAGAGTTACAGGGCTGCAGGAAGCCAGGTGGAATAGATTCTAAATACACGGTGGCAGAAAAGCTACCCTTGCCTCCCCCCATCCCGGTGAAAGTGACCACAGAGATGGTAGCAGAGTCTGGGACCCTGGCATCCTGACTCTTCAGCAAGAATGCCTGAAGTCAGTGACCCTTTCTTGTCCCATGATTACTGCTTCTGTGTGCTTTTTGGGGCAACTGGTAAACCAGCTCATCCACTGTGAGTTCTTCTGCCCTGACACTTGCCCCTCAGGTTGGCCAGCTCTCTCTCTGAGCTTCTGTTCCCCACTGGCTGGTGAGTAGGGTGGGGAGGACAGCACATCTGAAGTTTTGGGTTCCTATCAAGCAAGTTAAGATGTGCATTAGTCTTTTAGGATGTGCTCAACACCCATCTCTAAAGAAGCTCAGTGTCCTCCTGAGCTCTTTCCAAATAAGTGAGGCACGTGTCCTGTGTCCCACCTGCTTTGGAGCTCTAACCAAACTAAACAACCCAAAATCTTTTTTTTTTTTTTTTTTTGCGTTACGCGGGCCTCTCCCATTGCGGAGCACAGGCTCCGGACGCGCAGGCTCAGCGGCCATGGCTCACGGGCCCAGCCGCTCTGCGGCATGTGGGATCTTCCCGGACCGGGGCACGAACCCGCGTCCCCTGCATAGGCAGGCGGACTCTCAACCACTGCGCCACCAGGGAAGCCCCAACCCAAAATCTTCAATGCTCAATCTCTATGACTGGGAACCGAGGTCAGGGTCAGGGGCCACTAAAGCAGTGCTTCTCAAACAATATGTGGTATCTCAGGGGGGTTTTTTTTGTTTGTTTGTTTTTTTAAGTCCAAGCTGTCATAGATGGATGTATTTGTAAAGTAAAAGTGAGTTATTAGTGATTTACGAAGAGGGCAATTTACATCTCGGATGCCTACAGAAGAGTCTGGTCACCATAGTAACCTATGCTACAAGTTTGATAGGGGAGATGCTGGCAGTGTGTGCCTGTACCTCTCAGAGTCCCACAGAGATTGAGAGGCTGGCTTCCATCTTCAGCCTCTGCCTGAGGCCTTTCTCTGCTCCACCAGCTCCTTAGGTGTCAGAGAATTGCCTTTGCCTGGTAGTCTCAACCCAAAGTAGATGATGATTGATGCACTGTAAATCCTCCCTCCCTTACAACCAGGAGAAAACATGTCAGGTGCACTGTTACAAATCCCCCCTCCTACATACTGTTGGCAGGAATGTAAGTTGGTACAGCCACTATGGAGAACAGTATGGAGGTTCCTTAAAAAACTAAACATAGAGCTACTATATGATCCAGTAATCCCACTTCTGGGTATATATCCAGACAAAACTTAATTCAAAAAGATACATGCACCCCATTGTTCATAGCAGCACTATTCACAATAGCCAAGACATGGAAGGAACCTCAATGTCCACCGACAGATGAATGGATAAAGAAGATGTGGTACATATATACAGTGGAATATTACTCAGCCATAAAAAGAATGAAATAATGTCGTTGCAGCAATGTGGATGGACCTAGAGTTTATCATACTAAGTGCAGTAAGTCAGAAAAAGAAAGACGAACACCATATGATACCACCTATATGTGGAATCTAAAATATGACACAAATGAACTTATCAACGAGACAAAAACAAACTCACAGACATAGGGAACAGACTTGTGGTTGCCAAGGGGGAGGGGTGTGAGGGGAGGGAAGGACTGGGAGTTTGGAGTTAGCAGATGCAAACTAGTGTATATAGGATGGATAAACAACAAGGTCCTATTGTATAGCACAGGGAACTGTATTCAATATCCTGTAATAAACCATAATGAAAATTTATATATGTACATATATGTATACATATATATATATATATATATCTGAATTAGTTTGCTGTATACTAGAAACTAACATAACATTTTAACTCAACTACACTTCAGTTTAAAAAAAAACACTAAAAACAAAAACAAAAACAAATCCCCAGGGTTCCCAAGCAGGAATAAATTCATGGCACATGTTAGTGACCTGTCTGATAACCACACTTTTTTATCGGTCATCTTTCCTTCCCTGTCTTACTTCCTCATGGCTCTCCTGCTATTTCCTGGGTTCCTTTTCCAGATAAGCTATTTGTGCTTGGATCATCCCTTCAGGGACTGATTCTCAGGAAACAAAGCCTAAGATAACAACACTAAATGTCAGCCTTCCATCCAGAAGTATAAAGGTAAGTAAGGTTGAGGAGAAATCTACAGCTGACTGAGAATTCGCCCAATAGAGCATGCATTTTTAATTGAAAATACCTGTTATCTTGACTTGAAAGATTACATTTTCCACTGTTGAAAGGAAACGTGGTCTTGAGAGCCTGAGCAAAATAAAATCCAATCTTTCTACCCAGGAGTTACATAACTGGTACCTACTTTTATGTACCATTCTGTGACTGTACGGTTTGTTACTGATAAATTAAGCTTTATATTTAATAATTTAAATACAAATATCCAAGAGAGACAAATTTAAAAAAAACTTGAAAAGAACTGACAATTGCCTTTTTTATCAGGGACCAAGGATAATCTAATAGAATGAGGGCAGGGCTTTAATGAAGATACGAAATGGGCAAAAACTCTCTTCTGCTTAGGCTCTTTCCTCAAGTGTATGCAGAGAAAGAATCCAACAAAGAGGAAAAAGTTAACTGAAGTGAACTTCTTATGAACTCTTTGTTAAGAAAAATAAAATCTGGTTTTACAAAGCCCCCGTATTTTAAAATCAAATTTGGCCCACAAAGAAATATATAATTTATGACTATGCATATACAGCGAAATCACCTAAAAGTACTCCAGCATTCACAGAAAGGTAGAAAAGATGAGCTCTCCAAAATAATCACTGCAAAGCCCATTATTCTTTTTTTGTCCTCAAGGAGCACTCCCATCTCTTTAAGATACAAATTATGCTACTGCCAAAGCGGGTACCGTATCAGTGGAAACAACTCTATGAGGCTTCCTAATATAAACGATAATTCTAGGCTTTATAGCTTGGCTCTTTCAAAATAAAGTATGTTGGGCAGAGACTAAGCATACAAATTGCCAGCCAAAATACATTAAATCTGGTCGAGCTGTCCTTTTTTGGAGAATGCAAATTGGAGCTTTCTGCTCTGCAAGCCGTTAGCGCTTTGCACAGACCTGCAAAAATGCGTTCTGGAATTGTGACCAAAAAAAAAGTTTTAAGTGGCAAATTTTGAAACAGATTGGTTATTATTTCAGAATACACACATTATAAGTAGTTGCCCTTAGGAAGGGTTTTAGTTCATGAAAAAATATTTAATTTACTACCACAGAACATGATACACATCATACATGGATTCCAAGCTTATGTGAAGAGGTCCTCTTGATGGTGTACTTTTACTTAGAGCATTTGAAGGAATCACTGACTCATGATTACTGTCTCCTAGGGTGACCGAGCGAAAAGGACTTAGATTAGCAGATGGCTCTTGTACCTGAAACTAAGCAGGACACTATGGGGCTCCTGGGCATGGAAGCCTTTCTGTGTCCCATGTTTCTTGTTTGTAGGGAACGGGCTTCAGTCTCCATGGCCTTCCCTGCGTTCCAAAGGGCAGGTTCAAACAGTTGCTAATCAGGGAAGGGAGGGGATGCAGAGACAAGGGAGGAACAGTCAAGAAACAATAGTTCAGCCTTGGGGCAGGTCCTGGTTCCTTCTCAAGGGCTACACAGAACAATATCTTTGAGCTCTTCTGCAGAACTGAAACTCCCAACAAATGGAAGATGTTAACTGTTTGACATATGGGGCCAGATTAAAGGGATGCACACACCCTGATCCTTATCAGCAACCCCGCCCTTGAATCATCGCTAAAAAACTCCTCACCAAATCCCTCTAGATCGGGACACACAGTTTTCAGGGCAGGAGCCCACTGTGTCCCCCTTTGCCTGACAAAGCAAATACAGCTCTTCTTTCCTACTGCACCCCAAACTCTGAGATTCAATTTAGCACCACTGCCCAGAGGCCGAATTTTGGGCATCCTACCTGAAAGCTATGCTTATGGATTTTGCTTCAGAGACGCAGGAATAGAGTAAACAACTCAACCGGAAAGAGTCCTGGACATATCGGCAAGTTTAAGTTGTGTCCTTTGGTTATCTTGTACCTACAAATCCCTTTTAAAAGGCTCCTGGAGGCTGATCTCTTCCTTTGTGTTTCTTTTGCGCTGTAGTGTCAGCATCCTGATGGGATGTTATGGTAGCGAGACGTTATTCTAAGGCAGTGGTCAACGGGCCCAAGTATAACGGCCAGTTGATGACGCAGTCTCTCCAAAACTACATTCATGCTGGCCGGTCCTTTATCCACTCAACAATATTTATTGCGTTTCTTTTGTGTGCTAGGCAATGTGGAAATAAGAGAAAGATGAACAAGGTCCCTGCCTTTGTGGAGCTGATATAAGGAGTCTTACAATTTAATTAGTAACACTTCTGCTGTGTTGTCAGACGCTTCAGAGACCTGAAGAAAAATTTCGGAAAATATAAGCTCAGGTGGAAAAATGTTTTGCTCATCTTTGCCTCACTTTAAAATGTTATCGTAATAGAATACATATGTAATATAATTTAGAAGAATAAATATTTCACCTGCCTTTACACACTCTGTATCTTTATTAACCGTAGAAGACGTTTTTCTAAGTTGACTGTGGATCCCTTGTTCTTTGATGTTTGTTAATGTGTGTAATATTTTCTCAAAAAATTACCTTAACTTTCCCCTTCTGTTACCTTCATATTTGGGAACTTCATGACAAATTTGCTTCTCTGCCAGCTAATAATGACGTCAGCTGCTAAAAATCAGTAAACGTGAAAAGTAATGACCTTTAACAATTTACTTTTATTAGATCTGCAGAGAGTTTTGGTATCATTTACCCTGAAACTCAGGCTCCGGTTTTATTTTATTTCACTTTTTCTAACCACTACCTTGCTTTTTTTTTTTCCTCAGGCAGAAAAGGAAGAGGAAAGTGAGGCAAAGTTCAACCAATGCATCATTTTGACACATCCGTTGTTTGGTCAGGGGCACGCTGTCCGCTATTTCTGATATAATAAATGTTTACGGTGCTTCTGGTTTAATGAACGCCCTGGGCTCCAGGATTTGTCTGTGTACTTCCCTGGCATATTTCTTGAGTGAGAAAGAGATGATGTTGTCTGTTTAAACTAATAGAAAGGAAAGCTGAATGGGAGAATTAGATTCAAGAGCAGCTGCCTGAATACATCTTTCCCAGAGGATCGATACAGAACGACAGGGAGCGCGGCCAGGCAGGGTGGCAGCTCCAGGGTCCATCAATTAAAGAAGACGGTTTGAAGGAAAACAGGTTTCATTCTGAGTTCGTTAGGGTCACTGTCTCCATAATCAACATTTTTCTCCTTTATGTTGCAAGAACTAAATAGGCATTTTCTCCAAGAATGTCTAATAACATAGCATCTCATCCTCTACTGACCCCAGGAGATGTTAACTCAGAAAAATGGCAAGATTGGCAAAACAAGTTTATAACACAAAATAGAGAATGAGGGAAAACCAACCAAAGTGACATTCTTTTTGTTTTAAAGAATTTTAAAAATGAACTACAAATCTAGAAAGTATCTCTGTCTAACTTCATTGTGAATAACTGTAGGTACACTTTCCTCTGAAACCCTTTCTTCAATTGTTTCTTTTTTTAAAACTAAAAGCTGGTTTCCTGAGAAGATAAACAAAATTGATAAACCTTTAGCCAGACTCATCAAGAAAAAAAAGGGTGAGGACTCAAATCAATAAAATTAGAAATGAAAAAGAAGTTACAGCTGACACCACAGAAATACAAAGGATCATAACAGACTATTACAAGCAACTATATGCCAATAAAATGGACAACCTGGAAGAAACGGACAAATTCTTAGAAAAGTACAACCTTCCAAGACTGAACCAGGAAGAAATAGAAAATATGAACAGACCAATCACAAGTAATGAAGTTGAAACTGTGATTTAAAATCTTCCCACAAAAGTCCAGAACCTGATGGATTCACAGGTGAATTCTATCAAACATTTAGAGCACTAACAACTATCCTTCTTGAACTCTTCCAAAAAATTGCATGAGGGTAGAACACTCCCAAACTCATTCTATGAGGCCACCATCACCCTGATACCAAAACCAGGCAAAGATATCACAAAAACAGAAAGTTACAGGCCAATATCTTCAATTGTCCTATTATCTTCAATTATAGGCCAATATCACAATTGTGATCTACTGAGCAGATGTCATGCCTGGGTCCTGTGTTCCACAAAGCATTCCTCCCTTAATTTTTTTTTTTTTTTTTTTTTTTTTTAGCGGTATGTGGGCCTCTCACTGTTGTGGCCTCTCCCATTGTGGAGCACAGGCTCCGGACGAGC
>NW_006785319.1:1275535-1287120 GCF_000442215.2 Lipotes vexillifer
GCATCGGCAGGCGGACTCTCAACCACTGCGCCACCAGGGAAGCCCCCTTAAACATTTTTTAATGCCCATAAGTATTTAAAAGTACCGGTTTTCCGTTGCCATGCTAAGTAAACACAGCGATGAAATCCAAGTGCAGTGACTCCAGATGCAACCCTTGTTCCAAACCACTGCCCCCTGACACCTGCTGGGCTGAATCCCCACAATGACAGCAGATCATCTCACAAAAGCCAGGACTCATTCTTCATAACAATTCTGAACAATCTGGACATGTGTCTCATAGATCAGAGAATACCTTCTCAAGTTCAAAAGTGTACCTTAAACTGAAAGCACATTTCATAATTAAAATGAAAAGTCATTCTTATTACACACGATAAGGACGCCCCACTAGAGACACAACTATACATTATTTGCAGAAAGTTCTGTGGAATACAAACATTGACCAACTCTCTCCTTGTTGAAACATTTTCTCCTCAGAATCTCAGGATTCCTACCAGCTGGTCAAATACTTTCTAATCAAACACTGAAAGTATTTCTAGACCATTGAAAACAACATATTAAGTGAAGGTCAAATGTAGTTTGATCAGTATGTACCATAAACAATAAAAAAAAAATTGGGTAGGGATAAAATATTCACATTTCAGAGACAGCTGTTGATATATAGGAGAGTTTAAAAGGTAGCTCTGTTCCACAAAGGGAATTATAAATTTTTTTAAGCAATAAACGTTGATGTGTACCTGTTGGGTGATATTATGCAGAAGAAATAATTTTATAGATCTTGGCACTTTATATGAAAGAAACTTATCTAATTCCTTAGCTCAAATAAAAATTTCAAAGTCAGGCAAACAAAGTTTGTTAGATATGGCTTATTATTTGAAGTTATCCACATTTCAAGGGCAAGTATCTGAGTCTGGAATTGTTTAAACTCTATTACAAAGGATTAATAACTCTAAAGGGCCTAAAGAATCAATTACCTTTAAAAAAAGCCAAAATTAATCTCATCCATTTCCCAGTATTATTATGCAATTTTAATACTTCTCAGCATTTACAAGCATAAAATTAGAAGAAAATTTGTTGGAGTATTAGGACCATATAATATTTATAAAACTTTGGGTTTTAATGAGTAATTAATTTAATGACCCAAAGCAAAAGATATGAGTTTTTTGAAAGCAATTTCAAAATAAATGACTTGGTGTTCTTTTAACTTTCTACTTAAGGTTTTCAAGTCTGTTGAGTTTTCCTTATGTCAAAATCATACATTTAAGGATAAAATCTACATTTTCAGGGTAAGTTGGACTTCCATTGTCTTAATGATTTTCACTATGTGCTTGAACTGTTAACACCAAAA
This sequence comes from Lipotes vexillifer, assembly GCF_000442215.2. Classification (NCBI taxonomy): domain Eukaryota; kingdom Metazoa; phylum Chordata; class Mammalia; order Artiodactyla; family Lipotidae; genus Lipotes; species Lipotes vexillifer. Next base: position 1,276,881 of record NW_006785319.1, read on the forward strand.
ATAAAATAAGTGATGGTACAAATATTTCAGTTAGATTTTAAGCAAGACACACATTATTTTAATGAGCAACAGATACTAATCTTTATTATGTAACTATTTTTATACATGGCTTCACATTAATAGGAAATGGCCAGAAGGAATTCGACAATAATGTGATTATAATATTGGAGAATGTTAGAGTTGGAAAAGACTTAGAATTAATCTATCTTACCTCTTAATTTTATGCATGAAGATACCCAGTGTTTCGATTAAGATCCTTGGGCTAAATGGAAACTTTGACGTGCACCTTCACCCTTTAGCCCACTTATGCTGTTTCCTAATACTGAGAATCTTATTGTTTTAAATTAGATTAACCAATCTCTTTAAAACTTGCCTCCATATCTATAAAAACTAGTTACACTTTATTTTAGATGCATGTTATACAATTAAACCTTTACAACAAAAATTAAAACAACACAAAATAAAATGAAAACCTCCTTGCAATCAAAGGTGAAGACATCTTTGCATTTAAAGCTTGTCTTCACTGGTGATCTGTGAGACTCCCTCACACAAAGAGCCAAGCAGAGGATGTTGTGGTCCGGTTGCTGCCAGAGCAGCAGGCCGACTTGCTAGTATTCTGGGAGAGTCAAGCCCAAACATGAGCTATTGATCAGCTTTTATAGCCAGAAAACAAATGAATGGCCCGAGGGGAAAATTTCATTTACTGATGGGTCGAGGCATAGACACCTTCCTTCTATAGGGTGGGAGAGTGGGACAGGTCCCATTGCCCAGGTGGGCGTGGCACAGGTGGACTCAGGAATTTCCTTAACATTGCAACATGGTGGGCGGGCGATTAAGAGTCCAGTAGGGGGTGTAATGCTGACACTTTTTCAGGCAGGGTCGTCCTTTGTCCTCGAAGCACCATTATACTTGGAACACCACAGAGGACATTTTGTCTCAGAATATAACACATAAAACCCTATGCCTAGAACATTGCATGGAATATTTAGGTATATGCAAATGTTATTGTAGCTCATTAGCTTCTAATCCCATAAACAAAACCTTCAAGAGAAACTATACATATATTTGATATTGCAGTTTATAATAAGAAATATATATACTTTGGCCTTCATCCCCATTTCTAGCACAGAACTCCTAAAACTTGGAATCTAGCAAGTAATTAGAGCAACAAAGGTGTCTTTTGTTATGTTAATGAGGTGACTTTGCGCCAAAACCTAAGGATGGGGGCCGGTTGCCAGGACAACCAACGATCTCTTTGAAGGGGTAGAATTTCATTCCCACCCCCTCACCTCCAGGAGGGAGTAGGAGCTGAAAGTTGAATCAGTCACCAATGGCCAATGATGTAATCAATCATGCCTATGTAAGGAAGTCTCCATAAACAACCCAAAGGATGGGGTTCAGAGAGCTTCCGAGTTGAGTTGGTGAACACTTGGAGATTTGGGGAGAGTATCGCACAGTAAGAGGCATGGAAGCTCTGAGTACTTTCCCCATACCTTGCCCTGTGCATCTTTTCTATCTGGCTGTACCTGAGTTATATCCTTTTATAATAAACCAGTAATCTAGTAATTAAACTGGTTTCATGAGTTCTGTGAGTTGCTGTAGCAAATTAATTGAACCCAAGGAAGAGGTCTTGGGAACTTCTGATTTGTAGCCAGTTGGTCAGAAATACAAGTAACAATTTGGGCCCGGATGGTGTCTGGAGAATTGTTTGGTGGTAGGGTTGAAAATCCTAACACCACCCCCCCCAGACAAAATTGGATTTTGGTGGGCATAACACAGAAGAGTATACACAGACACACATATATACACACACACATATGGACATACACATATAGCACACACTGCTGGGAAATAGAGTCTTTTAATAAAGTCCTCTAATCAAGTCTGGCCTTTACCAATATTGCGAGTTTGTGTCATATCTTAGCAGTTTTTCTCTCCTTTCGTTACTGGTGACCCTCTCCATGCCACAGCCTCCAATAATACAAATGGCAATAATAATAATAATAATACCATGAAAAAGGAATCCATTATAATCGTGTGGGTTTCATGAAAAAAATGTTTAAAGAGATCAACTCTAAGAGATTTTAATTTAACCTGAGTGTGTCAGAGAGCTTTCTCTTGGGAAAGAGATGTTTCTACAAAAGCCTGAATAACTGCTAGCTAACTCAGAGTGTGTGCAGAAGGGAACAGGCTGGGTGATTCCCTGTCACGTGAAAGGATGCAGAGTGTTTTAAAGACAGGTCAAAGCCTCATGTGGCTGAAGGATAATGATCCACGGTGATGGTGGCTCATCATCTATCTGGAAAGGTGGCAGAGGCCAGATATTGGAGAGTCCTGTAAACCATGCTGAGGATTCTGAACTTTTTCCTATTGATTTCACTGAAAAGTTTTACGCATGGTAGTAATTACCAATTTTTTATTTTAAAAAGATGACTCTGATGTAGTAGAATGAAAGTCTGGCGTAGGACAAATGTTGATGCAGTGAACAAAGAATGCAGGAAGGGAGTTGGGGGCTTACTGGAATAACAGAGAGAGGTGAGGATGAATTAAGAATGGTGGGGGCACCAGAAGCAGGAGAGAAGTGGAAAAACTGACGTATTTTGTACACAGAAGGAGCAGAGTTTTTAGATAATGAAAAGGGAAGCAAAAAGATGACTCCAAGGTTTTTGCTTGTAGAAATAAGTAGATGAAATACCATCTACTTGTTCCCAAGGTAGGGAACAGAGGAAGGGAAACAGGTTGGATGGGGAATGGGAAACAATTGAATATATGAGTTTGAAGTGCTACAAAAAACTTAAGAGGAGATGCTTAGTAAGAAATTGAATATATGTTATCATCAGGGCCTCATAAGAGAAGCCTGGGCTACAAATACAAGTTACAGAGTCGAAGGCTAATTATTTTATTTGCCAAATACAGTTTACAAACATTAGGACTACTGTCTCATTAATAATAATGATATGATAGATACTACCATTTTCTTTATTACAGCAGAAGGTTTAAATAGTTTAAGCAGGGCTTCCCTGGTGGCTCAGTGGTTGAGAGTCCACCTGCCGATGCAGGGGACACGGGTTCATGCCCCGGGCCGGGAAGATCCCACATGCCGCGGAGCGGCTGGGCCCGTGAGCCATGGCCGCTGAGCCTGCGCGTCCGGAGCCTGTGCTCCGCAATGGGAGAGGCCACAACAGTGAGAGGCCCGCGTACCGCAAAAAAAAAAAAAAAAAATTTTAAGCAGATTTCCCAACATCATATATTAAGTTGCAGAGTCTCCAAAAATCATAACTTCAGTTGTCCATTGCTGAAAAGCAAACTACTCAAAATATTTAGTGGCTTGAGGAAAATTTGATTATTATTATATTTCATTATTTGGGAATCACGAATTTGGGCAGGACACACTGGAGAAAACTTACCTTTGCCTAAAATTTCCAGGGTATCAACTGGGGTGACTTGAACGGCTGGGGGTTAGAGCAGCTGGGAGATGGGCGGGTACCTCTCGCTCTCTCCACATGGCCTTTGCAAGTGGCTTTTCCAAGAGTCCAGCCTTGGCTTCTTTGCAACATGAGAGCTTCGGGACAGTTAAACTTCTTACCTGGAGCACAGGGCTCCAGAGACAGAATGCATCAACTGCCAGTCTTTGAAACCAAGCAGGACCCTGTGGGGCTCCTGGGCACAAAAGCCATTCTGTGTCCCCTGTTTCTTGATTACAGGAAATAGGCTTCATTCAGCCTCCACGACCTTTCGCTGAGTTACAAGGGGCAGATTCCAACAGTTGCTAATTAGGGAAGGGAGGGGATGGGAGACAAGGGAGGAACAGTCTGGAGAAACAATAGTGCGGCCGTGGGGCAGGGTCCTGGCTCCCCATCAAGGGATACACACAACAATATCTTTGAGCTGTTTTGCATTAAAGCCATTTTGTTACAGAGAAGAACAAAATGTGACTATCTGTTGGATCTGTTTCTTTTACTTTAATCTTTGCTTCTCACTGCTTTTATTCACTAAAAGGATACTGTCTCTACATAATGGCCGGCCTTGGGGAATCCTGCCCCTCTGCCTGAATGTTAAACAAAAGTGCCTTTGTTCAGGGAAACATCCTGACCCTGCCCACCTGTGAATGGCTGCAAGAAAGAAGAAATTAAGACATCCCCTCCCTGAGGCTGGCCATTCCAGGGGATATTTGCAAGACTTACGACATTTTTACTTTAACTTCCTCATCTCCCCCTCTCTGTTCTATAAAAGAAAGTGGCATCTCAGACCCAAAGAAGACGGTTCTTTTGAGACGCGAGTCTGACATCTTCCCGGTCTGCTGGCTTTCCCAATAAAGTCGCTCTTCCTTGCCTCAACACCTCATCTCCCAACTTACTGGCCTGCAGTCTGAGCAGAGAGAGCTTGGACTCGGTAACAATTTTATTGGTCCCACACCCAATTCAAGGGGAGGGGATAAAACCCTCTCCTCGATGGGAAGAATGTCAATGTATTTGTGGCCATCTTTAACCCTCCACACCTACAGCTGTCATGCTTTGTAGTTACTCTATGCTACTATCCATTTCTACAAAGTACACCTGGCGCAAAGTGCAGGCATTTAGCAGGTGATCAAGAAGTGTTTGCTCAGTACCACCTCACACCAGTCAGAATGTCCATCGTTTAAAAGTCTACAAATAACAAATGCTGGAGAGGGTGTGGAGGAAAGGGAACCCTTTTGCACTGTTGGGAATATAAGTTGGTGCAGCCACTATGGAGAACAGTATGGAGGTACCTCAGAAAACTCAAAATAGAATTACCATATGATCCAGCAACCCCAATCCTGGGCATATACCTGAACAAAACTGTAATTCAAAAAGATACATGTACCCCAATGTTCATAGCGGCACTATTCACAATAGCCAAGACATGGAAATAGCCTAAATGTCCATCGACAGAGGAAAGGATAAAGAAGATTCCACACGATGGAATACTACTCAGCCATAAAAAAAGAACAAAATAATGTCATTTGCAGCAACATGGATGCAACTAGAAATGATCACACTAAGTGAAGTAAGTCAGAAAGAGAAAGACAAATACCATACGATATCACCTATATGTAGGATCTAAAATATGGCACATGGGACTTCCCTGGTGGTTCAGTGGTTCGGACTCCACGCTTCCACTGCAGGGGGCATGAGTTCAATCACTGGTTGGGGAACTAAGTTCCCACATGATGTGCGGTGTGGCTAAAATAAATAAAATTAAATTAAAAACAAAATAAAGGACTTCCCTGGTGGCGCAGTGTTTAAGAATCTGCCTGCCAAAGCAGAGGACACAGGTTCGAGCCCTGGTCTGGGAAGATCCCACATGCCGTGGAGCAACTAAGCCCGTGTGCCACAACTACTAAGCCTGTGCTCTAGAGCCTGCAAGCCACAACTACTGAGCCCCCGTGACACAACTACTGAAGCCCACGTGCCTAGGGCCCATGTTCCACAACAAGAGAAGCCACTGCAATGAGAAGCCCATGCACCGCAATGAAGAGTAGCCCCCGCTCGCCGCAAGTGGAGAAAGCCCGTGCGCAGCAACGAAGACCCAGTGCAGCCAAAAATAATAAATTAATTAATTTAGAAAAATAAAATAAGGCACAAATGAACCTATCTACAACACAGAAACAGACTCACAGACATAGAGATCAGGCTTGTGGTTGCCAAGGGGGAGGGGGTAGGGAGAGGAATGCATTAGGAATTTGGGGTTGGTAGATACAAGCTATTATCAATACATTTAGAATGGATAAATAACAAGATCCTACTTGTTGGATCAGGGAAATATATCCAATCTCCTGGGATAAACCATAATGGAAAATATTAAATATTAAAAAACGAATATATATATACGTGTAAAACTTTGCTGTACACCAGCGACTGACAACATAGTAAATCAGCTATACTTCAAAAAAAAAAAAAAAAAGTGTTTGATCAGTGAAATAATTCTAAGGCGGGGATTATGGTTTTGTTAATCAGAAAACAAAACCCACCTCTGATTCATTTTAGACCCTCCATCATTTTGTATCAAGGGACCAAGGGTACCAACCCTGAACGGTACTTCTGGAATTCCTCTCGTAGTAGATTACAAATGCCTATGACTTACTCAAGCTGAGGCTCTCAATGAAAGGTCTTTCCGGTTCTGCTTGAAGCTTCTAATTGTGGACATGTCCTCTTACAAATATTCTTATTGATTAAATGTATGAAGTGTGGTGTGTAGAGATTTTCATTAATTTAACTGATAGCCCGTTGCCCACTGAATGTTAAGAAACTCAACAGCAAGATGACTTCAAAGAAAAGGTCAAACGTTGCCTTTGGCAAAAAGTAAACTCCTTACAGAGCAGAAGCTGGTCAAAGTTAACTGTTTTCTCTGCTATTGTGATCCACAATGTTCTGATTCACATGGGTGAATAAACCGAATAGAAAATGTTCCCAACTCATGCAATCACCAACATTATGTAAAATGATGAAATGGTTTTGATTAGCAATCAGAAATATCAAACGATCAAGTATTGGCCTTTGGTTTTCCTTTTCTCCCTCAGAACTTTTAAGAATGACATTTTATACTGTTGGTTATACAAAGAATGAATAGTAATATTTAATCAGCAACATAGTATGCAACAGCACTCAGCCGATTAAGAAAAGATGATATTGTAGGTATTGAATTATAACTGATTCTTACAGAATTATAGCATACAGTTGCAAGCCATCAATAGACAACTTACAAAGGCAATTAGTAGTTTAGTGGTTCTAATGTGATTATCAGCAAGGTGAGAAAGTACTGCAGGTGAAGAGAACGTGGAAATCACAGTTGGAATCCAGTTTCTCGCCATGTCATCTGGACAGGTCACTGAACCTCTGCGGGTACCAGTTTTGTCAGCTCTAAATTAAAGATATTGTCACTCACATTGAAGAGTTACTGTGAGGATTAACCAAGATTATGTATTCGAATAGTATTACAGTATCAATAGCTAGCTACAATTTTTACAATGATTAAATATTATTGATGCCATAGTATCACCTGAGCCAGTAAGAAAATCATTTTCCTCACTTAACTATTTATTTTGAAGTATGTGAAAGAGAGAGTAAGGGTATTACGTGATCAAAACCAAAAAAAAAAAAAAGAAAAGAAAAGGAATATTCACCATGGAAAAGCAAAATGTGAATAAATGAAATGAAAAATATGTGTCAAACACCAAAATTCTTGGCAAGTTACAAAAGAGTAAAACTGAGGAAAAAAATGAGAGCAAATACATAAATGAGAATCTGAGAAAAATCTTTCTAGAGAAATGCCTTTGATAGCAATATAAAACATTTTCTAGGTATTTAAATTGTTCTTTAACGCATGTCTTTCACAGCAAGATTCTGTAAATAAAATGATTCTGAATGCCCTATTTTCTTACTCTGCATTTCATTTTCACTTGCAGTGTGCCACTGCTACAGAAAACCAGACCTCCCAGAGATTCTGATGGATCTTGTGTGTGTCTGTATATGTGTGTTTCTGTTTGTGTTTCCCTCATTATAATAGCTAAATTACTATTTACTACCCAAAAGACTGATATTTCTTGTTGGCTCATTTAATCAAATATATAGTTTGTAAGTTGCTTTATCATTTAAAAATCTAAACTAAGAATTCTTTTGCAGCCCTTAAGTTTTCCTTCTCATTGCAAGAATAAGCACTTAACTCCAACTCCATGACATTAATTTGGAATTAAATATGTTAAAATTTGAGACAACCAAGTCATTTTCATAGAGTGAGTTGGTCTAGGCTTCATCTCCTTATGGGTACCACCAATTCCATATTTACCTTAATAAAACAACTTTGGCCCCATCTGCTAAAGCAGATTTTCCACTCCCCTTTCTTCTGTATTTTGGTCTGAAAAGTCTCCAGGGGCTGTTCTCACTGAAATATTTTCTCAGCTGGACTGTGATGTACTGTGTTTCGTAGACTCTGCCTGTCTTGACAGCACCCTCATGATTTACTGTCCCAGCTGGAGGAGCCACTTGGTGGTAGGATTCTCCCCATTATGTACCCAAAGCTTCAGGAAAAATACACAAATACGTAACTCAGTTTTCTACCCTCAACATTTGCCTCCTGGACACCAAAAAGTGCATTTCCTTCCCTATGTTTTTATCATGAAAAAAGCTTCCCAACTTCTGTTATTGTCTCTTCTTAGGGCACAGAATTAGGATCAGGAGATCTCAAAATGTAAAATAGACAATATTCTATCCTCCGTATTGAAAATGTCTTCGAGTTAGTACAAAAACACTCTCTGTTTCTTGGAAGCTGACTCCTGGGAGGTCTATCAAACAGTTCACAGGTATGTGCAAGTGTTTTAAATTTTTCTTGGAGCCACTGTGGACTTGCAGAGATCTAGCCATAAAAGATTAGTCTTCCAAAAGTACAGATCTCTAAAGCTAGAATCTCATTTACCTTCTTAATTTAAAAAAATAATAATTATGGTATATGCTATGTATTTTTTGCTCTGCCTTAAAAGTTGAGTCAAATATAATGAACTCTATGGCAAGTTTATATAAGTACTATCTTTGAGAAGAGGGCATCTATTGGCACTTAAGATTAATATTAATGTTTTCTATACGAAGTTACAAATTTTTTTCTATATCAAGCCAAAATACAGCTTGTGTTTGCTAATTTAATCCTGTTGCAAACTACTAAAGTACAAGATGATTATCCCTTTAGTGGTTTACTGTCTACATTAAATGAGAAAAGATCAAATGCATATAAAAAACAACTATCTACTTATTGTACACAAAATCTTACAGCAAACTGATTACTCTAATAATTATATACTTTTGTTTTATTTGTACAAAATGGAGCCTGGCACTCATTCTTATGAAAGTATTCATAAAGTTAGAAAATAATAAAGGTAAACAGAGTTATAAAAGTATCCAAGCAAAACATTTATACACATATGTGTTAATATACCTTTAATTATAAGCAGCAAGCATCATGTATTTAACAAAATAATAAAAACTTATTAAGAATCTTCTATGTGCCAGATAATCGTGTCCAGATGAGTGTTAGAAATAAAATATACTCTGGGATCGCATATATGGGGTATTTCAATAACACCTGGGGTATTCAAGGAAACTCCCTACAAAAATATTACTTATGATGAAAGAAATTTTCATATATTGATGTATGGGGAAGTCATGCTGACTTATACATCATTTAACTCAAATTTTACGCTAACTAAAATAGCCTGTTTGTGGCCTACAAAACACACGTTGTACATCTACTTTAATTATTAAAGAAAAGGGCACATTGACAAGAAGTAAAGAATGTCCATGTTAAAAATAAAGATTAAATGCCTCCCTTCCTGGGACACCAGTGCCAGTCATCTTTTGATGATAGGTGCCAAGGTGCCAAGGCCATACTGACTTGCTGTGTATGTGCTAATCTGTGGGGTTTTTTTTTGAAACCCTGAAGGAATGTATTCCTGATTTGTTTGATGTTCTTTGTTTTGACAAGATATAAAACTGTGCTGAAAATCATGTTTCTTCGGAGCAGTTCCTCAGAGTAATCTGAGAGGCTGTCTTCTGGGCTGCAGTCCTCAGTTTGGCTCAAATAGAAAACTCTTTTCTATTCCTATTGCAGATTGTTTATTGATTATTTTCATCAACACATATAAAGGAAGATCTATAGGATAATTAGCAATTTTTCTACCTGGAACTCCTCACTTTGAGCTGCATGTCAGATACACCATGAACAACCACCAACAGATGTGAGGCGCCTGGTCACTGATCCTGATGCGGATTTATTATCTGTGGTGCGACTCGTGGACCAAAGGACTAGCAGTGATGTTTGCACTTCATATAATTACTCATAGTTAGTTAATATGTGGTGGTCCCTGCAGTTTGAATGCTGTGGTTGCCGGGGGTGGGGGTGAGGGTGGGGGTTGTATTATTTAAATGAACTATGGTAATTGACCCGCATGTTCCATAGTCCATGAAACCCATGGTTCCACCAGAACTATGCAAAGCAAAGACCGTTTGTATAGATTAAATTGGCAGATAGAAGATATAAACACTCCTTAGCAAATTGACCTTCCCTTGGAGAAAAGATGAGATATTTAACTGCGAAGAAAACAAGCCCTTAAAATAAAACCCTGAATAATACCACCATAAAAGATCATATAAAGTGATATGTCTAAAAGAGACTGGAAATAAAAGGCCAGGAAAAGCATGAGTGTGCATCAGAAAAAAACAAGAGAAAGAGT
>NW_006785319.1:1287130-1293053 GCF_000442215.2 Lipotes vexillifer
GTCAGAATGTGCAAATCAAGATGAAAGGATGCATAAGAGAAGGTCTGAGAGTGACTATCTGTCGAATTTTTTAAAAAGCAGTGAAGTCATGGGTGCCTTTTCTGATCACTTTCAGTGACTGAAGCTCGTTTTGCGACTGAGTGTGAGATAATAAAGGGGGAGGGGCCGTGTAGCTCAGGGTTTCAAGATGATTCAAGGTTTGCTTATTATTTCAGCATAGTCGACCCTAAACGATACAAGGGTTTGAAAATCTAGAGGATCAGAAAGAGAACTACAGGGCTTCCCTGGTGGTGCGGTGGTTGAGAGTCCACCTGCCGATGCAGGGGACACGGGTTCGTGCCCCGGTCCGGGAGGATCCCACGTGCCGCGGAGCGGCTGGGCCCGTGAGCCATGGCCGCTGAGCCTGCGCGTAAAAAAAAAAAAAAAGAGAGAGAGAACTACAGGCCTTATGATGTGAGGCAGTGGAATAAGGCAGAATTCAGAGCACAGGCAGAGTTGGGAAGCTTCTACAGCAGAACAGTAGGGAAGGGAAAGATGTGGAAGGAGCTTTTACATCTTCATGTGAGCTTCTCGGGGGAGTTATAACCTCACTGTTTCCAGTTCTCCATGGGCATCTGTAGAAAGTGACGGGAAGGAAGACGATCAGATAGATATTTTTTGGAAAGAACGTCTAAATCGATACCATGGAGAATGAGAGAAGGAACTGCTTAGGAAAATGGAGGAGGATTGCTGTACAGTTGTTAGATTCGTAGAATTTCTGTTCCAATCTCAGTTTGGGTTATTATTTTTTTAATCATCCTAAAAAACCCACGCATATACACAGAGAAGAGAAACCCTTACACGGATCCATGTTAAGCCACAGCACATACTCAAAGGAAAGTAAGGTGGTCTGGAGTCCATTTTCTTAGCAAACTCTTAAAAATGAACTTTTTAGGATTTTGTATTTTTATACATATCGATTCAACAACCAAACACTGACTGTTAGAAAATGGGCAGTTCTCCAAATGCACTATTGGACCTCAACCCATCATTCCATCTATTGCCTCTTTTGTTTTTGTTGCCTGTTTGAATGCATGTAACTTACAGAACAAGAAAAAAAATGAATAAAAAAAAGGAAGAGAGAAACTTAACTTCAAGAATTTATATTATCCTTAGAGTAACTTTCAGTGCTAACAGAATGAAACCGCAAAAAGAGATATGATTTCAAGGCTAAAATTCAATGAAGTAAAGATAACAGTCAATAAGAATAATCGTCATGTGAAAAAAGAACAGAAACAACACTGGGGTAGGCACGAGACCTGGGTTCTTACTGTAGTCTACATTCTGACAGGTTAGGGTTTTGTTGGCGCAAAGCCTGCCTATTGTCTAATCATGATTCTACTACTCACTAGCAGTGAAATATGGGACAAGTTATTTGATCTGTTTCATCTACGGAAAAGGGTAGTAATAGTACCTAAATTAAACTAATATATTTATAAAGACTTAGAAGAGTGAATGGCATGTAGCAAGTATTCAATAACTATTAGATATTATTATCAATCCAAAGGTGACTTATGATATTGGTTCTGCTAACTCATAAGAGTTATGCAAGAATACGATGAGATAACATACATAATAAATTCTTTATAAAGACTGTGTTTAAAATTTATTCATTGCATTATTAATATCTGACATTATTTGAAAATTTCATAGACCTTTTAAGATTAACACCAATGAACCCAAGTTCATGGATAAATTTTAATTTTATTTTTATTTTCAGTGTGTGAAATAGTCACGAGAAACTCAAGAACCAGAATATAAATGCTTGGGCTAAAGAGAAATGTTATGTTTTTTTTCCCCTAAATCTAGCTACTTAATATATTTTTGAATTATACAAGGAGAAAGAAATACAAATTCTCTACACAGATGTGTGATTTATACTGTGATGACTTGTGCTTTACAGAACTTTTAGGATACTTACTGAGCTATGTCCTTTCAAAATAGCTCCATTATTATATGTCTGGAGTTAACAAAATTTTCTGGAATACTAAGTAAATATCCAGATAAGATTTGAAAATGTCCTACTATTACATAAAGATATATCTGTATAACTTTCATAAAATATAGTTATGCAAAGGATACCTTTAAAATAGAATGCATATATGAATGACTGCATGATTTTATATGTGTGCCGGAAATCATAAGTCAGATTCTTTCCTGATGAAGCCATTTCTCTAGTTGACAACTGTCAAAGCCATCTCAAAAACCCATGAATATTAAAGCACTGTTCACTGGCACATTTGGCATTTTGAAGTCAGGCAAATAGAACTCATGAAATATGAAAGGTGTGCTCCATGTGGCTTTGTAGAAAATGTTGCCATTAAAATGATGTATGAAGAAATTCACACCTTCCTCTGCTGGGCGTGCTCAACTATATTTTCAATCAACTGTATTACTTGCTTTTGATAGTGTTACCAATGGATTACATCCCCCTTTTACAAAGCTTTAGGAGCTCCCAAAGCTAGGATTAAGTGGGAAATATTAAATTATTGGCATGCATAATGTATATTTTAAACACAAGTGCACTGTTTTACTGTTTGTTATAGATTAATAATTAATTAATAGATTATTAAAGTCTTTCTATTAATAGATTCTAAGGTCTGTCTATTCTTGCTACTAATGTTTGGCCAGGAATGTTCCTGGACACAAGACCCACTGCCGATTTTTATTCTTATATTAATGGTTTATGGAGTTCAAGTTTACTAGAAAACTGTGGTATGTTTCTTTCATACTCTAGCCTCAGAAAATTTGTCCTGACTACATTTTTTACATTTTTGGTACATTATAGACCTATCTATTACCTTTAAGACTACACCTTTCTCTTAACACGAGCATTTTCATTTTCTAAAAAATTTATTTATTTATTTTTGGTTGTGTTGGTTCTATGTTGCTGCACGCAGGCTTTCTCTAGTTGTGGCGAGCGGGGGCTACTCTTCATTGCCGTGAGTGGGCTTCTCATTGCTGTGGCTTCTCTTGTTGCGGAGCACAGGCTCTAGGCGCACGGGCTTCAGTAGTTGTGGTACATGGGCTCAGTAGTTGTGGCTCGCAGGCTCACTAATTGTGGCGCACAGGCTTAGTTGCTCCGTGGCACGTGGGATCTTCCCGGACTGGGGCTCGAACCCACGTCCCCTGCATTGGCAGGCAGATTCTCAACCACTGCACCACCAGGGAAGCCCACGAGCATTTTAATTTTGAAATTATTTGGAACAAAGAAACCCATTCTATGTTACCCAGTCTATTATTGAAATATCAAGATGGGAAGAGTTCTCACTCATTTTTAGGAAAGGACAGGTATAAATGTAGCACAGGCATATTAAAAATCTTAAAAAAAATTTTGTTAAAATGGAAAATTATTTTAAATAGTTATATATACATATAGTGACATATATACATATTTACATATTTATATTTTTATGTATATACGTGTCACTATATATAGTGATATACATATACTATAAAAAATCGATAGCCAATTAGTGCAATAGTTTAGAAACTGTACACATTGAAATGATACATAAAGATGTTTTGCATCAATTTTTCTATAGAGATTTATTCTGCAACTCTTTACACTGGGAAGCATGGAGTCTTAAAATTACTTTTCCTTTAGTATACAACATGTTCCTGACTGCTGGTGCAACAAAAGACACCTAAAGCAGCATACATGTAATTACAGAATTCACAACTCCTGTAACTCTTATTTTCTATCATGTTTTAGAAGATAACTACTCCCCTTTTTGGATAATTAAGTATGCATAATTAAGTTATGATTAGATTCTCAATCTGTTTTTAATGAAATCTTGAATACATCATTTCTTAAAATAAAAGTGATCTAGTACCTTTTGCTTGCTTGTAAATCCCCGAGTTTGGGAACTCATACTTGTTGAGCAAATGTGAGATTGCTTTTTTTTTTTTTAATTTCTTTCTTTCTTTTTTTTTTTTTTTCCACACTGTGTGGCATGTGGGATCTTAGTTCCCCGACCAGAGATTGGACCCGCACCCCCTGCAGTGGAAGCACAGAGTCTTAACCACTGGACCGCCAGGGAAGTCCCAGGATGGCTTTAAAAGAAGAATACATCTAATCCCAGAGTCTGATTTTTGAAAGAAAATTAAGCTCAATACACAACCAAAGTGCATGTGCTAAATATTCTCACTTCTGTGTTGAGACTGAATAGTTCTGTTCATTTCCAAACTGCACACGCAAATATACACATACACAGTCATAAAGTTTCTCCTAAGGAAGAATGGGTACCGAGATCTGTTCCTGAATGATGGGTTATTTGCCTGCTCCTATGACCCACAGGAAAGCATAGAAAAAGGAAATCGAGGTTGTGGCCAGTTCCCCAAGGTATCTTAGCTGGTAAACAGCCTGCTGAGGACGTGGGTTACAGGGTACTCGGAGGGCGGTGACTTCTCAGGCTCCCAGGAGGTCACCTGAGTAGACAGTCTGGGATGTGGCATTATGTAACGTTTTGTATAAATTTATTTCATTACATATATAAAGAGATTAGATGGTCTGGAACAAATTTCGTAGAAAGAACAATGCCCTGATAGGGCAGTAAAACAACTTATTGGAAACACTGCTTTGGGCAGCAGTATTCGGGTCGTGCTGAAAAAATAATCTTGGATTGTGTAACTGATAATCTAGTACATTTACAGTTATCCATGGAGTTGGCAGGCCTAAGACAGTAGTAGTAAAGTCAGGAAGTTCTTAGGATGTAGGCAGAAAACAATTTGGGAGTCTCCAAATAGCTTATTAGCGGCCTACCACGAGGGTCAGCAAGATTTCCTGTAAAGGACCAGATAATGCAGTGTCTGTCCCAGATGCTGTACTGCTTGGTGGCAGAAAAGCAGTCACAGAAAACACATACTTGAATAGTGTGGCTGCGTGCCAGTGAATCCATATTTATGGACCATTTAAATTTCATATAATATTCGCACGTCATGTAATATTAATCCTTTAAAAGTTTTTCAACTATGTAAAAATCTAAAAATCATTTTCAAAGAGCCATACAAAACAGATGACAGGCTGTAGTTTGCCAAGCCCTGGGCTAGCTGAGGGCAAGGTTTCCCGGGAAGTAATGGTTCCTTAGATCCTCCTAATTTAAGTAGCAGGCGACTTGTTCTGGATTGGGAACCCAAACATTTTCCTTTTATGGTTAAGGCATAAATGAGCCACAGAAATTCTGAATTATAACCTCTCCTCTGATCTTCATACAGAAGATGGTAACCAACTGATACCCAATGTTCCCCTGCAAAAAATTTAAGTATTTATATATATGGAATGTCTTGTTGTCATTATGGAACACAACCATTTTGACCAGTGTGCTTTTGAAGGTCATATACAAATGGATGTTACTAGACACTGATAGTTTATCTGAAAATTTACAGTTGCCTGGTATATTTATATAAATGTAATGAAGTTGTTTGGAATGACTTTATTTCTAAAAAATAAAAAATAAACCATGAGGGGATGATAGTAACTTTACAGATTATAAGACTATACAATAAAGAGGATTGAAGCAACTCTTGTACTAGTTAAAGAGAAGCTAATCCGTAATAGTCAGCCACCTTACAGCAGGTAAGCATTTGGGCTTTTTCACAGTTTTGACACACTATCATAATAAAGTATTTTTCTAAACTTTTTGATTTCCCCACTCAGATTTTTTTTTAAATTAGAGGACAATTCAAGCTCTGAAGAAAATGGTGGTGATTTAATGGTAACTAAAGCCCATTGCGAAATTAAAAACAACAACAACAACAAAAAACCCTTTCTGCCAGAAGTAGACATTATTTGCTTTTTCACCAATCTATAACATGCATAACATAATTTAATCTATTTCTCACATACAACATTTCCAAAAGTTGTGATTGGAGCATGAAGCAG
>NW_006785319.1:1293077-1300371 GCF_000442215.2 Lipotes vexillifer
AACAAGAGGAAACAGGAATGGCTATGTTAACAATGAGATACACCTAAGCCTCAAAAGACAGCCTGTCACTCCCACCCACCCAGCACCAGGGCAGACTTTAGGGTTGTGGATAAGTTCAGGAAGTTTTGCTTTTAGATACGTTTATGGAGGGGAAGTTTGTATGCAACAATATAGATAAGAAATCAATAGGCACTTAGTACTCACCTTTCACCTCAGCTACATTATTCTCAACGATAACGTTCTCATCAGAGCTTGGACAGTAATTTCAAGACTGATCCTCTTGTATTATGTAATGATATGTAATACCCCCCCTTCCTTCATTCTCCAATAGGAACTGCATGATTCCTAATTTATTATAAATTCCTAATTTATTATAAATCACATCAAAGATGTTCTAATACCTTGGTGCATTGACAATTATAACACCTATTTTGTCTCTTTAAAACTACAAATGAGAAGTTCGTAGTTTACTTTTAATTTCAAATTTTAGTCCCCAAATTCATTTTTCTTCCAGCTGTTTCTGCTTCAGCTAATGCAATGTATAAAACTGTATGAACCCAAATGCTGCTTTTATATTCATTATCATAGTTCATTTGTAAAAGTAAAGTATTTCATGCTTCACCCAATCTTCAGTCTGTTTGATAAATATTTTGCTCATTTATTGGTCTTTGTGACAGTAACATCTTCTTTTTTTGTGAGTGATTTCATTTGAGGAAGGGGCAAGCCTGACCTAGATGCTCCGTTGGAAGAAGACGGAGCTTCTAACAGCGCTGAATGATGAGAGTATAACCTTGAGTGATTTAGTTCTGCATTTTGGCATCAAGAAGCTCTAATTCCATTTTCAGATAAAATAAGTCTTCAAGTTATTATATCCAATATAAACATCCATCTGTGGGACTTTATATATAAATTATTACTATGAAAAGAACTAAAATTAAGACTTTAACTTGCTTAAGCAGAATCTCATTTCCTTGACGTACAGAGGAGCTGTATTTCAAGGGAATGGAATTTATCTTCACACTGAGGCAGAAGCCTTGAATGCCTGAACCCCGGCTCCCCAGCCAATGGTACAGATCCCATGATATGCACACAGAATTGAAGGAAGGCAGACATTCTCACAGAAATAATGTTTTGTTTAATACCTTCCTGCCACTCAATAAAGATAACCTCAAACTCAATGTGTTAGATTTTTATCTTTCTCGCCACAGAGCTGTGACAAAGACCTTCATTAGTTTTAAGCAGCACATTCAGAAAATTCTACTTCTGCTCAACACTATCAACAATAAACTTTTTTTTAAGAATACACTTCGCCTGTTTAATCTAAAACCTGGCCATTTGGTTCTCCATTTGGAGTTTGATTTTAATATCTCCCTAGAAAAGAGAAAAACAAATATCATATAATATCACTGATATGTGGAATCTAGAAAAATGGCACAGATGAACTCATTTGCAAAGCAGAAATAGAGACACAGATGTAGAGAACAGATGTATGGATACCGGGGGCGGGGGGGCGGGGGAAGAAACGGGTGGGATGGATTGGGAGATTGGGATTGACATATATACACTACTATGTATAAAATAGATAACTAACTAGAACCTACTGTATAGCACAGGAAGCTCTACTCAGTGCTCTGTGGTGACCTAAATGGGAAGGAAATCCACAAAAGAGGGGGTATATGTATACGTATAGCTGATTCACTTCACTGTAGAGCAGAAACTAACACAACACTGTAAAGCAACAATACGCCAATAAAAATTAAGTTAAAAAAATGTCTCCCTACAAGTATGTTTAAAGGCTGAAGAAATTTGTTCAGAGACTATACTGGTCTTGGGTGGAGAAGGCATAAACAAGTCTATCGCTTTTGCTTGGCATTTCAGATATAGAGGTTCACGTGTGGACCCCCTCGCGTCAGATGAGAGTCCTCCATTGATCATGGGGACACACGGCTGGAACCGTAAGATGAATCAGAGGCATAGAGGTGAATCAGGCGTTTCCCTGATGGTCTTGGGCACGGCTACAGCACTTGCTTCATCAGGCTTGGCAAGAGATGGGGATAAATCTGAGATAGCCCTGGTGGGTCTTCTCACAAACATTGTGTTCACAAAGTGATAGTCTGCTTGCCATCAGCAGGACACTTTCAGACTGCCAGTGCTTATTTTACTTAAACTTATTTTTGTAAGCTTTATTTCCAGGCAGTATAAAAGTGCATATATAAAGAAATACATGTACATATACACATACACACACATATGTATATTTTTCTTCTCCGTGTTTTTAACTTCCTTACAGTATTTCTTTAACTCCAGCCTAGAAAGATGCTAGGTACCCTCACATGGCCCCTGGTTGCTTGATTACGTCAAGGGTAAACACTTACCCAAAGAAATATTGTATTTATTTTTCAAACCACAGCTATTGCACTTTTTCTAAATTTGATTGGAGTAGGATAGTGCAAGAGTTGCATTTTCTAAAATTTACCTAATTTCAACCAACCAATTTTATCGATTCTTTGACTGCTGAGAGGAAACTTAACAAATTTACTACGTATCTGCTGAAGATGGTTCTTAATATTGTCCGTTTTATTATCTTAAAATTTTTTTACACAACAGATTCACATTTCGTGCTGCCAAAGTACATTGCTATTCATCATGAATTTTGTGACATAAGTACTTGCAATCTCTTTTCATCTTCACTATATGGTGGCTTCTGTTTCATCGCTCTACTCTGCATCAGTAGTAAGCATATACTTTAAATTTTAAAAAGTCCATACTTACTTTTTCAAACTAGAAAAATAATTTAAATATGCTCTAATTTAAATAACAATATTTCACCTTATTTACTAATTATGATTTATGTAGATATCAGTAACCTGTGCTGTTTACATAAAGTATTCAAATAAACACTGCAATGCTACACGGGTCTATAAGAAGTCATTCAAATTGAGTCAATCCGTTGACACCAAATAGATCAGTGCTGTGTATTTACACAATACTAGAACTGAAGCATGGGCCCAATATGTGTACTACAATGTGACTCCAGTATGTTATCACGTTTCCAATGCTGTTATCACGTTTCAACATGATAGTTGAAACGCAGTCTTACCAAAATAATAAAATGCTATATACATCTTCTGTTTTTAAATTTCAATTTAACTTAAAATGTCCTCAGCTGAACTAAACACATTTTAATTGTTCAATTAGTTTTTGTGGCTAATTGGCTATTGGTTATTGTAATAAACAGTACAGATATAGATCATTTGACTTCCATACCAGTGATTTTTTCACAATATTTTGCTTAATATCTATCAATAGAAGATCTAGATATTATCGGTGGTATTAAAGTAAGAGACTGGGGGAAGGTAGACTTAACATTTTCAAAGGCAGTTATATAGAATATGTGTTCTTTTGAAGGTATGAGAAGAGATGAACTTAAAAATCACAAAATTCCTGAATTTATGGAACCCAGTATGAGGGGCTTAATTGTAGGAAGTGCAGTCTTGTCCTCAATAGATAAGTTTGATACAGGATTCTACTGAATGAGTGAGTAAATAACGTCTCATGGACACTTCATTTAAAGACATAATTTAGAAAAAGCATTATGTAATGTCTCATAATTCTGAATATTTGCCTCACTGAGGGCTAAGAAATTGAGTTTTCTACTCTCTATTTTAATCTTAGCTAAATTTAAATCTAACAATGTTCTCACTCCTTCTGTTTGATTCTGAAAGTTTTGCTCTTGGCCTAGATGGATGATAGTTCCTGGTCAATATTCTGCTCTGGAAGAAAGGATTTAGTTAACAGGAGGCTAAATATTTGTTTCTTTATCTTACTGATTTTCTCCTGAGAATTTTAAATGTCTTCCTGAAACTTCTGTAAACAGTCTAAAAAATTAAAACACAAGAAAAGTCTGCTCCCTTATGTAGGATAATTCTGCTGTGATTCTGCATAAATCAACGTTCCATAGCTCAATAAAAAGGTAATATATTGAGCCAGTATTTACCAGCTGGGCTATTACATTGTTATTGCTTGACTAGTATACTGATTTCTAGCTGACAGGAAATGAAAACACAGAATTGTAAACTTCATGTAAAAAGTAAGTCTTAAAAAACCCTCAAGTGCTGTTGGGTCTCAATCATTCCTATGTTTTTTTTTATGATAAAATAGCTTATAATAAGTATTTTCACATTCCTCTGCCTTTTAATATTTCCCTTGGAAAAGCCAACAATAGCTCTAGGCACTCATCTGCCATGATTAATGGCAGAAGCAGTGACCTTTGTGTTACAATGTTGTACAGCTACTAGAAGTTTTCAAGGTCACTATTTCCTTCTGGAAAGTTGGTTAAATATTCATAAAAATGACCCGACTTTATGAGCGGTGCCGTACTTGTTGTTTTATGACAGCCCATTTTAATGAAAGGACATGCAAAGAAATGTTCCCTCTAAATAGCCGACAACCTATTCAACTGGGAATGGCATTGGAAAGCTTTTTATGACCAAGGGAAATAAGACGGATATTCTTTAGGAGCTTCTTATTATGGAAAACATCATTTCCTTTGCTAACATAATCTGCCAAAGTCAGAAGTCTCTTAACCTATCTAAATGATAAGCTATTGGTATCTGATGTGCTCATAAAAATCAAGCTGTAAAGCACTGAGCGTCACCGAAATTGAACGCTGTAATTAACATTCCAGTTTAATGCATCACATGTATTGGAACAATTTGTCTTGGATGAAGAATATTTTGTTTTTAGACTTTACTCACTTAGCAGCGATCTGATGGATACCACAGGACCGGGGGGGGGGGGGGGGGAGCTAAAATCTCTTAATTTAGACAGAAAAGGAGGAATGAAAGAAGGAAGGGAGAAAAGGAGGGAAGGAGGAAGGGAGGAAGGAAACAGGGAAGAAGATGGCCAGCACCTCTGTGGCTTTCATCACGGGATGCATATTGATGCTTCCCCTCCATTCATTTGGTACTCTCTGCTTCTGATGTACTTACAAATATTTCAACACTGTATTATCATTTCAAATAACCACAGCTCGCTACATAATTCTGTGCTTAAAAAGATAACCTAAATAGGGGCTTCCCTGGTGGCGCAGTGGTTGAGAGTCCGCCTGCCGATGCAGGGGACACGGGTTCGTGCCCCGGTCCGGGAAGATCCCACATGCCGCGGAGCGGCTGGGCCCGTGAGCCCTCCCATAATGAAGTGGCTGGCAAAATAGCTTCCTAGAGGGCGAGAGACAGAAAAATCAAACAGAAACCAGTCAAACTAAGCCAAGCGAAAAAGCTGATGCGGAAAAAAAAAAAAAAAAAAAAAGGTAACCTAAATAATATAACAGAAAAATAACTGATACTAATTACACAGAATTTGATTTAAATTCACTTAATGCAAACAATTTTCTTTAAAAGTTATGTAAGCCAAATAATTTTTGCATTGTCATATACTGAAATTTGAGAGGTGTTTTCTCTGTGTATCTAATTCCTCTTTAATTGACAGTATATCCTTTAATAGGCAAAATTTGTCAGTTTCTCCATCATGTAATCTTCCTTCTACCTCTGTCAAACTATTATTATTCCATAAAGAATTACTTAAATACAATTGAAAATTTTACTAGTTAAATTAAGCCTAGAGACAATCCTTTCAATATAGTAATCATTACTTTAATCCAATAGAAATGTGTGTGTGTACTGAACAATCCAAGCATGAGAAAGGTGAAAAAAGTATATCTCTTGGCTTCAAAGAAAATACAAGTTTGGTATGTGTATACGTAAAAAGTGATAGGATAAGAAAGTATCTTGTCAGTGCTACAATAAATTACTACAAAGATTAAGCAGAAGCACAGAGGGAAAACAGAACAAAAACCATGGTCTAATGAAATAAAGAAGAATTCATGCTCAGGCTGGTGTTTACTATTGGCACAGAAATCTAAGCAGACTGGAGTAGGATATTTAGAACAGTGGGAAAGTGACAGCCATATTAGGGATTGTGTTTAGATAAGAACTTTTGTTATAATATTTATGGGTGCATTATACTAGTAAAGGGCTAAAAGAGTTTCTTAGGAAAATAAATACTTTGGAATTTTAACCAAAATTCTAAGGGATTTGATCTTTTTATTTTAGGCAATTGGAAGCCACCTACCATTTCGGGCAGAGAGTGCTGTAATAATATTGGCATTATAATATCAACATTCCATGGATTTATATATCTCTCCAAAGGAGATAGGGTAATACTAGGTAACTTACCAAAATGTAAAGAATTGCCAAAGCTATCTTTAAAACCTGTATTTGCTACCATCTTATGTCTCATAGACTCAACACTATTCATATCAAGGACATGTATGAGTATGATTTTGCCTGCCAAAAATTCTGATTGCTGGGGTGAATTTTAAAAACCTGTAGCAAGACTGTAGTAAGGAAAAGAAAAATACACTGAATGAGTGAGACATCTAAAGAATAATGAGAAAAACTGAAAGAGGAAAGGTAATTAATCATTTATTTTACTTTCATAATAAGAAACTTAAATATCTTTCGAAGTTAGGGAAATCAGTTTGGACTTTTTCATTCTTTTTGTTTGGCTTTAAAAAGATATCCAGTATGTGAAAAATGCTTATTTCTTTTTTCCTTTTTTATCCTTGATAATTGAATTGCATAGTAATTATGGAGAAAGTAAATACGAGTATTGGTAAAAAGAGTTTTGAGCTATGAATAGTAGAAGGATTTTCTTATGTTAGCCTATAACAACAATTAACAATTATCAACCAAAAAACACTAATATGCATTCAGCATAATGTACCAGAAGGCCTGAATAGCCATGAAAGCATTTTCTCTCTTTCTCTCTCTTTTTTTATTCCCCACATTTACTGTACATCCAGTCTATGCTAATGTACAAGGTTAGAGAGATGAAAGGTAAACTACTATTTATCAAGTACTTATTATATGTTGCATTTTACATATATAATTTTGTTTAAACTATTTGTAGCAAATCCATGAGATTCAAACATTTTTTTAATCTTATCATTTACATTATTTTTTGTATGAGCATTACATTAAGTACTTTTAGCAGAAAAATGAGCAGGCTAGATACAGTCCTTATTTCATGGAGCTCACATTCTAGTGGAGAAAATAGAAATTATATAAGTAATTATAATAAAGTATGAACCATATCTCAAGTATGAACTACAGGAGCAGAGTCCTAACCTAGACCAGGGTCCAAGAATCCTGAAGGAAGTAATATTTAAGCTGAGACGTGACAGATGAGCAGACATAAGTTTGGCAAAGGGACATAAGAAGAAAAGTAGGGA
>NW_006785319.1:1300381-1310463 GCF_000442215.2 Lipotes vexillifer
GATCTGAGTACAGAGGTAAAGAGGTTAGGACACAGCCTCCAAACCTGGAGAAGAGGGGGAACAAGCCCACGGGGCCTGGAGTATAGAATTCATGAGAAAGCCTCATGGAGACTGAGGCTAAAGAGGCATGATGGGAAAATCCTGGATGTCATCTCTGCCATTTCAAAGGTTCTGGACACTGACAAAGACTTTGAACATCATTTTAAATGTTGACTCTAGGTACAGTGTGGAAATTAATCGAGTGAGGCCAAGAATGAATGATGAGAGACAAGTTTAGGGGCTACGGAATAAACTACCAAAAAAATAAGATTGTCATAGGATGGTGGCAGTGGAATTAGAGTGAATTGAGTGGCTGTGGCTCCAAAATAAGATAATTACTTTTTACTGATCGGATGTAGGAAGTGAAAAAAAGGAGTAAAGCACGGTACCCAGGTTTTTGGTTTGAAAAACTAGTTGTGTATTGACAATATATACTGGGATGTGAAAGAATGACCAAGAACTAGGTTTGAGGCTTCGGTGAGAAGATGGGAGATAATCAGTTTGTTTCATGTATACTGAGTTAGTTGTGACAATGAAAATTTATCATAGAGTTTTCACAAGCCAATTATATATAGGAGTCTGGTGCTCCAGAGAGAATGAGGCAGGAAATAAAAATTTATAGTTGTCATAATTTAGATGGTTATTGCAGCCAATGGGTTAGATAATAATTTCTAAGGAAAGTGTGTAGGCAGAGTAGTGGAGAGAGCTCAAAATACAGTCCTTGTTTGGAACATCTACGTTTGAGAGACGGGTAGAGGAAAAAGAATAGACGGGCAGAAAATGATAGGATTCAAACAAGGAAATACAATTTTATAGAAAAAACAAGAGAAGAAATTTTTCCCTTAGGAAGAGAGTGGTTACTCTTGCCAGTGTTATCAAGAGATTAAGTGAAATGCCCATTGTAACTAGATACATTAAGGACAGTGGAAACAGCAGTTTCAGTAGAACTTTGGAAGCAGAAAACATATTAGAAACGTTTTAAAAGCCAGTGACAAGGAAGTGTAATGAAAATACGGCAGTAAAAGAGAAAATAGCTATACCAGGTCTAGGAAAACTGGCTTGTTTTCTGATTTATTGGTTAGCTTGTTGGTTATTTGGTTGGCTTTTAAGTTGGAAGAGAATTGCCTGAGTTTAATTTCTCTTTTGGTCTTTGACTGTGAGTGACCCAGAGCTAAATGAGAACAATTATCCATGAATAAAATAAGGGACATCTCTTCAGCTGAAGTAGAAGAGGCAGGGGGTGGGAAGAAAGGAAGGTTGAAAAGAGGGTAGCTTCTTGTGTTTGGGATTACTTTTTTCTCTATACGGTAAAAAGTTATCTAAAATCAGGGAGTGGAACATCGAGGGAAACCAATATTTAGAAAAGCTTAGAGTAGATTTAGAATAGAATGACGGAAAATGGGTCAGTGCAGTGGCTCATTGGATTGCTGGCCATTGCTAATAAACCTAACTGAGGTTTCTGGTAATGCATTTACAGTAGCGTCAGGCTGTCTGGTTTTTCCAGCAGAACTTAGCAGCCTGTGACTATACATGAGTGGGGGCAGACTCCTGCATTCGCCAAGGAATGGAGGGCTTTTTTTTTTTTTTTTTTCCACCAGAAAGGGCTTTAGAAAGACAGACCAGGCAGTGTAAGATATTGGCAAAATATCAGAATATATGATGAGCCATGAACTCTAAGATGAATAGGGGTGAACAGAAGACAGCGGAGATCAATGGTAGGGAAATGTAGAAACCGAGGAGGGACCAGATGTCAAAGAAGACAAAGAATTAATGGGATGTTGTCGCTGAAACAGACACATGGATGGCTGGATCAGAAAGTGGACCGACCGCATCTGTGATTTCCAGTGACTTGTTTTGGGAGAAGACAGGGTATGGTCATCCAAGCGTTTGTCTGATATGATGGGGAGTATCATTCACTAGAAATGGAGAATTCAAATATCTTGATGTAATGCAATTTGTTGAAAAGGCCAGTGGAGAGAAAGGCTCTAGTCTATAAGCTACAATAGTCAATTACTGTGGGGAACTGACTTGAAATGCAATCAGACAGCAGTAGAGAAGCGAGATAAATGGCATCACATTCGAATGGAAAGAATCTCTTTAGTTTAAAAACAGAAAAAAAAAGAGGCAATTAAAGGAGCTTAGAGGAGTAGTGATCCAATCACAGCAGTGTGGAGTTAGGAAGACACAGACCTGCACCAACCTGTGGCAAAGGTTCAGTATTGGAGGGTAGGTGGCCCCCAGAGGGCACGTGCAAACCTCAGGAAAGAGCTGGTTTTCAGTTGCTTCCCACATGTCTTGGGAAATTTCAGCGAAGAAACTGAGAGGTTAGAAGTGTTTGTTTATCACACTGGGGTCATGTATCTTTCTGAATTATGGTTTTCTCTGGATATATGCCCAGGACGGGGGTTGATGGATTACATGGCAGCTCTAGTTTTAGTTTTTTAAGGAACCTCTGTGTTCATTTCCATGGTGGCTGCACCAATTTACATTCTTACCAACAGTGCAAGAGGGTTCCCTTTTCTCCACACCCTCTCCAGCATTTACTGTTTGTAGACTTTTTGATGATGGCCATTCTGACCGGTGTGAGGTGATACCTCATTGTAGTTTTGATTTGCATTTCTCTAATAATCAGCGATGTTGAGCATCCTTTCATGTGCCTTTTGGACATATATGTCTTCTTTGAAGAAGTGTCTATTTAGATCTTCAAAAAGATACATGCACCTAAATGTTCACTGCACCACTATTTACAATAGCCAAGACATGGAAGCAACCTAAATGTCCATCGACAGATGAATGGATAAAGAAGATGTGGTATGTATATACAATGGAATATTACTCAGCCATAAAAAAGAATGAAATAACGCCATTTGCAGCAACATGGATTGGACCTAGAGATTGTCATACTAAGTGGAGTAAGCCAGGCAGAGAAACAAAAATATCATATGATATCACTTAGATGTGGAATCTAAAAAAAAGAGACACAAATGTACTTATATACAAAACAGAAATAGACCCACAGATAGAAAACAAACCTATGGTTACCAAAGGGGAAAGGGGGTGGGAGGGATAATTTAGGAGTTTGGGATTGACATATACACACTACTATATATAAAATAGATAACCAACAAGGACCTACTGCATAGCATAGGGAACTATACTCAATATTTTGTAATAATCAATAAGGGAAAAGAATCTGAAAAAAATATATATGTATAACTTAATTACTTTGCTGTACACCTGAAATTAACACAACTTTGAAAATCAACTATACTTCAATAAAATAAAGTAATTAAGAAAAAAAGTGTTAAATTATCACAGACTAGGAATTCCTAAGAGTACAACTAGATGGTGTTAAGACAGAAAATTAAAAGTGTGAAATGTCCAAAGAAGAGAGGGGAGTTCATGCTAGAAAGAGAGTGGTGTGGGCCATGGCGGTCTGGACAGCAGATCCTGGAAGATGGGGTGTTCAGGAGCCACTCAGAATTCAGCCAAAGTAAAGAGAGAGCTCCCCGGTGGTGGCAGGCAGTGGAATGTGACTTGTCCCTCGGGTGAAGATGGGTAGGTGACAGCAAATGTGCTGTCCTTATATCTTGTGTCTTAAGCAGAAGACAGGCAAGTCCCCATGGTGGGCCATGGTGGGTATCAGAGGGCAGTGCCTTTATGGCCCTAAAGGGGCCAGCTTTACAGTTACGGCCAGCTTTACAGTTTAGGGATCTGAGAACTAACGATACAGTTGATGGAACTTGATGAAAGTAACAAAGCTACAGATGATGCACTTTTTACCTTTCTCACCCACCTGCCATGACATGTCAGTAAACACAGGCTGAAGATACAAAGCCCTTTCAATATTTTCAAGTTACTTAGCAAGGCCTCGAGTCACAGTTAAGTGAACATGTATCATCTCTCCTCCTCTACTGCACTGCAGAAAATTTATTTATTCTGTAAAGTCCAATATAAGTTTCTCTCTCTCCTTGAGCCTTTCTCTGTTCCCAAGGTTAATATTTTGTCTTTTTCTTATATTCTTAGAATGGTTTTCTTATACTTCTATTGCAGACTTTTATTCCTTATGATGACCTTACATCCTAAATCCTAATAAAGACACCATGAATTATAGGGTATACCATTGATTTTTGTGACTAGTAGTTTTAGGGATTTTACTTTATATATATATATATATATATATATATATATATATATATATATTCATATATATGGAAATGATTTTATCACATGTCAGGTGTCCCAGATATCAAGAGTGGTGTAATTTGAAAATCAAAGTGCCCTATAATCTATGTCCAATACAGGATAGTAGGTCTGAGTGGTCAGATTGGTCCTGTGTTCAATATAATGCATATTCTCAAAGATTACTGAAGTAAGAAATAAGTTAGTCTCTTTAATGGTTCTTGCATTTGAAAGAAATAGAAAACATTTAAATAAGAAAATTATAGGCTTTCAGAACCCCTAAACCTTGAATCTCTCAAGCTAGCCTTGAAAGAGCTCCAAAACCTGCACCAGAAACCCTTGCTACCTCCACAAACCTCAGTTTCCAGACTGACCCTTGGGCTTTCCTTTCCAGGGAGCACATCCATCCGTGGGATAGTCTGAAGTCAAAAAGCTCTGCTGCAGCGTCTTGAATACTCAGTACCTGCATGTGTGACCTTGTCAAGGTCAAACAGAATCTTTCTATTTCCAGCTCTCTTATCTGTAGACTGGAGATACTAACAGTAAGATGTCCCATATACAGTAAGTCCCCTATATACGAACCTTCAAGTTGCCAACTTTCAAAGATGCGAACGCGAGTTCACGTGTCCTATCACATAAGTTAGTTCACATGTCTGGCGTACATTGTCACGTGTGTGCA
Organism: Lipotes vexillifer; assembly: GCF_000442215.2. NCBI lineage: Eukaryota > Metazoa > Chordata > Mammalia > Artiodactyla > Lipotidae > Lipotes > Lipotes vexillifer. Next base: position 1,305,282 of record NW_006785319.1, read on the forward strand.
TCCTTTACAAGTGGCTGTGCTTTAGTATGTTACTGTACAGTACTGTACTACATAGAGTACAGTAGTATAGTGTCTTTATTTCAAGCCCAGGATGTCCAGAAGCAAGTGTAAAAGCAGCGGTGATGTAGCTGGTACTGCTAAGAAGCGCCAGGCATTGGAGGCCCAGAGAAAGGACAAAGAGAGACAAAAGGAAGACGTAACTGAAGAACCTAAGAGATTCACGATGCAGGAAATGGCAAAGGGATTTTCTTTATTGGATGAGGCACTGTTAGTTTTTGAGGTACAGGACCCGAACGTAGAACGGTACAAGAAGGTTGCAGCAGCCGTTCAGAATGAAATCCAGTGCTACCATGTCATCTATGACGAGAAAAAAAAGAGCTACTACCCAGATATCACTGGATCATTTTTTCAAGAGGGTAGATAGAAATGACTCCAGCAAGGAACCAGAACCTGTGCCATCAACGTCAGGCGTGAGTGGAATGCAGCTCGCCCTCCATCTCCTATTGCTGAGGATCCTTCAGCTCTACCATCTCCCACCTCCTCTCCCCCCCTCCAGTCAGTAACTCTTCTTGCCTGTTCCCTCAATGCCAGCCTCTGGATGCCAGCTGTTGTACTGGACTACTGTACTTTTCAAGGCACTGTACTGTAAGATTAAAAATGTTTTCTTTATTTTTTCTGTTTGTTTTTTATATCATTTGTGTGAAAAGTACTATAAACCTATTACAGTACAGTACTATATAGCCAATTGTTAGTTGGGTACCTAGGCTAACTTTGCTGGACTTACGAACAAATTGGACTTATGAACGCGCTCTCAAAACGGAACTTGTTCATGTTCAGGGGACTTACTGTATTTATTGTGTGTGTTAAAATATAGTTGCCCCCCCTTATACAGGGGATACGTTCCAAGATCCCCAGTGGATGCATGAAACCATGGATAGTACTAGACCCTATATATATATTATATACTGTTATTTCCTGTACATACATACCTGTGATAAAGTTTAATCAATAAATTAGGCACAGTAAGAGACTAACAACAGTAACTTATAATAAAGTGGAACGATTATAATGATATACTGAAATAAAAGTTATGTGAATGTGATGTCTCTTTCTCTCTCTCTCAAAATAACATATTTCACAAATTTTATGCCTTTTCTATCTTAACTAAGCACCTGTGGCTGTTAACTTTTGCAGTTTGAGGTGTGACAGCAAAAGTAGCACCATTTTTTTTCTACTTCACAATTTCATGGATAGAAGATTCATTCTTTCGGCAATGAATTTAGCAACCTTAGCATAAGATTCTTTTTAAGTTGAGACCTTTCACCTTTCACTTAAAGGACACACTTTATGGCTTCACTCCGGCATATGTGAATTGCCAGCATTACTACTCTTGAGCTTTGGGGCCATTTTAAAGTAAAATAAGGGCCACTCGAACACAATACTGAGACAGTCAATCCAATACCCCAGATGCTACTAAGTGACTAACGGGCTGGACATGCTGGACAAAGGGATGACTCAGGTCCGAGTTCCCAGTGGGATGGACGGAGATGGCGAGACATTTCATCACACTGCTCAGAATGGTGCACAATGTAAAACATAAATCATTTGTTTCTGGAATGTTCCATTAATTATTTTCGGACTGCAGCTGACCATGGTAACTGAAATCATAGGAAGTGAAACCGTGGATAAAGCAGGGTGGGGTTGGTATTGTGGTATTTCTTCAACAGATATTTGAGTTCTGGCCAGGTGTCAGGCTCTGGGTTGCAATTTCTCTATTATCAAAGTTTCCACAATTTTGTTCACAACATGGAAAATAATTATCTCCAACTTAGAACCATCTCAGATCCTACTTCCTCTCTGGATTAAATGACCCTTATAATCTTTGTCAAATTGCCTCTGAACCCCTACAAGGTGTTGTGTCAACCGTTACCATTCAGCATTTGTCTGACATTGCCAACCACCCTTTCACACACGTGAACTCATCTCCTCAACTACGATACTGATGAGTGAAAGGCAGTGCCACTGCTTCCCTTCCTCTGTATCCCATGCTCTTAGGTAGTAGGTGCTAGTTAAGGGCTTGTTGATAAACAGAGCAGTTAATTTTGGAGAACTTCCTGAAAGAAAGGGTGGCTTTTTTTTTTTTTTTTTAGTATTTTAGAAATGTTATTATCTCTACCTGGCTCTCTTTGTCTTACGCATTTGTTGGAAATATAACAGAATTTGGACAAGTGAATTAAGATACAAATGAACTTATTTACAAAACAGAAGGAGACTTATAGATAGCGAAAACAAACTCAGGGGAAATATGGCAAGGAGGGATAAATCAGGAGCTTGGGATGAACACACGCACACTACTGTGTATGATAGATAACCAATAAGGACCTACCGTATAGCACAGGGAACTCTACCCCATATTCTGTGATAACCTATATGAGAAAAGAATCTAAAAAAGAATGCATGTATGTATATGTCTAACTGAATCACATTGCTGTCCACCTGAAGCTAATACAACATTGTAAATCAACTAGACTCCAACAAAATTAAAAGATTAAAAAATAAGAATGTACGGAACTCCTGCTGGATGTAAAGGTACGGTCCTCATCCATTTTCCTCTATCCTGGCTCCCCTACTCCGTCTGTATTCATCGTACAGTGCAGGTATTCAGAGGTCCGACCTAACACAGCTTTCCTCTAACCTGTTGAAGGGAGAGTGTCTACAGCTAGTTACACTCCCATTAGTGTTTGGGGTTAGGAAAAAACTGTGCTTTAATGAGCACTTTTCTTAGAAAATACAACAACGCACTCACAGCACTCACTGCCTCATGCTAGCTGTCTCAAACGGCAGCTGCTGCTTTTATTACCGTGTAAAATATCTGACTGCTTTTGTAACAAAGAAGCTTAAAGATCCCACAGCTCTCTTCCTAGGCAAAGGGTGCAACAGAAGTGCCAATTAGGAAACTCTATCCTTTCTAGTTAGTAAAATACGTCATGTAGGAAGGGAGAGAATCTGTGTTGATTTGGTCCTCAGAGTCTCCTAAGAAACCAGGATAACTGTATGGTCTCTCTAATTGTTTGATGGTTCTGCCTGCCATCCAGAATAGGGAGTGATTCATCCCCAGCTCTCCCCTTCAACACGGCAAGACGCCTGTGGTCCTTTGCCACGTACTCAAGTAATATCCACACTGGCTTGTGAAATGGCTGAGGCTGCAGAAGGTCCTGAACTGGGAAACACCTGAGTGAAGACTATTGTTATTTAAATCCCTGTTAGACATCTGGAGAACATGTACGAAAAAAGACTCACCAAGACTGGGAAAATAAACCACAGATTTACCCACACTGGGCTTAAGATAAATCATGATGAAGCAAAACAAATCAGTAGTAATTTTAAGGAAAGAAGGAATGTAAAACAATCTAACATGGCACAAAACCACATGTGTTTGGTCATCATCTATTTGGGATTCATGATCATTTAAATGGGACTTTAAGGACAGTGTCTTTGGACTCCGTTTGAGAATTGGGTTTGCTAAGTAAATGAGAAGGATTCAGGTGTTTAACAGACAGAAGGTGAGCCTTCACATATGTCAAAGTGTCAATTTCCACAAAACATGTGGGAGAGATACATCACATTTGGACTGACTTCAAGGTTTTCTGACATCCATATGTATTTTTGGAACTTAAAAAGAACTTTAAATAGTTGGTTACTTTTCCCCTCCCTCCCTCCCTTCCTTCTTTCTTTCCTGGTAGATAGTTAAAGCCTATTATTAATCTTTGTTACTTTTTGTTCGTTGTTTAAATTCATCCCCTTCCCCCTTTACCACACAGTGACCACTAGAGGATGGATGTAGATTTGCAAGTTTGGAGCAGAAGTTGGGACTGGCTAAATTGCTCTGCCTAAGGATACAGAAAGCATCCCAAGACTGGTGAAGAGATGGACAGAAACACTAGAGCGACTCTAGAGCCTGAGAAACAAGACGATGAGAGGAAAGGGGGCTGGAAAAGATCCCAGCATGCGCTTTCCAGGAAGACGAGTCTCTGGAAAACAAAAAAACACAATTTTGATGATTGTTATTAATTAGCTCTTGGTCGTTTGACTTAAAATCCTCCCCCACTTCCCTTATGAATTATATATGAAAATCTACACAGCTCACTAATATTTTTGGGCTGAGTGGTAAGTTTGGGAAAATGAAAAGACGTGCTGAGTTGAGGTAAGTCAAAAATAAGTCCTTAAGTTAAACAAAAAAGTGGATGTGTGTGGAAACAAATCCAACTAATCAGTAGAGATCTAATGGGGATGGAGACCTGAAGGCCACGCACTGGGACTGTTTTCTCTTTACAAACAGTGAAACATTTACAGCCCCAGTATTTTAAAGATACAGTAGAGAGAGATCAGATCAGCCCCTAGGAGCTACAAGCACACTCCTGTGCAAACAGACACAGATACTTTTAAGTCATGGAACTTGTTTAAAATTGTTCAAGACATGTGATGTGTGATGGTGTTTCAGCTAACATTTTATTTTTTTGGCTGGCATTTTTTTTTTAAACATCTTTATTGGAGTATAATTGGTTTACAATGGTGTGTTAGTTTCTGCTGTAGAACAAAGTGAATCAGCTATTCGTATACATATATCCCTGTATCCCCTCCCTCTTGCGTCTCCCTCCCACCCTCCCTATCCCACCCCTCTAGGTGGACACAAAGCACCGAGCTGATCTCCCTGTGCTATGCGGCTGCTTCCCACTAGCTATCTATTTTACATTTGGTAGTATATATAAGTCCATGCACTCTCTCACTTCACTGACATTTTAAACGGTTTGGATTCCACTAGAAAACGGACACCATTTTTGTCTGTAATTTGTTTGGGGTGTGTGTGTGTGTGTGTATGCACTCGTGTGAAAGACATTGGAATATACTTATTAGGAGTATACTTTTTAAATTAAATAATTTATTTCTTAATGAGGTAGAGTTGACATACGACATTACGTTAGCTTCAAGTGTACAACATAGTGATTTGACATTTAAATACATTACAAAATAATCACCACCATAAGTCTAGTAAACATATGTCCACATACAAAGTTATTACAGTACCATTGATATTATTCCTTATGCTGTATATTCATTTTATAACTGAAAGTTTGTACATCTTAATTCCCTTTACCTATTTTTCCCAGCCCCCCCCCCCCCC
>NW_006785319.1:1310473-1326394 GCF_000442215.2 Lipotes vexillifer
CCCCCCCCCCCCCCGTTCCCCTCCCCTCCCCTCTGGCAACCACCTAGTTGTTCTTCGTATGCATGAATCTGTTTGCATTTTATTTTGTTTGTTCATTTGCTTTGCTTTTTTAGATTTCCACATGTAAGTGAGATCATATGGTATCTGTTTTTCTCTATGTGACTTATTTCACATAGCAGAATACTCTCTAGATCCATTCATGTTGTCATTGATGGCAAAATTTTATTGGTTTTTGTGGCTAATATTTCATTCTGTGTGCGTTTATATATATATATCTATGTATATATGTATGTATGTATATGTACATATATATATATATATATATATATATATATATATATACACACACATACCACTCTTCTTTCTCCATTCATCTAACCATAGACACTTAGGTGGCTTTACTATCTTGACTATTGTAAGTAATGCTGCAATGAACATAAGAATGCATATATCTTTTCAAATCCAAAGTGTTTCTGTTTTCTTCAGATAAATACCCATGGGAGGAGGTGAGCTCAGGGTCTTCTGACCCTGCTATCTTGACCCCTTCTGTCTAGAGAGTATTTGAAATTACCAATTCAAAATACACCTTGTTTCTTTTTAGTAAAAACAGCTGACAACTGGTCAGAAAACGTAATTATTCTGTTTTATAAAGCCTAATTTCATGACCACATGGGAAAATGTGATTACAAAAGGTCTAGGCACAGCAGAATAAAAGAAATCTCAGTTCAGGTATAAAAAAATGACAGGACTCCAGTGCTCCAAGCGTTTGAAAAGTCGATAATAAAAAGATCACAGAGTTTAAAATTTGACCTATTTTATTACTATCTCTAAACCACCTGGAAAGGGGAGTGGTATTTAATTTAAGGACAGAAAAGGGGAGATATCCTGAAATGATCCAAAAAATGCCAATGATTTTGCCAGATGGGCCAAGTGTTCATTCAGAATATTTAACAGTCTACATTTAAATGCCTGGAATAGAGGTTTTATAAGGTCGATGTTACCCTGAAATTTTAATTGAATAATTAGTCTAAATTCTAAATGAGGAACTAAATTTAGATCTTATTTAAACAGAATAACTGAGGGCATTGGATGATTTTTAATTAGATTGTTAACTGATTTTCTCTTAAATTTTTTCTGAATAACTGATTATAGTACAGTCAATTGCAATGGATGTTACTTTCTGCTCTGATTAGGTTCCCTATATCGAAGTTCATGTCGTTTTGCTCTGTTTTCCTATTTACTGTCATGACTGCTGGTAGTTGTTATAATACTACATGACTCCGGTGTTGTTGATCCTGATTAAGAGTTGCTTCATCTGAACTAAATACGTTTTTCCACGTGTCACTTTCACTTGATTATCTTCCTGATACCCGCATAGTTTCTAATAGCTAATTTAACAAATTTCACAAACACATGAAATATTTTTGATTATTCTTATTAGCAAAGAAAAATAGAAGCTGCATGAACATTATGGGGATAGTGTAATGCAGTTCATAATAGTTAATACCAATGAATTAATTACATGTTCTCAGGGTTTCTCTATGGGAGGCTCTTCAGCCAAACAGACACAAAATATGATTGTGTTTAAGTTAGTGAAACTAACTACAGTGACCAGTTATCTATCCTCCATCAATGGAAAACAAGAAGTTTTCCTTAATAGAGTTTTTTGCACATAGAGGGCTTTTCCGGAAACCTGAATTTTATGCCTTTAAATACTAACTTTAAAGTTTATAACTGGTTTTATGGATATTTAAATAACATGTTTCATCTACTGTTTTTTTTTTGCCTTTTGAACCACGGAAACTGAATGTAATTTAAACTTTTCTTGATGACTGAGGGTCAAAGTGAATACAAATTATTTTATCCTCTTGCAATTAAAGGACATAAGAGGCTAGAAAGTCTTAGATTGTTTATGCTATGATGAATTTAGCCATAAAGCAGAAAGTTTTAGATTGTTTATGCTATGCTGAATTTAGCCATACACTTATGAGCAGTGGCTACACTATGGTTAAAGACCTGGAGAGTCAGACATATTCCTCAGGGGCTTTAGGTTGTTAATTCAATTGTCGTAGCCAGTTCTGATTGTTTGGGGGGCATCGAAACCCAAAACACATTAGAGGAATGTGCGTTTACACATAGGAAAAGCATTTCTTATCCACCCTAAAGTAGTGAAGGCTTACAAAGTCCAGGCCAGAGCAAGAGTTGTAAGAAATAACTCAGGCAGGTTTGCATTCTGGCACAGCATCCTTTATAAAAGCTCTCATACTTCATGGGTTAGAGAAATCAGGAGAGATACAGCATGGCTAACAGACCTGGCGATGTTGAATTCGAATTGCTGCAGAAAGCTTCTGCATCTTTCAGCAACTGCGGCCCGATACTAGGATCTAAGATCTGATACTAGAGAGTTAATAGTGTTGGTGAAAGAAACTCAGAGTATTTCAGAGATGTGAGTCCTATGGCAGATAGAACCGAGATAGTGAAAGAAAAGTGCTGACCAGATCACTGATGACACTTGAACAGCCATTTGAGCAAAGGTATCCACTAATTTCCCGGGAAAGAAGAATTCAAATAAGACGCTAGAGAGACAGATATGTATCTCTGTTCTTTAGTATTCATCCCTCCTCTATAGAAATCATATACAATAATCCCACATTTCCTGGAAGAGGACAAATTTTATTGATTTTCACTATATTGTGGGGTCTCATGTTCTCTGTTTTAGAATTTTAAAATGCTATCAGATATGTGGGTGTCTATCTCATAGTATATCTGATGTATGAGGGAGTGTATTATGAGCGAGCGTGTGTTTGTATCACGTATTAGTAAATACTACCTCATTCATTGTTTAGCTGATCTCACCTCATTCATTTCCTCCTTTTAATATTTCTAGTTGAAAGTGTCCCTAGAAGAATTTTAAGAAAGACTGTTTCTTAAAGATCTCCATCTGGGCTTCCCTGGTGGCGCAGTGGTTGAGAATCTGCCTGCTAATGCAGGGGACACGGGTTCGAGCCCTGGTCTGGGAAGATCCCACATGCCGCAGAGCAACTGGGCCTGTGAGCCACAACTACTGAGCCTGCGCGTCTGGAGCCTGTGCTCCGCAACGAGAGGCCACGACAGTGAGAGGCCCGCGCACCACGATGAAGAGTGGCCCCCACTTGCCACAACTAGAGAAAGCCCTCGCACAGAAATGAAGACCCAACACAGCCATAAATAAATAAAAATAAATAAAAAGCCAAGCATTTGAAGCCCTAAAAAAAAAAAAAAAAAAGATCTCCATCTGAAACACTAAGTTAAAAGCACAGTTTATGGTTGACATAATTATGTTATAACACATCGATTAATTTTAAGACAAACGTCTATATTTTCTGTGAAGACATCTCTTTTCTTCTTCATTAACTTTCTTCATTAAATGATTTTCTCAGATTGTGTCATCTGCAGCAGTCTTCAAGAATCTCTGCTTCGTCAAACCCCAGTTTCTTTCCAAATTCCACCTTAAAGGCGATTGTTTTTCCTCTTCCTGACAACCTACATTTATGTCTTCTTTAATTACTTCCACGGCTAAATGCCTAACACAATTCGTTTCAACTGTGAAATACTCCTCTTACTGCAGTCTACAGCCAAAGCAGCAGTATCATTTAACTAGGCACATTGTTCTATGAAAAAAATACGAGAAAGTGCAAGAAATGCAAAAAATACGAGAAAGTGCAAGAAATGCATCTGATTACAAATTTAAATTAGCTACCTAGAAATAAATTAAATCCAGGGTTCTAAACTTCTTTTCTTTTTGTCATTTTGTCCAAGCAAATATTAAATGAATTTGATAAAAAAGTTTAACTTAAAAAAAAAAATCCTTGGAGAAGAAAGTGATTTCTAAAAAAGACAATGTCTGCTTTACTAAACAATTACTAAACAATTTTTTAATAATTTCCTGTCAGACAGTAGAATTTCAATTCCTGTCTCCACAAATACTTGGCAATATTTTATTACTTTGAAAGTTCTAACTAGATATTTTTACTTAAATGTCCCTTTAGGACATAAAATTAGAGCATATTGTATAGGTTAATCTGAATGCATCTGTTTCCCCTGTTTGATTGAATTTTCCCACTCATGTTCTTATGTGTGCTGAATTTTATTAAAAATATTTCCAACATTTTCTTGCTTCATTAACATAAGTAATTAGGACAATTGAGCAGAGCAAGTAATGAAACTGAAAGTGTTTCATCCAATGAATCCAAGGTGGGTGAGGTAGGAGGGAGAATTTGAGAAGATCCAGGAAGGTAGAAACAGAGCAGTTTAAAAGCCAAAGACTCACAGGTTCTTAGCATTCCCATCATTGTAATAATATCTACCTGAACCAAATCCAAAGTGTGGTTATTGATTTTTATCTCTGTAACTGATGTATCGTCCCTCTTTCTTCTGAAGGGTTCCCTGTAAATTTCTTCCTTTACTATCATCCATCAGAAGAGGAAACCAATAGATAACTTTATCAAAAATAATCTATGACGGCAAATTATTAATCTTAATAACACTCTGTAATTTGGAACAAGAGGTTTAAATTGATGCCAAAGAATAAATAATTGTAAATCAGATGAGGATCACATTTAAAATTGGAACTTGAAATCTGTCTACTTATGACTCTCACAAGTAACTAGGCATGCAATTAGTTTTATCCTGTTAGCTCTAGCAAGCTACAAGAGATAACAGTTTATTAAAACTTGGTTCATATCCTCTGCTCACTTGCAATTACACTCAAAGGCCAGAAATTTGCCAAAGATAGTCCAGAAATGGAGAGACAGCTGAAGGCATATGATCGAGGATATAAACTGAGGACACATGTAACCATTTTAGAACTGAATTCATCTCTCAAAGGGGAGAGAAAATAGAAGCAACCAACTGTAAAATCTTAAAGAATTATCTGACACAGAAAATTGGATTAAAGATTGCGTGAATATTATTTTGGTGACACTGATAGCTTTAGACTGTATGAAGGCTTAAGAAATAAAACTGCCCTTGAATGAAACCTAGAGAATATAAAAAATGTATGAATACTACTATTAGAGAATATAATTAAGAGGAAGCTGTGAGGGGTGGCACGATGACTTAGAGCAACACCTGAAATGGACAAAATGACGTGACACAATTTATGGAAGAATCAAAGGCATCATTCTATTATAACTCTACTTTGAAGTTGATTTAAAATGATTGTGAAATGTTCCTATTTTTTAAAAGATCCTAGAAATCTAGATACAGAATGTCCTGAAGAAACAAATACTTTACGGATGTAAGTAAAGATTCAATTATGCTAACAATTTCAAATTTAGGGTATTAGCCAAGAGAGCTTTCAAACAGATACGGAAAAGTACACAATTGTGTGTATTCTTTACTCACGCAATGATACGTAAGTCCTAGTAAGGAGGTGAAAGTTGCTACAAGTCACCAGGAAGCCGAAAACTGTGGAGCAAGTCGCAAGGGAACCTGAGAAGATACAGGAGAGAAACTGCCCTGTTGTCACCCTCCCTTCTTCTTGCCCTTTTCTTATTTCTCTTGCCCAAGAAAACAATTGATGGAGTAGCCAACGTGGGACAGATTTCAAGATGCCTTTAATTCTGTTGCCTCTAGTCTAACCAGACCTTCAACTGCCTCCCTCGCGTCCTAGTTTAGTTTATGAGATGGAACCTGTGAGTTGTGCCACCAGACTTTCCACTGGAGAATGACCCTCTCTCCCCGTCTCCTGTCATGTGCTCTGTGGAATCTCTATCTCCCAGATCAGACCTGACGTCCATCAAAGCATGGTATTTCCTGAGAGACCATTTCAGGGGTGGGCGACGACTCCATCAGGGAAAGAATTATCACGTTTTCTGACTGTACTTGAACCCCAGAACAGGTGGGCACTCTTAAAATGGCAGTTTTGTCTGAGACCCAATGGTAAAATTGATTAGTGAAATATAAAACTTAATAAAACTCAAACACAATAAACATCCCAAATCACTACCCACTCTTACCCCCCGCCCACCCTCTTGACAGGCCTATTTGTTAAAGTTTGCAGGATGATTTATGGATGGGATTTTCTTTGTATAGTTCTGCAAACAGGACACCATCCCAGAAGTCCCAGAAAAAGAGTGAACATTGTCCACCAGAGAAAGAGTCAAAGGCCCAGAAAGCAAGCATTACCTTGAAACAGTCCCAGTCATGTCAAGACTGAATTTTGTGTCCTCTTACCTCTGTCACATTTCTGTTTTGAACCCACCCTGCTTTATTCCATCATGGAAAGAACCTGATTATCTGAGAAGGAGGCCGTCCAGGTGACAGGACCAAACACTAGGTAAGGACAGTATTTGGAATCCCGCCTCAGCTCTCCTGATAGCTAACCTGAATTGTTCAGTACTGGGTACTGGGAGTAGGGCTTACATAATTTTATTTATATTTTTTATTTTACTTAAAAAAATTTTTTTTGAAATACAGTTGATTTACAATGTTGTGTTTGTTTCAGCAAACTGTTGTACTAGCACGGCAAAGTGATTCCGTTATACATATATATAAATATATATATATTCTTTTTCAGATTCTTTTCCATTATAGGTTATTACAAGATACTGAGTAGGGTTCCCTGTGCTATACAGTAGGTCCTTGATGTTTATCTCTCAATATTTTGTATACAGTAATGTGTCTATGTTAATCCCAAACTCCTGATTTATCCCCCTCCTCACCTCCGGGCTTATATTATTTTGAGATGCAATTTCCTCCTTTTAACACTCAAAGCATCCCAATTAGATATTGTTTGGGTGATCACTAACTTTTTTTCTCCTTAATGTAAAACAACTAAATGGATAAAAAAATGACACCTTTTTTTGGTAAGATTTCAGATCTCTCAGTTTCCTTTTGCTGTGCAGATTTCCTATAGCATCAAAAAATTACAAGGCCTACGATTATAACCATATACTGTTATAGCCACTGCTACTATTAGCACAACTACAACCATTTCTATTCATGATCAGAATGATGGAATACAGCAGACAGTAGCGCTTGCTAGGTATACTCTTTGCTTCCCCACCAGCCCCAGCTTTCTGGAAGCAAAATAGGGATATATAACTGGTTCTGGTTAGTCCTTAGCTGTGGTGAGGCGTGCCGCTTTCACGGTGTGGTAGTGAAACTCTCCTGCTCACTTTTCCAGCCTCTCTGGCCATGCCACGCAAGAGAGGAAACCATTGGTTCTAGAAAATGCAGCCATGAGGTGGCGACTTCTCCATCAATCAGAAGCTGTTATTGACTGTGCAAAGCAGAGTCCCTTTCAATCTAGCTATGTTTGGAAAAATGCCACTGGATATTTGTGGATATTTTCCTTCCCCTAACATAGTCTGGGTTACAGTCAAGGGAACTGTCAAGGCTCTTTCCACACCATCCCGTTCGTTGTAGCCTGGAGTTCATCTGCAGACAGTTTCTCTATATACAGGCAGCTTCCCACCTTGCTTTCGCGTGTTCTGAGGATGCAGGGAGTGGACGCGGTGGTGCTCAGTCCACACCGTACGTTCAGGGGAATTAATGCGCCACAGTCAACTCTCTGTCTTGCAAGGAATGAAAGCTGATGGGTAACAACCCCAGATCCACACTCTTGGGAGGAAGATCCGAGACGGGTTCCACAGTCCTCTGAGGGTCTCCCCAGGACTGACCCCAGTTTTCCACAGAGATACCGGCCACGCCAACATCAGCGACTTTCCTTTCTCTCCTGTCTTAATTCCCTGCTCGCTCACCATGCTTCCTGGGAATCACATCCTAAATAATCTATTTGTAAGAAATCCTCTCTTGAGAGAACCCAAACTAAGAACCACTTGGATTAACAGGGACAATGTTGGCACTCAAAAAAATTAGGTCTGTCTCATGCAATTCCTGATTGAGAGTTCAAGTTTTTAGTACAGTATGTCTATTAATATATATTATGCACTTTTGTGAGGAGGAACACTTTTCTCAGTGGGAATTTAATGTATTAATTGTATTAGAAGTTTAAAGATACTGTACAACCATATTGATATAATAGATGGAAATCTCTGTGAGGGATTGTTTGAGAACTGAAACCATGGACATAAAGAGATCCCAGATTCACTCACAGGTCTATGATGTGTTCGCATACACTGAACAAGCGTAAGTATCCCCAGTGAATTGGAAAAATTAATATTCTTTTGGGATAAGAGCATTTAAGCCTTACAGGAAGGTCAAAGGGGATACTGGTGCTGGAATCCTGAAGTCTGATAAAGTCAGATAAAATGACAAGACGGAAGCATATTGCTTATCTATGAGGTCACATCCAATGGCAGGATTTGCATAACCCAGGGCAGTAGCAAGGTGACAGAAAATGAGCCATCTATACGTAAAAGAAAATCTAGGGAATCATACCTTCAGGGATCTGCTAAATTTGGTGAAAGCAAGACTGTATGCGGGTGTGTAGTGAAGCGGCTGAGAGTATAATAGAATTTGTTAGTCATGGAATTCAAGTTTCAGAAGACAAAATAGAAGGGCTCAGGAAGGAGGAGAGAGGAGGGTGGCTGGGTGCCACAAGAGAAGACGAAGCTTGGAAAGGTTTGCATATTGGATGTTGAACACGACTAAACAGAAAGGAGACACAGTGTTAGAGTCCTAAGAATGGCTTCGAGGGTGGCGCACACTTGCAATTACAAACAAGAACAAGAACAGAAACAAAAACAAAAAAAACACTGCTGATCCTACAGCTCTACCTAAGTATTTTTCTGGGTCAGCAGGGGGAGGAGGAAGTGCAGGAGAGTTGAAGGTCATCAGCCAAGATTCTCCTGCCAGGCAGCTGCAGCAGCAGGGTAAGACGTCCAGGGAAGCCAGACGCCACAGTAACGGGGTGGGCAGAAACAGGGCATGATTTTTTTTTTTTAACCAGATATAATGGGAGGTTTTTGGTGAGTCTTTTTCTTTGTGTAATCAATGACCATTCTTTGGGCAAATTCAGTTTATCTGTGAATAGTAAGTTTCCGATCAAGAACTCATTTTCTCTATTGCCAGACCTACTTAGCCATAATTGTTAAATAAGATTTAACTACACACACACACACATACCCACACACACACGTATGATTAAGAGCTCAAAAAATTGTTTTTCCATTCTATGGCTCTGCAAGGAATATACTGAAGACTCTTAGGAGTTCAGGTTAAATCACTGAATACTGGAATATTTTCCTGGTTTCTGTTCTCTTCCCAAGAAGATAAACACTCAGGGCTCTAATCATCCACACCTTGCATGCTGATGCATAAGTGCAGGACCATCATGATACAAATAATTCCCCAAAAGAAAGCTTTTTTTCTTTCTCACTATATTCTGAAAACAAGCAGATCTTATTATGAAAATACAAATCTATTATGTATTAAGAATTTCAGTCAAGGAATAAACCTACCTAAGGAGACAAAAGACCTGTATGCAGAAAATTATAAGACACTGATGAAAGAAATTAAAGATGACACAAATGGATGGAGAGATATACCAAGTTCTTGGATTGGAAGAATCAACATTATGAAAATGACTCTATTACCCAAAGCAATCTACAGATTCAATGCAATCCCTATCAAACTATCACTGGCATTTTTCACAGAACTAGGACAAAAAATTTCACAATTTGTATGGAAACAAAAAAGACCCCGAATGGCCAAAGCAATCTTGAGAAAGAAAAGCGGAGCTGGAGGAATCAGGCTCCCTGACTTCAGACTATACTACAAAGCTACAGTAATCAAGACAGTATGGTACTGGCACAAAGACAGAAATATAGATCAATGGAACAGGAGAGAAAGCCCAGAGATAAACCCACGCACATATGGTCACCTTATCTTTGATAAAGGAGGCAAGAATATACAGTGGAGAAAAGACAGTGTCTTCAATGAGTGGTGCTGGGAAAACTGGACAGGTATGAAATTAGAACACTCCCTAACACCATACACAAAAATATACTCAAAATACATTAAAGACCTAAATGTAAGGCCAGACACTATAAAACTCTTAGAGGAAAACATAGGCAGAACACTTTATGACATAAATCACAGCAAGCTCCCTTTTGACCCACCTCCTAGAGAAATGGAAATGAAAACAAAAATAAACAAATGGGACCTAATGAAACTTAAAAGCTTTTGCACAGCAAAAGAAACCATAAACGAGACCAAAAGACAACCCTCAGAATGGGAGAAAATATTTGCAAATGAAGCAACTGACAAAGGATTAATCTCCAAAATTTACAAGCAGCACATGCAGCTCAATATCAAAAAAACAAACAACCCAATCCAAAAATGGGCAGAAGATCTAAATAGACATTTCTCTAAAGAAGATATCCAGATTGCCAACAAACACATGAAAGAATGCTCAACATCATTACTCATTAGACAAATGCAAATCAAAATTACAGTGAGATATCATCTCACACCAGTCAGAATGGCCATCATCAAAAAAATCTAGAAACAATAAATGCTGGAGAGGGTGTGGAGAAAAGGGAACCCTCTTGCACTGTTGGTGGGAATGTAAATTGATACAGCCACTATGGAGAACAGTATGGAGGTTCCTTCTAAAACTAAAAATAGAACTACCATACGACCCAGCAATCCCACTACTGGTCATATACACTGAGAAAACCATAATTCAAAGAGTGTCATGTACCACAATGTTCATTGCAGCTCTATTTACAATAGCCAGGACATGGAAGCAACCTAAGTGTCCATCAACAGATGAATGGATAAAGAAGATGTGGCACATATATACAATGGAATATTACTCAGCCATAACAAGAAACGAAATTGAGTTATTTGTAGTGAGGTGGATGGACCTAGAGTCTGTCATACAGAGTGAAGTAAATCAGAAAGAGAAAAACAAATACTGTATGCTAACACATACATATGGAATCTAAGAAAAAAATAAAAATAAAAAAAAGGTCATGAAGAACCTAGGGGTAAGACAGGAATAAAGACACAGACCTACTAGAGCATGGACTTGAGGATATGGGGAGGGGGAAGGGTAAGCTGTGACAAAGTGAGAGAGTGGCAATGGACATATATACACTACCAAACGTAAAATAGATAGCTAGTGGGAAGCAGCCACATAGCACAGGAAGATCAGCTCGGTGGTTTGTGACAACCTAGAGGGGTGGGATAGGGAGGGTGGGAGGGAGGCGAAGAGATATGAACATATGTATATGTATAACTGATTTACTTTGTTATAAAGCAGAAACTAACACACCATTGTAAAGCAATTATACTCCAAAAAAGATGTTAAAAAAAAAAACCACTAAAAATATGATTACCATATGAACCAGCAATCCCACTACTGGGCATATACCCAGAGAAAACCATAATTCAAAAAGACACATGCACCCCAGTGTTCATTGCAGCACTATTTACAATAGCCAGGTCATGGAAGCAACCTAAATGCCCATCGACAGACGAATGGATAAAGAAGATGTGGTACATATATACAATGGAATATTACTCAGCCATAAAAAGGAACGAAATTGGGTCATTTGTTGAGACGTGGATGGATCTAGAGACTGTCATACAGAGTGAAGTAAGTCAGAAAGAGAAAAACAAATATGGTATATTAATGCATATATGTGGAACCTAGAAAAATGGTACCGATGAACCAGTTTGCAGGGTAGAAATTGAGACACAGATGTAGAGAACAAAAAGATGGACACCAAGCGGGGAAAGCAGCGTGGTGTTGGTGGTGGGATGAATTGGGCGATTGGGATTGACCTGGATACAGTGATGTGTATAAAATGGATGACTAATAAGGAAAAATATAAATAAAAAAAAGAAAATTAAAAAAAAAGAATTTCAATGTTAGGTTATAGTACTAATTGGAGCCTTTTGAAGATATATTCAAACACAAAATTAGGAGCTACAACTTTTGCTTCATGCTACAAAAAATCTGCCAAATAATAAACAGTTTATAGCAGAGTAAAAGAACCTGAACATTGTTTTTAAACAATTTTCAGTTTTTCTGAGAATCCTTCATGTTTTTATCAAACATGCAAGATCCTGTAAAGTGAAAATAAAACTAATATAAATGTCGTTAGAAATGGAAGTCAATGCTTCTTGATTTATAACAGTAGCAGGAAGATGAATGTTTTAGATTATTTCAAGATACTGGAAATGAAATTAAACAATCATTGCTCTCAGTTAAAATGCCACATTATACCCAATAAACAAACACTCCACATCCAGGGAGGCAATATTAAACCAACTTATTTTCTTATGGTTTAAAGACATTATAGTCACTGGACCATAATCTAATATAGACAACAAATATGAGTCTTCAATGCCAGTCTCTTCAACCTCTCTAGAAACAGCACACATTTGCAGAACATTGTTTGCTATTCTCTGTGCAAAATATTCTTCATTTAAGTCGCTTCGGCTCAAATTTAAAGTGTGAGTTGCGTTTCCTTTCCACAGGCAATTATAGAGGTCATCATGGTATTATCTTCCCAATCTATTCTGCCGTCTACGACTGTGCTTCTGTAAATTTGGGAGGTTGACCACGTTTGAACCTTAAAGATGATCACCCATGAGTACCTCATTTCTTTTCTCAGTAAACAATGCAAGAACCTACTTAAGTTTATTGAAAGGCATAAGGGTTGCTTCAGGAATGGGAATATGACCTAAGTCAGAAATAAAACCCCTGGAAGTTTCCTAAGGGTTTTTGGGATAAATTCCCTCACGTTTAAGAGAAATCCTTAGGCAAGTACGGTTTCTTTCCCCTCTGGACATTATCACTTGAAGGTATGTGGCTTTGTCCTAGGAACCAGCCGTAAGACAAAAGCTGCACGTTGTGGAGTGCCAGTCTGGGAATCAGAGCCACGGCCACTGGATTAAGCCAACCCTAAAACCGCCTCCAGTTTTATGAATCGGTATATGTTTTGCTTTAAAAAAGTCTGTAAGACTTCGGTTTTTGTTTGTTTCTCTGTTTATTTTTCTAACTTGAGCTTAAAAGCATCTTGGCAGATATAGAAGTTTTGGTTGCATGCTTCGGTATAACCTCCAAAAATTCATTAATAAAATGATATTTCAATAATAAGTAACTTAAAGTAGAGAAACATAATTTTACAACTAGACTGCTAGGGGCTGAATTGTGATCTCCCCCCACCCTCTCCAAATTCATATGTTGTAGTGCCAACCCTCAGTCCTGCACAATGTGACTGTGGAGATGGGACTTTTAAAGGGGTAAGTTAAAATAAGGCCTTTAGTGTCACCCTGAATACAATCTGATTGGTGTCTTTAGAAGAAAAGGAAATTAGGACACACAGAGAGACACAGGGACATGTGTGTGTAGAGGGATGAGCATGTCATGAGGCAGCAGGAGGGTGCACATCTGTAAGTCAAGGGGACACACTGCAGAGGAATCCAACCTTGCCAGTGCCTTGATCTTGGACTTAGCAAGTGTCCACATTGCGTGAGCCAATTCCTTAACATAAATCTCTCTCTTTCTCTCTAAATCTATCAACTACCTATCTACCTATCGATCTGTCTATCATCTAGCTGTCATCAACACCATCACCATCATGTTGATTGACTGATCTATCTCTCCATCTACCTATCATCATTTCGATCAAATAATCAATTCACACGTACATATACACACATCCTGTTGGTTACACAGACTAAATGACACTTATTTCTCGTGTATCTGAGCAGCAGTTGAAGTTATAAACGTGACCAGTAACCACGGAGGTCTAATATTTTAACGATTCCTTTGTTTTTGTTCTCCAGTCAATCGTTCACTGACAGCACGTGAAAAGACATCCATTCAATCCCTCTCATGAGGTAGAAGAGCCTCAGAACCAGAACCCATGTTACAGCAAGATGTGGGCAGCCTGTCTAGGTCCTCCTCCAGGAAACTGTCTTGATGATATAGTCACATAATTCAAACATCACATAAAAATGCTAAGGCCACTGATCTTGCTTCACATTCCTGAGGGAGGAAGTGTCAGGATGGAAGCACTGTCCTAGCTTTTTCTCGCTACAGGTCTGTCCTGTGATAAAGTGTCAGAGCCTGCATTGGCAGGCGGATTCTTAACCACTGTGCCACCAGGGAAGTCCCAATAACATTGTCAATAATACTAACAGCAACAACAGTATCTCAATAATTCTTTTCTTGCACTCATACCTAGAGTCTTGTGTGTAATTATAATTTTAGGACCCCAACTAGGAAATTATTATAAACATATTGCAAATATTAAGAAAACTGAGCAGTAGTTAAGGCCCTAACATAACTTAGGCCCCAAATACACTAGGAATCTGGCTTACAATATAATGGTCCATGAAACATCACATCAATACCAAGCAAAGTAGATCAAGGGCAACTACAATTGTTTGGCTCACGTTTAGAGCTCTGAAAATGGACTGACTGTTTTAGAAAATGCACATTAGATAATAACTTATGTATAATAATAACTTATACATAATAACTTATGTATTAGACATAACTTATGTATTAGAACTTATGTATAATATTTATGTATTTAAAACTTATGTTTTAGAAATGCACATTAGATAATAACTTATGTTTAGATAGAACTTATGTATTTAGAAATGCACATTAGATAATAACTTATGTATTTAGAAACTGCTTCCATTTCACAGAATTTTCCATATGCCAAATAAAGCATAACATGAAATGATAAACATTTTTATTCCTCCTAATAAAGATGCATATCACTATTGCAGAGAAGCACCCACTTAATGTGAAAAGTACTGATTCAAGTCTTTGGGCTGTTAATTTTCTGTTTATGTGAGCAAACTGGGCAGGGGACAGCAGGAAGGAGTTTGTTGGAGGCATTTAAGGGACCCAGATAAAATGAATCTTAATAGAAAATGAAAATTTCATGCCCACTTGCACGGCTGCCTGAGCTTTTTCTCTGTACAATGGTCATAAGTGCTATATTATCAATTCTTTCCCACATTATGAAAAGAATTAAAATATATATATATATATATATATATATATATATATAATGTGTAGTACACGATATGCAACTTTTCTAAACTGGTATCTTACTACTTGAAATGACTTCCATTGTTACAGCTTCAGTTTTTTCTGATCATAGGAGTAATAAAATGCTATTCAATATTCAAACATTTAAAATAAATAAGAAATTGAAATTCCTTTATAATTATACCTCTCAAAGGAAACTGCTCTAAAATTTTATATTCGTCTATTTCTCCACTCATATATTTATACATTCTTTCTGAAAATGGGAGAGACTTGCACATTTTCTTCTTCCACTGACTTCTGCTGGTATATACTAGATATCTTTCTATGTCAGAACACTTAAAAATATATTGCACATTATTATTATTATGTGGCAAGAATGCATCCATGGCTCATGTGACATTCTCTACAGAATAACCTATTTTAGGTTTTCTTCAGCTTTTGGTAAAATAAAGAATGCTGCACTGAATCTAATTAGGCATTATCTTTTACTCATGTTAGACATGTTTATAATTTTTAGGAGTAGAAATGCCAGATCAAAATAAATTACTATTTAAACTTTTACACTGCAAAAATTCCATCCAGAAGTGGTAAATGTCAAAATCTGACCTCAAATCCAGGCAGGCTCTCTTCTCCTTTGTATTTGTTACATGGCCTCTCATTATAATCATTTTTGTCTCTAGAAACATGATGCCTTGAAAACAAGTTTTCCTGATGACATATCTATCAGCACATATAAGAACGAGTATTCTGGGCTTCCCTGGTGGCGCAGTGGTTGAGAGTCCGCCTGCCGATGCGGGGGACGCGGGTTCGTGCCCCGATCCGGGAAGACCCCACATGCCGCGGAGCGGCTGGGCCCGTGAGCCATGGCCGCTGAGCCTGCGCGTCCGGAGCCTGTGCTCCGCAACGGGAGAGGCCACAACAGTGAGAGGCCCGCGTACCGACAA
>NW_006785319.1:1326404-1339165 GCF_000442215.2 Lipotes vexillifer
AAAAAAGAATGAGTATTCTGGCACACCCATGACAAAAATGGGGATTATCATCTTCTAAAATTTTACTAGTTTGGAAAAAGATACTATTTAGCCTTCTATTTTTTTTTAAATCTCTGGATTTTCTGGAGAGTGGATTTATTTGTCTTTTTTGGACCATTTATAATTCTTAATTAAATGATTGTTTAGCTTGTCACTTTTTATACTTGATCGTTATTTTGGAAATTTTTTTTGACATACGATTTCAGTTGCATTGCTGGTATTATTTTTTTCCCCATTGCAATTCTGTTCACTCCAATTCTGTTTTATTTTAATTCTAATGCAATGGCTCCCATCTATTTATCTAGCCTCTCCCTTTTCTCCTGAATCCTTTGGTTGAAAATGAATCATTTTCATTCCTGGCTTGGATATTCTTGACTCCTTTTCCTATTTTTGATTGCAATAGTAACAACACAACAAAAAAACCCCACCTTTTTTAATAGACTTGTGGACTGCCCAGGTGCGGCCCTAATCTAGCCAATGAATGGACAGGACTCCCTCACTGCTCAGGGATAAACACCTGTCTAAATATTTATCCAGTGAATTTTCAGTGGTCTTAACTTGATCTGTGTCCTTTCCAGTCTGCCTCGCCTACTTGAACATGAAGACCACCAACAGCTCTCTGCTCCGCACCTAGCCAGGACTGAGCAGTGATCACTCCTTCACTCAGGGCGTGGTTCAACCCCCTGATGTGGCCCCATTGTATGTTACCCTAGGATACCCTAGCCTATCCTGATTGATACGGGTAATTCGAATCATCATACATTTTAAAATCTACTGGGAAAAATTAAGGAACAATATACTTTTCATCTTCTATTCAATTCACAGGAGAGTTCAAAGAAATAGCATCTCCCAACCCCACTACCAAAATTTCATGAGGCTTTAACTGTACCATTCTCTCATCGCCTATAACAATGTTTTAGTTTAGTTAATGCCATGTCTTTTATTCTTTTTTCCCCATTGTCTCTCTTTTCATATATATATATATATATATATATATATATATATATATGTATACACACACATAGTGAGAGAGAGAGAGAGATCAATATATAGATATATTTCTCCAAGTTTTCTATTCTCTTATTGCTTCCTTTTATGCCTTCTTTTGTTTTGTGAGAGTCCATTTACTTTTTTCTTTCATAATTTTAACTATCCCCTGATGTAGACGATACTCACATATATATCTCTAGCCCAAATAATCTTTCTTATTTTCCAGACTTTACCCTAAATTCATTGATCTATCAATGCTAAATGAAAGCTCAATTAACCATCTGACTAAATGAGACAAAGACTGCATGGATAGGATTAATCTATTATTATCAAGTTACTCCCCTGCTTCTTAGCTGCCTATTGATATGAAGGCGAGCAGGATATGCCACGCCCCAAAATATGCCTCTTCGGCATAAGACTTATTTTGAGCTGATTATTTTTAAGAAACAGCAGACACAGGAGATGCTCTGCAAACCCAGAAATTACCCTTTTGTAAGAGACATTTACATGTATAATGGACATCCCCATTGGGAAGACTGTCTCCCTCTCTGTACTAGGAAGAGGGGTTGACTCTAAGTCTCTAGAAATTATCAAATGACCTAAATCTGCATGACAAGCATACTCTTGTCTACTGCGCTTTGTCTGAAAACCTCCCATAACTGCTCCCCAGACCCCTCACCTCCCTTTTGTCTTTAGTGTAGATGGCATTTAAGGTGATGGCTTGGACCATTTCAGAAGGAGTTACTCAGTTTCAGTTTCATTGGATATCTCCCATGCATACAAGGGAGGTACATGTTATTAAACTTAAAAACTTTGTTTTTCCCCTATTCATCTGGCTTTTTTATTAGAGCAGGGTCTCAGCCAAGAACCTAGAAGGGCAGAGAGGAAGTTATTTTTTCTTGCCCATAGACAACAGGATACATCTCACACTCTGACTCATTAGCATCTCAAGATCCCTGTGTATTAATTCACTCATTCCATTGCCTGACAGTTCTGGATGGAAGTTCTCCATACAGTTGAAACAAAATCTGTGCTCCCAGCATTGCCAACAGTCTCATTCTGTCTTTGGTGCACAGAAAAGGTTAATCCTTTTATCACATGATAAATCTTTAGACACTGGGGAGAAGCTCCTTGCTTTCCACACTGAGTGACCCCTACACAGCTATTCTCCTGATAGATGATAGATAGATAGAGACATAGGTGGATGATAGATAGAAGATAGATAGACCTCTTTTGACTCTCATGGGCTCATATATGTTTACACATTCCTCTGCAGTCACTGCAGAGATTGCTTCTGAATTTAGGAGTGAACAAGCCAATTTCTTCTCTGGCAGTAAAGGTGCATCATTTGACACACAAGACAATGTAACGTTCAGATTCTCCCCTGGCCTCAACAACTCGGTGTCTTATTTGAATGTGTATTTCTAGTTTTATTTCCTCTTTGGTAGGTAGCATTGCTGGTTTCATTCTCTCTCTTCAATGTCATTTAAAAGAGGGTGGCAGGATTTCAGCTGTGTGGCTGGAGTTTCCTGAGACACGCTTGCTTTTAGATTCAGGCAGAAGAGTCTCCTGAACAGTTCTGGTTATGATGCCACAGTCATGAGGATGGTAGGACACCACACAGGAAAACTCAGCCAAGTGTGGATCACAGGGCAGTCATCTCCTAAAAATGCTTACCAGGGTCCATGTACAAATAGTGAAATACAGTGGGTTTAATCCTGGCAAAGAACCAAAAGTTGGTGCATTGGACTTACACGACTAACCAACCCGCAGCACAAATCTATAACACAGGGAAAGAAGAAAGAGCCCTCTTAGGCTAGGGCTAACTATGTCTCCTCAAGTGACAATTCAATATTCTGTGATTCGGGGAAGGAGTGGAGACAAGAAAACATGCTGTTATTCCTTTAAGGAGAACTTAGAAGAGATGGAGAATACAAACTGCAAAGGGTCAGAACAACACAAAATAGCAAAAAAATGGCTGTAAGTAACTCAGCACAGGCTTGGAAAGACAATGGCATGTCCGAAAGCTGCTGAAAATTAAACCAAATGAGAGTCTAAAGGAGCAGTATGGGGCTATTTGTCACCTGTCATTTTCTTAAGACAACGTGTTCCTGAAAAGACAGATACTCAACAACACGCTCTATCAGGAACGGTCACTCACATTTAATAAATTAATTTCAACTTGTGCTCAGTGAAACCTTAGGCTCCTAAAAGATTTACTGTCTAGTTTCTAAAACAATAAATAATTTTCTCAGAAACATACGGTAAACTCCCTTAGGAAAATGTTATTTTCTGCAAGATTTTGTTTGGGAAAAAAAATAGTTGTCTTTAAAAACATCATTTTAGTAGCTTTTTGTCAGAGCACAAATCTGCATTACAACCTGAGTCAGAATTCTACTTCTTTCTTTAACCACTGGGAATTGTACCAGTTCCAGTGACACTAAGAGGTTCTTCTAAAAAGACCCTACGTATTCGAATATATTTGCTATTACCTGCTTTGCACTGGTCCCCTAAGAAGTTGATTGAGTTGGAACTTTCACGTGAAGTGACTTTCATTTATCTAAGTGTACATTATACGGATAACATGAAGATAATTAACTGAAGAGCTTCTATAATTTGGGGCTGAATCAATCTCAATTTAAGCCAAGTCAAAAAATCTACTCAGGATTAGGGAACACAATTTAGGAGGAAAAAAAAAGTAAAAAAAAAAAAAAAAAAGCCAACACGATGGATCAGCTTCTTTTATTAGCAAGTTGAATTGAAGGCTTTTAGGATTATTTCAGGAACATGCATGCAGACTGAAATGGTATAAATTTAATTGGCAGCCAATTCAGTGCTCTCCATTAGACAGATATACAAGTCATGAATTGTAATGAGAATTAAATTTGTTTCAGAGCCAGTAATATCGGATCTAAAATGCTATCATGGGAAAAGCATAATTCTTGTTCATAAAAGAGAAATCCTTGGGCTTCCCTGGTGGCGCAGTGGTTGAGAGTCTGCCTGCCGATGCAGGGGTCATGGGTTCGTGACCCGGTCCGGGAAGATCCCACGTGCCACGGAGCAGCTGGGCCCGTGAGCCATAGCCACTGAGCCTGCACATCCGGAGCCTGTGCTCTGCAATGCAAGAGGCCACAACAGTGAGAGGCCCGCGTACCACACACAAAAAAGAGAAATCCTTTGTCATAATTGTTTAATTCACATTTCCTCAACTACTGAAGAGGTAGCCTTCTACCTGTTGATAAGAAATGTTTATTTTTATAGTTTTGTCTTTGCCAATTAGTTATTTATTGAGGTAAGATTGTACTACTATTTTCTTGTTTTTTTATTCCTTGCTCCCTCAAATATTCACTAAAATATAAACTACAGTAGAAAATTTTGCTCAAATGTGGAATATCAATGAAAAAAATAAAAGATCAAATCTAGCTTGTGGTCCAGAAGTAGATTACAGACAACTAGGTACTGATACCTAATCCCTTCACATACTAACCCCTCATCTGTTCTTTGGTCCCCATCTTGGCTTTTAAATGAAGATCCACTGGCATAAGAGCTTCTTTTTATACCAATACCATACTCTCTTAATTAGGGTAGTAGCTTTATAAATACAAGTCTTGATATTTGTCACTTTGAGTTATTTCTTTTACTGTTTCCTGGATTTCTCTTAACAGTTTTTGAGTACTTACTCATGACATTTAAAATCAAACTGAAAATATCACCAAAAAAAAATCCTAGTAAGATTTTAACTGGCACTGTATTGAACAAGGGGATTTGGGGATATTCTGGGAAATAATTTAGGGAAGAAATTTTGGAAAATTAACATCTTTGGTTCAATATCTTCCCATTCATACCTCACCTTTATTTGGGTCTTCTTTTAAAATCTTCAGTAATCCACACAGTTCTTACACATCTTTTCTTAAATGTCTTCAAGGACCTAATGTATTCATTACTTTATGATGAAAGAAATCTTTCTTTCTACTACATATGTTAATCCATTTGTGCTGTTCTTTAGGGAGTGTATTGCTTTTTGCATATGGCTCTTGTAAGTAGCAACCTTGCTGAAGTCTCTTAGTTCTATGAGGGCAAATGCGTTTTTTTGTTTTCTATATGATTGTGAGGTCGGCAAATAAAAATTAAAAATTGTGATGCTTCCTTTCTAATCCTTATATCTCATTTATTCCTCGTATTGCGTAGGAAAAGACACACAGCACGTACTGAATTGATGTGCATATGTTAACATTTACTGTAATATTTGCTTTAACATGTTCAGTAGCTGTCATTGGTCAGGTTTAGAGAATTGTCTTCTCTTAATTTCTCAAGTTTGTGTAACACTGAATACTTTATAAAGTATATATTGTTTCTCTTTTTATCTGTTACCTCTACAAACTATACTTCTTGATTTTAGTGTGCACGATGATTACATTGCACCCTTTTACCTAGACTTTTTGCACCCATGTTCATAGTTGAGCTAAGTTTTTAATTTTATTTACTTTTTACTGCACTTGTATGATATAAGATCCAAGGTTGAATTAAGCACATTAGACAATAAGGGTAATTTTCTGTCCCCAAGTTGACAGGGATTACTTCCAGATGCTGTTAACCTTGAATGCTGATTTCTAGGTGCCTAAAACTTTCTTTTTCCCAGAACCCAGGGGGCTCACACTTTCAAATCTATTTGTTGAGTTGTATTTTTATCCAATTTCTGGTCTTTGGAGATGTCTTTTTTATTTTTGGCTGGGCTGTGTCTTTTATACTTTGTCTATCATTATGATGTATTTCGAAAGGGTTAGGGGGCATGGAGTAATTAACCTCAAAGTAAGAATTTACAATACTTTCTCTACCAAAGCCTTGAAGATTACAAAGTGGAAAAGAAAAAGTAAAGTATTTGATATAATGTTAAAGATATTAATGATGGTTTGAAAAAACCACCACCATTTATGTGGGTGGCCATGGTATGGTACTATTGACCTGGGTACAATTCAGATATTCTGCCACTGGAACCCTATATAAACGTTGTGTTCTTATAGTTTTCTCCATTTCATAGTTGAGGAAACCTAGGCAAAGTAAGCTTAAGTGACCTGCCTGATATCAAAAACCAGAAAGTAACTGAGCAGAAGTTTGAAAATTTACTTAATTCTAAAACTGACACATTTTATATTACCTGATACCACCTCCTAAGTGTTAAGTAAAACTTAAATGATGTTCTTTTATTTTGATTTCATATGCATTCCAGATTTTTTTTTTTTCTTTTTCCCGGTACGGGGCCCTCTCACTGTTGTGGCCTCTCCCTTTGCAGAGCACAGGCTCTGGACGCGCAGGCCCAGCGGCCATGGCTCACGGGACCAGCCGCTCGGCGGCATGTGGGATCTTCCCAGACCAGGGCACGAACCCGCGTCCCCTGCATCGGCAGGCGGACTCTCAACCACTGTGCCACCAGGGAAGCCCTAGAGGTTTTTTAATGATCCAAGAAACGCCCACTATTTTGCAACATGAAGTAGCTGGGAAACACTTTTAGTTTTATGTCTTTTCCTTAAACGTCTATCTGCACTTCAGAAGTCATGATTATTAAAATCAAGTTCCAATTAAATTTATCCTTCATTGTCAGATTGACTTTGGAGACTTCAAAGTTGTTTTCATTTTGTTTGTTTTGGCTTCCTGGCTTGAAAGGACTTAATTGGCTTCCTGGCTTGAAAGGACTTAATTCAGTGTGAAAACACTGAATTAAGGTTTTAGAGTTTGGCTAAAACTTCACAGTGAACACATCTGTGACAGAGGCTAACAAAATGCTCATGAAACATGTTTCCCCATGTTGGATGCACAGCTCAACTATTATCTTATGGGGAGATGTGACCCTGTGCTATACTTGGAATGTGAGCTGAGCAGATAGGTTACAACGGAGACAGATTAACATGGATGTACCCGGCCACCCACTCTCTCTTCCTACCCCTGATGGCTTGATGACATCTAAGCCACAGAATGAATGGCGCCGGAATCTCTGAGCAAGTTATTGGAGAGAAGCCACAAAAGAGACACACTCCCCCCAGAACATCGTTGAATTTACTTAGATAGAAGTCAACTTTTTAATCACCGATATTTTTAGGCATGCGGTAGCAGCAAATATTAATACTTAGCATATATGACTAACTATATACCTAGAACCTTTAAAAATGGTAAATATGTACATTATTTTTCAATGTTTTTTGCTAATTAGCTATTTGTCTTTTTTTAAATAACTTTAATTATATATTTATTTATTTTTGTCTGTGTTGGGTCTTCATTGATGCACGCAGGCTTTCTCTAGTTGCGGCGAGCGGAGGCTACTCTCTGTTGCTGCGCGTGGGCTTCTCTTGTTGCGGAGCATGGGCTCTAGGCGCACGGGCTTCAGTAGTTGTGGCATGCGGGCTCAGTAGTTGTGGCTCACGGGCTCTAGTGCACAGGCTCAGCAGTTGTGGCACACGGGCTTAGTTGCTCCGCGGCATGTGGGATCTTTCTGGACCAGGGCTTGAACCTGTGTCCCCTGTGTTGTCCGGCAGCTTCTTAACCACTGCACTACCAGGGAAGCCCCTACTTAAGTCTTAATGCATATTGTTCTATGAAAATCATCCATTTCCTGTAGGTTATTTAATCTGTTGTGACAGATTTGCCCCCATAATATAGATTACAAACCCTAATAAATATATGCAAAACATAAAGCAATAGGTTCATCTGTCTTGTGAATACAGATTTTTAAAAACTGTATTAGAATCCAGGAATGTATCATAAGTGCTATATTCAATGACCCAGCTGAATTTATTCCAGGAAATTGAGAGTTTAATACCAGAAAATTTAACAAGAGGCAACAGATGCACTGAATATGATTCATGATGAAACTGCACTGTTACGACTGTGTTGTGTGTCCTCCCTCAAAATTCATGTGCTGGGGTCTGAAAGCCAGTACCTTAGAATGTGACTGTGTTTGGAGATAGGGTCTTTAAAGAGGTAGATTAAGTTAAAAAAAACTGAGTTTATTAGGGTGAGCCCTAATCCACTGTGGCTGGTGTCCTTATATGAAAGGAAATTAGGACACAGACACACACAGGGGGAAGACCATGTGAGGATACAGGGAGAATACAGCCACCTATAAGCTAAGAGGAGAGACCTGAGAAGAAACCAACCCTGCCGACACCTTGATCTTGAACTTCTAACCTCCAGAATTGTGAATAAGCAAATTTCTGTTGTTTAAGCCACCCGGTCTGTAGTGCTTTGTTACAGCAGCCCAAGCAAATGAGTACAATCCCCTTCCTTCTTTAATATTTATACATTCAGGGTAATAATTCCATGAAAAATTGGGCACATAATTAACTCTTCTGTTCATTCCTGAGTCATAAATTGTTCTACAATCACTCTAAGTCACAACACAAAGTCTAGATTAAATAACAAATCCAACATGTTAATCAACCTCCTTCAACTGCCGTTTGAAGTAAAGACTTCCCCTCCCCCTTTCTGAATGCCAGAGCCATGACTGGCACCTGTCTTAATGGGGGGGGGGGGAATACAACTGGCCTCTGCTCTCTTACATCTCACCTGTTTCCTTAGTTTCTAACCGTGGTTTTGAACATTTTGAGAAGATGGGACAAAAGGGTGATAAGGTGAGAGTACTGCTGACTTGGTTGGGTAGATTTCATATGCTCTTTGGGAGACGGTTAAAAGTGATCTTTCTCTGTAAGTATTTTTTATGTTCTTTAGAGATTTTTGTTTCTGGGGACCTTTCACTTGCAACATTCATGTTATGGGTGAAGCATTCCATTTCCTAAGCCCTTGACTCATGTATGGTCCAAATCATGTAGACTTGTGCTGTTGAAGTCTTTCCTAAATGACCCACATCCACTTCCTAGAAAATACCCACACATTTCTCGCCCCTGAAAACCCCTGAGAGGGCAGACCTATCAAGACACAGTAACCATTGCCTGCGGTATGGGAAGTTTGAGAAATGCGCGTGTTAAGTACTCTTCTTGTAAATATTCCCCATGTTTGTTAGCATATTAATAGTGTTAAGTAGACCTACCGTATGTATTTAATTCTTAAAGCCCATCCCAGATGTATTTTTGCATGGGAATCATTATATGCTCATCCTTTACTGATGTCCTGTGCAAGTACCACTCTATGCTGTAGCAAAGATGGTTATCAATCCCTGTATTCTTCAACCTATCAGCTCCCTTGTAATTAGGTAGGGCCAGCTTAGTTACTAGTTAGGTGACTAGTTTTGGCGAAATGGCTCTGAACAGATGTCATGTGAGTCACCTCTGAGCAAAGTCACTTAATATTGAATGTACAAACCTTCCCCTTCCCTTCTTAGACATCATGGAGTGATGTGTAGAAACGGTGGGGTCACAAAAAAGAAACACCCTGGACCTCTGAGTCCTCGTTTGGAAGTGATTTTGTGTGAAGGAGAAACTAGTCTTTATTTACAAAGAAACTGAAGTTTTGACTCCAGCAAAATCTAGCCTTACCTCATCAATACATATACACTTAGGAAAATCCATGGGTTTATAAAATTTGACTTCACCGCATATGCTCTGGCCTCTATTTTTACATCTTCTATGGGTAGCCCAAAATGAGAACTGTATAATGATACCAATTTCCTATTAAGTCCATTGTATAGGTGTTTGCTAAAAATTTGATTTGTGTATAAACTCCAAGTAAATTTTGGAGTTAATTGACAGCTCATTTGAGTTCTTTCTTCTCCAAAGAACTCAAAATTTTGACAATTTGAATTGTGTTCCAAAAATACCTGAGGCATCATAATTATAGTTACTATTACTTGTTTTCTTTTTTTTTTTTTTAACATCTTTATTGGGGTATAATTGCTTTACAATGGTGTGTTAGTTTCTGCTTTATAACAAAGTGAATCAGCTATACATATACATATGTTCCCATATCTCTTCCCTCTTGCGTCTCCCTCCCTCCCACCCTCCTTACTATTACTTGTTTTCTATTACTGAACTTCCCATTTTCCAAAATTGAAGAGTGACAAAATCAGAGTTACCTAAAATTGAGTAAATTGCCTTTGAAAGGGTATCTTTCATTCACTGAAATGTTCAGGTAATTGTCCTCATTCTCTCCAGATCTGACCTTTGCCCTTTTGTCCACCCAGAACACCCTTCTTAGCTTTTTCTTTTCTCTAGTATGTCTTTCAAGTTCGAATTCCATGAAAACCTCACCCCAGTTCGGCCTAGTCTCTTTAACACATTCTCAGGACAAAAAAATCAGCTTATTTTCTTGTATAATTAATTTTAATAGCTTCATTTATGCATGTTCTCTTCTCTAAAGGAAAGGCTACAAACTTTACTTCTTTTTTTTGGCCATTCAGTAATAGGCTCAGAGATGAGTATATAGTAGCCACATAATAATTATTTGGAGGCAGAGCCATTATGAGATGCGTAGTAGAACATAATTTTTAAGAGAACACCTTCTGGTGTCATAAGCCCTGGGTGTGAAGGCCAGCCCCACCATCTACTAGTAGTATGACTTGTAGAAAATTATTCACTGAGCCTCACTGTCTCCAAGGAGATACTAATAGAGCCTGTAATACAGGCTTATTGAGAATAATAAATGGAGTAATGTGAGCACAATGCCTAGCACAGTGTTTACAATCCAAGGTTGGATTGTTACAGGGAGGATTAGTGGTTGCTATTGGCATTTCCCACTCATTGTTCCATTTCCGTAGAATATAAACGAGCTAAGTGGTCACTAAGAAAACGTCAGTGAGAATAATGGACTTGTGTGATATTGCAAAGCCTACAAAACAAGACACATAGCAACCCTGTGATAAGAGGCTATTAGCAAAATTTTTCAAGTGTTATTAAGGAAGCGTCATTTAGGAAATCAATATTAACACCCTAATGTTTTGTAGAATCGTGTTGCTACTAAAATGGATGCGTGAGAGATGGCTGCAAAAATTATATCATGTTTCTTTCCTTAGGACATAACAAAATTCATTTCTCTCTAAGATGCCAAATATAGAAAATATTTTATTAATTATGTTACTTAAATATATAATTAAATCATTATGTCCTATAACTGAGTATTAATGACACTTTTATGAGTAAAATCTAAAGACTTGTTTATAATTTACTGTTTTAAAAACTTTTTGTCAAAGTTTTCAGAAATAACCAGCATGTGTCCGAGAGGGGATAAATTATTCTTTACATGTATCTTATTTATAAACAACCTTATCATTACCTGGCAATGTATTTTTCACTTCTGTGTTTATGCTGCAGTGAATTAGGGGGATTGTGAAAAGAGGCCAGTTGTGGAAACGTGGTAATTACGACTTGAACAGATATCAGCATGAATAAGGGTCTGTAACAAAGTGTATATAATAAATGGTGGCCTTCAGTTGTGTGGCAGGCCTGCTTTCATTGGTAATAGTATCTGGCTCAATGGGACTGGCTCAATCCCTAATAATGAACAAACAAAAAAGTTTAAATAAACCGACTGAGAAATTTGCAGACTATCAGTACGTTTTGCAAGTCAAAACTTCACAGACATTGAAGACTTTTAGGATGCACGGCGTAATTAAAACAGAAAGGACGAGATTACAAAAGCAAAATGTCCAATTTCAAGAATGCCTTTCTAAATTCTGAAACAGAATTTGAAAAAAAAATAAAACAGAATTTGCTAATCAATGTATTATCAATTCATGATAAGACACTTGGATTCTCATTTCAGTTCAATAAATGAGTTAATATTTGTAAAGCATTTAAAGCAGAACCTGGTACATCAAAAGTTCTATATACATGTTTTCTATAGTGATAATAATTTATAATATAATGTAATGATATATAATTTATATTATAAATAATTTTTATTATTTACTGAGGATCTGTAATAACTAATCAAAGCAAGGGCTCTAGAAAATGTTAGCACTGTTCCCCCTTAGGTTCTCTTATGTGTTGAATTGTGGCCCCTCCTTAAATAATTTGTTGAAGTTCTAAGCCCTGGTGCCTATGAATGAGACCTTATTTGGAAACAGGGCCTTTGCAGATAGAATTAGGTTACGATGAGGTCATTCTGGATTACAGGGGGCATTAATCCAACATGACTGGTGTCCTTGTAAGAAGAGGACAATCTGCACATAGACAGACACGGGACGATGGCCGTGTGAAGATGGAGCAGAAACTGCAGATTTACTCCCACAAACCAAGGAATCAGAAGGTGGAAGCCACAGGAGGGATCCTCCCCTAGAGGTTTGGCTCAGCCAACATTTTGATTTTAGGCTCCTATAGCTTCCAGAACTCGAGAGAATCAATTTCTGATGTTTTCAGCTTTCTGCTTCATGGTGCTTTGTTATGGCAGCCCTAGGAGACTAAGACACATTCTCCACTTTTTTCCTCCAAAGGAAGACACGTCAGGAAATACTTGAGACCCAAGACAAAGCAGTATAAAAAAGCAGTATAAAACTGCAAACTTAGGGGCTTCCCTGGGGGCGCAGTGGGTGAGAGTCCGCCTGCCGATGCAGGGGACACGGGTTCGTGCCCCGGTCCGGGAAGATCCCACGTGCCGCGGAGCGGCTGGGCCCGTGAGCCATGGCCGCTGAGCCTGCGCGTCCGGAGCCTCTGCTCCGCTCCGCAACGGGAGAGGCCACAGCGGTGAGAGGCCCGCATACCGCAAAAAAAAACAAAAAACAAAAAAAACTGCAAACTTAGAAACCCTAAATCCTATACTCATCCCACATACAACTTCCTTTCTCCTGCTGA
>NW_006785319.1:1339175-1342906 GCF_000442215.2 Lipotes vexillifer
GCTGAAAATGTGAAGTGGGCTAGCCTCATCTGTGTGTGGAGGTGGTGAGGGGGATAAGAAGCTGAATACAGAATAACATTTGGTGAAAACAGAATATTGTTTAATATTTCTATAAATATCTTTATATTTTTGTTAGATTATAGTATTATATTCCATTAGTGTATAGTATGTTTCATTATTCTGGTAACAGTTCCCTTTAAAGAGGAAGGTTCAATAATGCTATTTTTCTATTGTGTCATTCAGAAAAATTCTAGCCTCCAGAAAGCCCTTGTAGAGCATACTTCACCAAAACAGAGTGGATAATCCCTCTATGAAAAAATGAAGATCTAGAATTACATGATTTGGAGTGTTTCTAGTACAGTTTATAATAATATCCAGCCAAACATTCCTAATTTTAATAGATAATAATTTTGCATTTATGAGAAGTTAATTGTATGAATTTGTACTGAAAGCAAGTTCAAATCCAAGTTGACCCAAATTGAAACCACTAAAATATTTTCCATCTACTGTGTTGCTTTTTAAAATTTGGTTTGAAATAAAAAGCTTTTTTTTTAATATAGTAAAACCTTATGTTTATATAACTAGGCATAAATTGTAAACATACAATTTCATATACAGTTGATCTTTGAACAACATGGGTTTGAACTGCTCAGGTCCACTTATACATGGATTTTTAAAAAATAAATTTACAAAAATATACATGTAGAACACTGTGTGCAAGACTTGTATTGAAGTGGATAACCTATCCTTACATAGGCATAAGTGAGTGATATTTAATTTAAAAAGTTAATAATATATTAGTTTTCTTACTATTTTATAACTTTTCTTTCAAAGAATTACATTATTGTACAGTATGCCTCTCACTCTTGTGACCAGAGAAACTGCATATCAGCCTATCACCACAGGGAAGTGCTTTTTGTTTTTTTTTTCAATGTAGCAATGTTACCAATATCACATTATGAACATAACTGTAACACTGTATGTCATAAAAATTTTGTTAACGAATCATTCAGTGGTGTATAGCGTAGGCCACCATGAGGCAATTGTATTGATTACACTAGGCAGCCATAAAGCAACCACACTGCTGCTTTATTTTTCTCAATGCATAAATCGTTAAAGCTGTAAATAAATATGAAATTTTTCACATTATCTTTTTATTTTTGATATCTGGTGTTGGTAATGTGCACCACATCTACAGTGTTTTGTATCATCTAAGACAATACTGATGTACTTACTGACAGATGATTCATCTTATAAACAGGGGATGTAAAGTTAGAGTATCAATAAATACAGTACAGTACTATAAATGAATTTTCTCTTCCTCATGATTTTTTAAGTAACATTTTCTTTTTTCTAGCTTACTTTATTCTAAAACACAGTAATACATATAACAAAATATGTGTTAATCGACTGCTTATGTTATCAATAAGGCTTCCAGTCACAGTAAGCTATTAGCAGTTAAGTTTTGGGGGAGTCAAAGGTTATATGCAGATTTTTGACTCTGTAGGGGGTCAGCACCCCAACCCCTGCGTTGTTCAAGGATCAACTGTACATCAAACGTGCCTCAGGATCTCTTCCCTGACCAAAACAAGCAAACAACAAATCTAATTGTCTAAAAGATAACTCAAAGCAGAGTAATGAACATAGTGCTTAGTTAAAAGGATCAATAACAGTACTAACAAGTTAAAGGAATGATTTAATAACAAGATCTAATTATTTAGCTACTGTATATTAAATTGTTATATCCTCAGAAGAGAGCAGTGTAAAATATATTGGTAATTTTAAATAATGATTTTATACAGGTGTATGCCACAAAACCACGTGGTAGAGGTGGAATTGATTTCCGCTTGGCATGTGAGTAGCTTGAGACTACAGGCCACCGAGCCCTTTTGGAACTGGGTTTGGCCCAGAACTAGTTTTGGTCAATGAGACATTAGCAAAGGTGACACAAACAGAGGCTTGCAAAGTGCTCACACCACAGATTTTGCTTCTGAGAACCCCACCACCACCTGGCAAACGAGCCGGGCTGCCCCCTACAGAATGCAGGATCATGTGGAGAAAGGTCCTGCAGCTGAGGCCTCAGCCATGTGGGTTTTGAAAGAGTCTGTTACCCAAAAGGGCAATTCTTGAAAATACAGTGCTATTTTTATATAAATAAAATGTTTTCAAAAAAAAAAGCACCCCAAATCAAGAGTGAAGACACAAAACAAATATTTCAGCCTAGAAGTACTATAGCATTTGCCCTTCGATAATCACATACAAATAAATTGGTAAGACACTTCCCATGCCATTTACGAAGGACAACGAAAGCTGCTAGCATTAATTAGATGATTAACTAATTAGCACAGGACACGTGTAATGGTCTACGGACACATGGTGATATAATTCTTGCCTTGAGCTCTGTGGAATCAAACCCAGTTCCTTTGCTATTACAACCTGGTGTGTGACATAGTGTCCAGCAGTGACAGGCTGTGGGGTATGCACCCCAGAAGTGCAATAGGGGACGGCTGCTCTAAGCGAGACAGGCGGGGGCCTGGGACCTGGGACCCTTTGCTGCAGTGATTGCACCTGGACAAACTTCCGGCAATAAAATACAAAGAAACTCTAAGGGACTAAAAGTAACTGCATGCATGAAAAGCTGGGGCAAATTATGGACAACCAGATAGAGAAAGACCAAAAAAAACCAACTGCCACTTCTGAAGCGTGGGAGCAAAAGCAGGGTAGCGCACATGCCCCCACACACACCACCACCACTAAAGGGGTGGGCCGACCACCTAAGCCACTCCCCCAGCCTGAATCCCGGACACACCCCTACCCTCACCCCATATAAGGAACCAGCTCGCCTCGCTCCCTGTACCCGCCAGGGAGTGAGCAAGGGAACCTGTTGTTTGTTTGCACTCTCCCTGCTGCAGCAGGGGCCACAAGAAAGCCTTGTCTGAATTTCCTGTCTGACCTCTGGTCAATTTCTATTGATTGGGGAAGGCCAAAAACCCTGGCCCGTATCATAAACAGTGTGGTAGGATAATTAAGAAAGTGATTCTCAACCGGAGACTGGAAG
Source organism: Lipotes vexillifer (assembly GCF_000442215.2). Taxonomy (NCBI): domain Eukaryota; kingdom Metazoa; phylum Chordata; class Mammalia; order Artiodactyla; family Lipotidae; genus Lipotes; species Lipotes vexillifer. The sequence goes on from NW_006785319.1 coordinate 1,342,234, forward strand.
TTGGGGAAGAAAATGGTAGGACAAAGGACGAGGGGCATTGTGTGGAGAGTTTTCCAGGCAGAGGGAAAGTCCCAGTGAGGGAGGGGGCCTGGTAACTGAAAGAAGTCCACCCAGGGGCTGCGTTTCAGAGCTCAGTGACTGAGACAGAAAACACTGGGGAGACAGGAGTCCAGAAAAGCAAAGCAGTTCCTGATAATCTAAGGCCTCCTAAAGCACGGCGAGATGGTGGACTTTAACATAAACACCGTGGGTGTTACAGGGGCTTCAACCGGGGACCTGGGACCCTTTGCTGCAGTGCTTGCACCTGGACAAACCTAGGGCAATAAAATACAAAGAAACTCTAAGGGACTAAAAATAACTGCCTGTGTGAAAAGGTGGGGCAAATTAAAAAGACAAAATTCATGTCCTCTGAACATGACCCTATATGGAAATAGGATCTTTGCAGGTGTAATCAAGGTGTGAGAGCACAGTGGATCAGGGGGACCCTAAATCTAGTGAGAGTGTCCTCACAGGAAAGAAAAGAATACAAAGAAACACAGAGAAGGCAGTGTAAAGATGGAGGTAGAGACGGGAGGGGTGTGTCTACGAGCCGGACCACCAAGGGCGGCCGGACGTCACCGGAAACTAGGAGGAGGCAGAGGGCGGCTTCTCCCTTAGAGCCTCCAGCAGGAAT
>NW_006785319.1:1342916-1365754 GCF_000442215.2 Lipotes vexillifer
CCACATCCTCCATTTTGGATGTTTGGCATCCAGAACTCTGAGAGAATTAATTACTGTTGCTTTAAGTCACCAAGTCTGTGATACTTTGTTACTGCAGCCTTGAAAATTAATACGGATACCACTGCAATATTTTAAGCAGGGAAGGTCTGTCATTAAAAGTATTGGTCTGGGGCTTCCCTGGTGGCGCAGTGGTTGAGAGTCCGCCTGCCGATGCAGGGGACACGGGTTCGTGCCCCGGTCCGGGAAGATCCCACATGCCGCGGAGCGGCTGGGCCCGTGAGCCATGGCCGCTGGGCACAACAGTGAGAGGACCGCGTATCGCAGCAAAAAAAAAAGAAAAAAAAAAAGTATTGGTCTGGTTAGAATGGTGAGAGTGGGAAGTTGAGAACACAATAAGTAGGAGAAATTGCTGTACTATAACCAGTAATAAAGATTAGCGTCAGAAGCGGCATAAGAAAATGGGGCAGCGCGATTTCCCCGGGAGGAACCTGGAAATGTGTGCAGACTCTTGTGGTTGTCATAACGATTAGGGGCTGCGCCGGACATTTACCGCCTAGGGCTCTGCACGCTAACGGCCTCTAATGTGTTGAGCGATTCTGTACAACTAATAATCCCACCTATAATCCCAACAGCACCTACCAGGACAAACCGTGGGGGGAAAAAAAAAAAAGCAGAGTCAAATACTGTATATTTGTTTAGAATACTTAAGGGTCTCATTTAGCACTTGGCATCATGCTTTTAGGTTATGCTTTTGCTACTTTTAATTCGAAAAACAAAATCCAAGTTTTAGATGCCATAAGAAAGTATCACATAAGAAGAGAATCTTTTTCATGTTTAATATTATTTTTAATATTGAAATATGATGAAAGAAATGCAATGAAAATGTGAATAGAGTCGTATAGGTATTGCCAAATAGTAATAAATTAGTGTCTAACAAATAATAAATTAGACATGAAGGGAAGAGAATAATAATTAGACAATAACCATTTCAAATAACGATGACATTTTTTTCAACACATTTTCTCAAGAGATGACATTTCAAGTAGAAGAAATATATCTGGGGAAAAACAACACTAAGGGGAAAAAAACTGCAAGCAGAATCACAAAGCTGTTATTCTGGATGTTAAGGGCCAATGACTAAAAGACTCAACTGGGAAAACAGATGATATATAAACTGAAAGATTAAAGATTCTTTTTAATGGAAGGCCATGCTCCATCATTTACTGCAAAGCCCAAACAAGGCACAAGTATACCTGCTGACATTGAACAAACATTCAATATGCCCAAGAGCACACACTTGTTTATAATCTAGTAGCTTTTTATCAAACTGAAAACACATTTTACAGTATGGAATCAGTTCTCTAAAGCTTTCCAGTGCTTGAAAAAGTAATGAGAAAATGTAAGTGGGTAGATGGTGGTTACTGTTGAAATATACTTAGAGCTTTTGGTACTACTGGTTGTTTCTCATATTCTTAGCTTTTTTTTTTTTTTTTTTCCAACTTCTACTAGCAAGTTATTGCTATAACATCTATTTTCTTGGAGCTATTTAAAATATCTTAGGCTAGGCTATTGCTTTAAAATTTCTTTAAAATTTCAAGAGTAATTTTTCAAGGTTGCTTTCTGAGAGAAAGCTTAGGGTAGTCCTGGCCAATAAGAAATATTAGAACCATTCTTATTTGGCTTCATACATATACATTCTACCATTCAGTGCTGCTGTTTAAACCATTAGACTCATTCATAAAAGTGATGGTGAATGAATATTTTCGCTTCCTTTCTCTGAATTTATTTCTGCAATATCTTCCCTTAATTTATTTCAGACGAATACAATCATCGTTATTTTTAGATAGGAAAGACTAGATACAATTCAAATTATACTGTCTCTTTGACCCTTCTTTTGAGTAGCAGGGTCTTTTTCCCTGATTCTGGATTCTAAAATATATTTCTCACTTTATATCCACTACTAGGTTAGGAAGATGTCGCCTCATACTATGTTCTGTATTTATTTTGGAAGCTAATGAAAAAATGCAAGGTTAGCTTCTCCACTTCATTCAGTTCAATTTCAATCAACAAATACTTACTGAAGAGCTATTATTAGAGGTGCCTGAATGGATACAAGAAAACAAGGGAGAGGCCGGCCTTTTCTCAAGAAGATTACGTTCTGTATGGATGTTAACTGCTGCAGGCGGGGCTCCCCGGGAAGCACAGTCCGACACAGAGATTTGTGTCCAGGAAGCTTATTAACAAGAAAGAGGAAAAATAGCAGGATTGTGATGTAGTCACCACAAGACATCACCCAAACCAACAGGGAAGTGCGCAGCTGGAATGGCCTTCAAAAGGCACAGCTGCGGGGCTTCCCTTGGTGGCGCAGCGGTGGAGAGTCCGCCCGCCGATGCAGGGGACACGGGTTCGTGCCCCGGTCCGGGAGGATCCCGCGTGCCGCGGAGCGGCTGGGCCCGTGAGCCGTGGCCGCTGAGCCTGCGCGTCCGGAGCCTGTGCTCCGCGACGGGAGAGACCACAACAGTGAGAGGCCCGCGTAACGCAAGAGAAAAAAAAAAGGCACAGCTGGAATGGTACTAAGACTCCACTGCAAATTTGAGTTGAGTCTTAGTACCTCTTCATTGGTCATTTGACATGGGCTGCCGCTGGGAAGGAGGTACGACCTTGACCAAGGAAGCTCTGAGGGCCCCAGGGAAACTGTCAGACAGAAACACCCTGAGGATGCCCGCTGACACCACCTCCAGCAGCCACGAGGGTTTAAACCTCGCCTTCCTGAAGAGGGGTATGGGTGGTGCCACGCAGTTGCCACTACAATAACTGCTCACCTTCCTGTAAATTAGAGTGTTCTTGAAAAACAACAGAAATGAGGGAAAAGACAATATGGTCAGATGGTAGGAAATAACAGATGAAGGCCATGGGGGTGGGAAAATGGGATTTGTTCAGGGCGCAAGAAGTAAAATTAAAAAGGCGGGTTGGAGGCACACAATGAAAAGCTTTTCATTTCTCGGTGAGAATCTATACTGCATGGGACACAAAGGAAAGTTGGAACCATATAATCGCAGGTTTTACACTCCTTGGAGAGAATCCTAATCATTGGAAAACACTGGAGATTTTTGATAGAAATATGATAAAATGGGACAGGGGCCTTATAAATGTGAGTCTGATAGAAGCATACAGAATGAACTGCAGGAATGGAAAGATGATAATGTCAAGAACTGAAGAGTCTGAGATTTTACTCCACTCACAAGCTTACTAGTTAGTCTGCCAGTTTCTCAGACATGGGCAGAAGACATGAGACTCTTGGGTCTCAGAAGAAAATAACTCTCTTGTTCACAGAAATTGCAATAGCCAGTATTACTGATGCCTGTTCCCTCAGCCCCAATTCCCAATGGGTGCTGAGAAAAGGGCCAGGTGATGCCAGAACATTCAGTGACTTACATGACAAGAGAGGACACCTAAGCCTAGGAAACCTGACCTTTCTATAATGGGCAGAAGCCTGCCTGCTTCACCTGGGAGGGAGACGTTATTTTTATAACCATGGAACAAGGCATCCACAATATCTCTATCTTCTGAGGCCAACTGCTATAAAACATCTTTGTAAAGATGTCCAGAACAAGGGCATGTGATTCCTCTGCTCTCAAGATGTGCAGAAATACAAGAAAACCTTGGAGAATTTCCTCCCAACAGAAACACTGTTGAATGCAGGTTTTTATGTCCTTCTGTCAATATGGATTATTAAGTGTCTTTGGTGCTGAAGTTGGCTCACCGAGATGGAAATAGATTCTGTCCCAGTAAGAGAAGATGTGCAGTTATTTACAGTTAGGCTGGCACTACTCCTTAGGATTAACTGAAGGGATATCTTTATACTTTCTATAGACAAGCAAATAATTAGTTTAAAAATGTCTACACTATGAAGTTAACTGTGTGTATACATAAACAATTTACCCCATCCACATCTTTTTTTTTTTTCTTCAGCCTATTTTCCTTTTGGGATTAAGCAAATTGTCACTATTTAAATCAGTATGTAAGCTTTTCTTTAAGCTCTGGAAGGGGAAATGAGAAAGGTTCAGACCTTTTCCATAATCTCAGTATAAACATACCTTTTCCATAATCTCAGTATAAACATACAGTGTATTGAAAAACTACAGAACAGAAAGCCCTATGACCTGGATTTATTCCCAGCTACATCATTTACTATTGCTTTTGGACATACCAGACACTGATCTCATGATAAAATGAGAATTCTAGTCTCTTTCATATCTATTATCTTTCCCAAATTTAATACACTATGGTCCTATGAATTTAAAGTGATACACACCCTTGATTGTATTTCCCCATTTTTTTCCTCTTAATGATTTCTCTATTGAAAACAGAAGAGACAAAACTCACTAGATTAACACTGCCAGTTTAATGTATCTATACTTGGGGTGTGCACATCACTGGAAACACTTCAACTCCACTGGTCCCCTTTTCCTGAGATGATCTGTTATTTACCTTCTGAGTGAGGTTCTAAAACTCCTGCTGTTACGCAACATTGCCTTTTTCCGTTTTAGAATAGGAAAAAGCAGTCATTTCTCTGAGTTTTCAGTTTCTAGTGTATGTTTTGTTTTTAAACAGAAGCAGTTCCCTAAAATTTGCTCACTGAAAAGCTATTTATTTCTTCCTGTAGTCCCCCCTTTTAAAAAAAAAATTGCAAAACTTGACTCTAATTTGGTTTCCTTGTTGTTATAGGCACTGTTGTAACGAGTTACCAAATTCAAAAATAGAGGGTGCCGATCAGAAGGCCATGCTAACTGAAGAAAGACACCTACATAAAATCTGGTGCTACAGGTCTCCTTTACATATCAAGTAATAAACGCCCACGTTTTCAGTCGTAAGTAAGGAGGGTAAGAAGTAAAAGAAGAGATAAGCACATTGCTTAATTTGCTTTCTCTTGTTTTTAAACTCCAACTAAGGAAAAGATGAAATAGGAATGTCTTCAAAAATGACCTTTGTTTTTCCTTTTATGTTGACGGTTTACTTTTTAAAAAGGGGGTTGTTTTTTTCTTTTTAAAATTTTACTTCAGGACCACTTCAGGTGGTCCATTGCCACTTGAATGCTGGCATCATCACATGGGGCATCTGTTTTTTTCAGGACAATATTTTGACCTCACACTGTCTATTGATCTGTGGGATTCATTCATTATTGTAAAGAGAAATTTAAAGAAAAAGTTATAAAAAAGGACACCACCAGTTCACATAAAAATATTAATTCTGAGAAGCTATATCCATTAAAGTGGTATAATTCTAATGGAAAACTAAACAACACAAAAAAACTATAATTACCTTAAAGGACTCTATTTTAAAATAGCTCTAGAGCTACTTTAAATAGCTCTAATTGCTGATCAATCTCTAAGATGATGAAATCTTTTAAACTCCATGGTCCAGGCTCAGTATCTCACCTATGGGAACACTGCCTAATGATTAGTTCACTCAAATGTTTGTATTCACATAAGGCAACAATTTCCCAACAGCACTATAATTTTGTCAAAAAAGTTCTTGCATATCATACTCTAATTTTCTTAGAATTGCATAGTTTGTGAAAGATGGTAAAATGTGAGACCCTGTCCAATTGGGTATACTTAATATGCCATTAATTATAGTTTGATCTCGAAATTCTTCTGTACTCCACATACAATATTTTGTATTTACTAAGTTGAAAAAAAAATCTCATATACATTCTAATTGTTGTATATTTCCTAGGCTAAGCATATTTTACAATATTTATTCTTCCAAATTTATTTTGGAAGCTATGGATGAAATGAGAGGTTACAGGTTTTTCTAATGAAAAAACAAAACATCTTTATATAAAATATTTGTTAGTATTTCATTAAGTTAGCATATTGCCCAATTATTAACATGTTCAAGATAATGAATTTTCTTTCAAAACCTGAATAGAATATAAAACCACAATGTATCTTTGAAATAAAGAAAGCAGAGTTAGTGCTGACAAGAGAGCTGAGGGGTGAAGCCTCAGAGTCCGTAATTTCTACATCCTAGGAGCCCTTAAAGTCATGACAATGGTTGGGGATTTTATCCTAATGTCAATGTAAAAGTATTAGACGTTTTTAAGCGTGAGATCTAAACCGAAATAATTGATGGTGCTGCATGTAAGTGGATTGCAGGCTATCAAGAAGGATTCCTGCAACAGTCCATGTACAGGATTAGAACTGATTTACAAGGAGACATGGGAAATGATATAATATTTATTTGAGGCTTCCCTGGTGGCGCAGTGGTTAAGAATCCACCTGCCAATGCAGGGAACACAGGTTCAAGCCCTGGTCCGGGAAGATCCCACATGCTGCGGAGCAACTAAGCCCACGAGCCATGACTACTGAAGCCCTTGCGCCTAGAGCCCGTGCTCCGCAACGAGAGAAGCCACTGCAATGAGAAGCCCGCGCACCGCAATGAAGAGTAGCCCCCGCTCGCCACAACTTCATGTACCTAGAGCCTGTGCTCTGCAACAAGAGAAGCCGCTGCAATGAGAAGCCCGTGCACTGCAACAAACAGTAGCCCCCACTCATCGCAAGTAGAGAAAGCCCGTGCACATCAATGAAGACCCAATGCAGCCAAAAATAAATAAATAAAATAAATAAATTTATTAAAAAAGAAGATTTATTTGAAAGATGTACCTGAGATAGAATTTGATGACTGACTGGTTGTGAAGGATGTGAGAGAAGATATCAGAGATGATGATAGTTTTTAGTTGCAACAGAAACCTAATCCAGCTAATTTAAGCAGAAAATGTAATATAAATGATATGGGAAGCTAACAGAATCAGTGAGAGATCTGAGGAACACAGCTCAGGCATTACCCTGCTAAAAATAGCATCCCAAACCAGAACTGTTTTCCTGAAGAATGATCAGTATTGGACTCAGAATGTGGCCACAGCAACACAACACCAGCTGCTTGTGGACACGTGTGCTGCTCCAACAGCCATCAATTTCGAGGCCTCCTCGTCCAGCTCTTTATTAAAAAACTCAGTTTGTGTCCAAGACTGAATTATATGCCCACAATTCAGCTGCAAGGGAGGCTACGGAAGTGAATGTCTGCTTCTGTCAAATTCAGAGAAAGAACTTACTTCCCACCAAAGAGAAACACTTCTCAAACATTGAAAGTTGTGAAAATGCAGAAGGGCACCCACTGCTACCAAAAAAAAACCTGCCGTGGCCAATACCGGCAGAGATGGTCTTGTGGATTAAACAATGACGTCATCAACTATGATGGTAAAATTTCTGAAAATTGGAGACAAAGGGAAAATCCTTATGCAAGAAGATAAAAAAAGAAATATTGCCTTTACTGGTGCAGCAATACACCTAAGAGTTGATGTCTCATAAAAATGATGGACATCAGAAGGTGATGGAATGGCATTTAATGTTGAGAGAAAACTGCCAACTAAGCTTCTATATCCACATAAAGAACGTTCAAACTTTGAAAGATATTAGGAGGATGCTACACATGCCAATAAATTTGACAAACATAGGGATTAAGTAGAAAAATCAGTAAAAAAAAAAATCACTTAACCAAACTGAGAGCAGAAGTGTTAGAAACCTGAATAATTTTGTACCTGTTAAAATATATAATCTACTATTTCATGCATTTACACACACACACACACACACACACACACACACACACACACACACACACACACACAATCCCTTCAAGCCCAAATATTTTTGTGGTTAATTCTGCCAAATATTTAAGAAAAAAATATCTTAGTCTTTCAGAGAATAGGATAAAAGGGAACATGTTATAAGATTTTAAGAAGCCATGATAACTTCAATACTAAACCTTGACAAATGCATTAAAAAAGAAAGTACGCATCAATCGCTATTGTGAACCTAAAGGCATAAATCCCACCAAAATAATACCAAATCAAATCTATGGTTGTACAAATCAAGGAATATTTAATGACCAATAGTATTTATCACAGGAAGGCAAAGTTGATTTATCATTCAAAAATTAAGCAATATATTAACCACCTTAACATAAAAAAGGAGAAAAACATATGATCATATTGTTAGAGGCCAACAAGCTATTTGACAAAATAGAAAATGCACTAAGGATGAAAAAAACTATTAATAGAATAAAATTAGGAATAAGAATTAAGGATAGAAGGACTCCTTCTCAATGTGCTAAAGACTATTTACGAGAAACTAAAAGCAAAAACAAAAGAAATTTTTAATCCCTCTTAAAATTAGTAATGAGATTAGTATACCCACTATCACCACTTCTGCTCAACTTTGTAGCAAAGGTTCACACCAATGCAATAAGGCAAGGAAAGAAAAGACCAAAGAATTGAAAAGCAAGAAATAAAACTATCGTAATTGTAGACAATGTAACTGCTTATGAAAAACAAAAAAAAAAATAGGATATATAATATTAGAATAAATGAGTGAATTTACTGAGGTCAAAGGATATAAGGTCAATGTACAAAAATTATTTAAAACAGTGAAATTAAATTTGAAATATATATGTGTATACATATGTATATTTATGTGCATATATGTACATATATACACACACACCATTTTCAATAATATATATTAGTACATGTAATACTGTGAAATCTATCAAGTTTAAAATCATATAAATTAATCTATGCTGTTAGAAGGATGTGGTTACCCTTCGAAGGGGAGGTGTGGCCTGGAAGAACAGTGATCAGTCAAGGCCACTGGGTATCGAGGATGGTGCGTTTCCTGATCTGGATGTTCTTTGGATTGTGAAAATTCCGTATCTGTACAGTTAAAACATGGGCACTTTTCTGTATGTTCTGTATATTTCAATAAAAACTGAAAACATGACGAGACCTGTTTCCAGCCCATTTTTTAATTCTTAAATAATCATTTACATTCAAAAGACTGCCTGTGGAACATATAATAAATGGAAGTAACAGAAAACAAATCCATACTGAGCCTCAGTTTAGGGATTAAACATTGCGGAAAGATAATTATGAAGACCCTGTTTGTCCTTTGCCATCCCACTCTCTTCTCATTCCTTCAGCCTCCCTGAGGACACAATTATTGTGACTCCTGTGTTATCCATTCACTTGCTTCCAAACATTCTTCCATATACCCATCAGTACTTATCCATCACTATCTCCCTCTCCCTCTGTTATTGCTTAATTTAGCATATTTTAAGACTTAGTATAGATGAAAACCTCTTTTTTAATTCTTATGTAGTTTGTAGTATTTGCTCCACCTGACTTTAGTGACCTAAAGTTCATTTATTTTTATTGCTACATAACAGTCCACTGTAAGACTGTACACCACAATTTATGACCTATTTTCTTATAGATAGGCTCAGGACCATTCCTTCTTCTGTATTGTAAAAAGCGCTTCTATGAAATTTCTTGTGCGCTTTCCTATTCTATTGTGCAGGAGTTGCTCTAGGGACGTGCAACCTGAATATCACAACTCTTTACTGGCACAGAATTAATTCCGTGAGTCATGAAGAGAATTTTTTAAGTATAATGGAGTAGAACAGAAAATGACAGATTGCCATTCACGGAGTTAGGGTACATATTTTTTCATTAACTGTTCACTTTTTTAAATGTATGTATCTCAGTCTGATAAAGTTTGAAAACTACTACTCACTTTATATTTCTGAGTGGATTTCCTGGTTCATAAGGTTTTGTTCATTATCTATCAGGCAGTGGCCATTTTCTTGGATATTGTTACACCAATTTGCATAGACACCAGAAAACGCTGATATCTTAAGACTGAAGTTTTTTCAACTTAATGGTTGTTAAAGGTATTTCTGTTTTTCCTCACAATCTGTCATAAGGTTGAGTATCTTCTTATGTTTATTTTCCATTTGTTTCTTTTTCTTAGAAATAACTCCTCATGCCTTTCATTCTATTATCTTTTGTGTTGTCTCTTTCTCAATGATCAGTAGAACTTTTCAAATAGTATACTCTTGACATGAATTCTTTATTAGTTCTGTGTGGTGTACATACATTCTCAGAGTTGCTGGCCTGTTTTGCCTTCATATGTGGCACTTTTTGATGTGATACTTAATTTTAATAGATGACTGCACATTTCATATGTAATCAACTCTTTCCAAAGCCAAGGTAAATTTCTTCTAGAGATAGAACATTTCATCTTTAAGCCAGTAGTTTGCTTGAAAGGATTTTAATATATGCTGTGAGGAAAAGATAAATTTCCATATGGATAACCAAAAACCCAGGATGGTTTATTTAATGGTTCATCCTTTTTCTAATCTATTTGCAATGCTAATCTATTTGCAATGCTAACTCAGGTAAGTGAATTTTCAACACATAGAGAGTGAGTTTCATAGTTGATTATTTTGTTCCTTTGATCTGTTTTTCTATTCCTAAGCCAATAGCATGTGGGCAGAAAGGTTATATTTTCATAATAAGTCAATATCTGTCAGCCAAACCATTCCACTCCTACTAGTTTCCCTTTTTCTGTGTCTTGGCTCTTCTTGGCCCTTTGTTCTTACACACACACACAAACACACACACACCACACACACGCACACACGCACACAGTTGGAATTTTGATTAGAATTATATTAAGTTTATAGATTATTAATTTGGAGGAGCTGACCATTCTGAGTCTTTCTATCAATGAATTTACTTCAGCTCTTTCATTACCTTTTTTTTCATTATCTTTCCTTAAATTATTATAGTTTTCAGTGTAATGGCCTTGTACATCTTTGAACAATCTGGCTCCTAGTTATCTTATGTTTTATTTTCGTTGTAAATGGTAAATTTCCAAAAAAAGATTCTGTTTAGTGCTGTGATTTAAATACAGCTAACTTACTAAACATCTTATTAATTCTTATATTTCATGTATAGATTTTGTTTTCTTTTGCACAGTTATATCACTGATGAATAATGACAGTAGGTTTCCTTTCCCTTTTCAAGATTTATCTATTCATTCATTGTTAAAGTTAATTAGACAGTAGAGAATTTTGAAAAACAGTGGCTATATCATACATCGTGATTATAAAATGGATCATTTGTATATTTAGACATTAAATAAGATATTCCCTGTAGATTTAGTTTAGCTATCCTCTATCAGATTAAGAAAGTTGGCTTACACATTTAGTTTGCTAAAATGCTATTATCGCAACGGGCTTTGGAATTTATTAAGTGATTTTTTTGGGTTGTTGCTCATTGAAATGATAATGTAGTTTCACCGCTTCAATCCAAATTTATTAATTCACTTTCAAATGTTAAACGAATTTAGCATCTCTGGGATACACTGACTGTGGCTGTTAGGTAATACATTTTTTACACATTGATGGATTCAGAAACGTCAACAAATATGGTTTTATTTTTGCATTTACTTTTGGGACTGAGATTGGTTTTAACTTTTCTTTTTGCATATTTCACCTATCTCATATTAGTATAAGGCTATATGTCCTGGTAACATTGTTAAATAATTTGGAGAATGTTAGCTAGAAAAATTTGGAGAATGTTTCTCTTTTCTTCTTGTATTTAGAAAAATTTGAATAAGAAGGGAAACGTTGCTTGAATAGTGGAATTTGTAAAACAGTATTTGTGGAAAATATTGGGCTTACAGTTCCATTTATTTTATGGTTCTGGGACAATTCCTATTTTCAACCTCTATTTAGTCCATTTTAGGCAGTGATACATTTACACAGATCTGTCCTGCTTAACTGTCTAAATTTATCAGCGTTCGTGTATTCAAATATTATCTTACCTGCATTAATAATTCTGCACCATCTGTACCAGGCCAAGTCTTCTCCCCACTGTAACACTCTTCCTTGATGAATTTCACAAAACTTTAAAAAATATCTGTTTTAGTTCAAAGAACAGGTTATTTTGCTGTTGTCCATTATGATTTTCTATTTCATGGATTGCCAATCTTATATTTATTACTTTCCTCCAAATTCTTTCCTTTCACTTTTTAAATGTTAGGTTTTTTCCTAATTTCTTGGGTTCAAAGCTCTTGAGCACATTTCCCATTAATGTCCTAATTCTAGAAGCATTTAAGGTTACAAACTAGTCTCAATTATTACTATCATGCTATCCTTCAAGTTTGGATATGTTTTTAAAATTCCTTATTACCATCATAAGTTTAATGTTTAGCACAATTCCTTATTCGACCCTGTAATAATTCAAAAGTGTCTTAAAATTTTTCAGAATATTTTTCCAACAATTTTCCCACAGATTTCCAATTTCATTATTGGAATTATTTCATTATTTCCAATTTCATTATTCCAGTTTCATTATTGAATATGTTCTGTTTTATTCTCTTGAAAACTTGAATTCAGTGTTCAGAGCCTAGTACAAGACCAGTTTTTTGAAATGTTCATGTGTGCTTGGCTATATTGCACACTATCTGGTTTTGTAGTGTATGTCTGTATGTATGTCTCCTATATCACAGTGTTTAATTTTTGTGTTTCATATATTTATTAGTGCTTATTTTTTTGATCTCTGAGTTGGAGAGTTATTTGTTAAAATCTCCCATCTAATGGTTGGATTTATCAATTTATTCTTATAGCTAAGTCAATGTTGACTTAACATAATTGGAAGCATCTTACTATATTGTATGTTTCACAGGGTATAACATTAGAATGCATATACAGTCCTAGCTAAAGATATATTCTTATGGAGTAGACTTATTTATAGTAATGCTTTTTGTTCTAATGTCTATTCACCAAATATTAATATTTACAGCAACATTCTTTGCGTTGTTATTTAATACCTCTTTTTCTTCCCTCTTCTTTCAAGCTTTTATTTCCTATGTTTTAAGGCATCCCTCTTAAACAGTATATATTGTTATATATTTAAATCTAAGATGACTATCTGTCTCTAAAAACAGAAAATTTATGGGACTTCCCTAGTGGTGCAGTGGTTAAGAATCCGCCTGCCAATGCAGGGGACACGGGTTCGATCCCTGGTCTGGGAAGGCCCCACATGCTGTGGAGCAACTAAGTCCATGTGCCACAACTACTGAGCCTGTGCTCTAAAGCCTGTGAGCCACAACTACTGAGTCCACATGCCACAACTACTGAAGCCCACACGCCTAGAGCTGGTACTCTGCAACAAGAGAAGCCACCACAATGAGAAAGCATGTGCAGCGAGGAGTGGCCCCAGCTCGCTGCAGCTAGAGGAAACCTGTGCGCAGCAACGATGACCCAAGGCAGCCAAAAATAAATAAATAAAATAAATAAATTTATATAAAAAAATGTAACAGCAAAAAAAAAAAAAACCCCAGAGCATTGATGCCTACTACACTTATGAGGTAGTCTGATACTTTTGAATAAGTTGCTATACCTTTATTTTATGCTTTCCATTTATCATACTTTTTCTAGATTTCCTCTCTTTTTCTTCTTTCAGGATGTCTTTTGGATTTTTCTTCAAGAGATGGAAAATCTCATTGGCTCCTTCCATAGGTTTGGAATTATGTATGCTCTTTCCATTGTTTAATGTATATCTTAGAAATATTAACATACACAATCATCACAGCAGGTCAAAAATAATGAATATATTATCTTTTCCTTAGGATGATTTGACTTTGATCACCCACCACTTTGTGTTCTGTATTTCAGTTTTATTAATCCCACCAAGTACATCCTATTGTTGATTAATACAGTTGATTTTTTTTTAACCAATTTCTTTGCTCACTAATTTTCCTTATGATTCAGACCTTCCTTTTCTGATTTCCATAAGTTCAGTCTTCACAAATTTTACCAGTGAAGTTTTCTTGTTTCTCCGAGATTTTGTTATTTTGAAAATGACTGTCATTTCCAAATCTTGATTCAAAATACAAATCTTGAATTTTTACTTCAGATATTTTGATAAGTACACAATTCTACATTAATGGTTATTAATGAAGTTATGATGAAGACAGTATTCTAAAAAATCCTGAGCTCCCCATTTTTCATAATGAAATCAGCTCTCAGTGTAATTGGTTTTTTTCCCCAAATAATAAGTATTTTCTCTCCAGCTGTTTTTCAGATTTTTGCTATTCTGCTCTGTCACTTTGATGGTTCCAACGGATTTCATTTTATTTTTCCAACTTGCAATTTATTCTGAATCTGTGGACTTTTGTGTTTCATCACTTATATCTTTTACTACTGCCTCTCCCTGACCCATTTTTTTCCTTATTACACCTTGACTTTCTTCCTTACCTCTTAGCCTCTCTTTCGTGTATTCTTCTTTATTTTTCTACACTTCATGTAATTTCTTCAGATTTCTATTTCATTTTATTCCATCTCTCTTTTATCGTCTCACATCAGCTATTTAACCCATTCATTGTTATTCATTTATTATTAGACTTTTTGCTGCCATTTTTATAAAAATTTTTAATAAAAATTTTACCTTCTTTTATTCTATCAGTGTATTAAACTACTTATTTTATAATTTATATCTGACCATTCAAGTATCTGGGATTTTTTTTTCCAGTCTCACTCTAACTTCCGGCCCTCTCCCACCTCTCCTGCACTGTGCTTTTCATTCTCATGTACTTTAGGATTCTTTTCATTGTTAATCATATTCAAAGGAGTTGTACCTGTTGGAAATCTTTGAGGCCTGAATTGAAGTTGCTTTGCTTCAGAGAAAATTTGTTTTTATTTCTTCCCCTGCCCTGGAAACCAAGAACACTAAAATACAAATTTCTAAGCTGAGTGTTTTTGAACCAAGAGCCAAGGAAAGAATAGGCACATTATCTCTGTAAGATTTGTTGTTTCTTAGTTTATCTCAAAGGTGAACTGGGGATGGAGCTCATAGGAGGTAGGGTCCCCCAACCACGTTAAACAGAGCCTGGCCTTTGTACACCACTGTCTCCTACTTTCCCCAAGTTCACTGGGGATCAGTAGAAGACTCCACGTCTGTCTGTGTTCACTGGGTCACTTTTCTGGACGTTTACTCTTGCTTTCTTTTTAAACTCCGAAGAAAGCGTTTTTAAATACTGTCTTGCCAGCTAAGACATATACTACCAACACGTACTTTAGTATTTGTATTTATTTTAAAATAAATGCTTTTCTAGTTTGCCATACTCTTGGAAAAATTACTTCCCATATACTTCTGAAATTGAATTTCTTTTCAAACAGAGCATATGCCAAATGTAAAGAGAGCATTTGCTGGAGATCATTTCTTAAAGTAAACTGTACTGACATACTGCATATTTTCCAGAAAGTGTGTTGACATGTTATATCACTAGTTCAAAAATAACCAAAGGGAAACAATTGCTCATGGAAGAGAAAATACTTAGAATTTTGAAGGTGAGAGAGGAAAGTATAATATGCCATTAGCTTAACATCATATTAGCTTAAATAGCATAAATTGATGAGCAAATTATTATCATTTAATGTATTTTATATTCTCTAGGTATATGTATTTATATATATTATATATAAAATGTTACTAACTAAAGGGGGCAGAGTATATTTACAGAGTGTTAAAACACACACACAGGAGAAAAGGGAACCCTCCTACACTGTTGGTGGGAATGTAAATTGGTGCAGCCACTACGGGGAACAGTATGGAGGTTCCTCAAAAAACTAAAAATAGAGTTAGCATATGATCCCACTCCTGGGCATATATCTGGGGGAAAACATAATTTGAAAAGATACATGCACCCCGATGTTCACTGCAGCACTATTCACAATAGCCAAGACATGGAAGCAACCTAGTGTCCATCAACAGATGAATGGATAAAGAAGATGTGATACATATATATATATGTGTGTGTGTGTGTGTGTGTGTGTGTGTGTGTATCATATATATGTATCATATATATATATATATATAGAGAGAGAGAGAGACAGAGAATGGAATAAAAATGTATGAAATAATGCCATTTGCAGCAGCATGGACGGATCTAGAAATTATCATACTAAGTGAAGGAAGCCAGACAGAGAAAGACAAATATATGATATCACTTACATGTGGAATCTAAAACAGTGATGCAAATGAACTGATTTACAAAGTAGAAATAGACTCAGAGACATAGAAAACAAACTTATGGTTAACAAAGGGGAGGGGGGCTGAGGGATAAATTAGGAGGTTGGGATTAACATATACAGACTACTATATACAAAATAGATAATCAACAAGGACCTATTGTATAGCACAGGGAACTCACTCAGTATTCTGTAATAACCTATCTGGGAAAAGAATCTGAAAAAGAATAGATATATGTACATGTATAAGTGAATGACTTTACTGTGCACCTGAAACTAACACAACATTGTAAATCAACTATATTTCAATAAAAATTATAAAAAACTAAAATAAAACCACACAGACAACTCATATTCCAAAACCTCAAATAATTTAACAAAAGCCCAAGACTGTATAAAAGTTGCACCACTGGCAAATTTATCCCAGCTTTATTCACTCATACAGTATGAATTTATACTCTGGGCCACAGCCATTTGGCACACCAAAATTACCGTATATGTTACTTATTACAGTTCAGAGTTGAAGGTTCCTATTTTGTCAGAACTAACAAAACTTCAGCATCAAGCCTTTGCTCCTTTAGGACAAGGACCACGGGCTCATGGTCCAGAGTGGTTTTCTTTTTTGACTCAACAGCTTCAAGAGAAACAGACTGCCGTTCACTGTCATTTTTTCCCCTGAAATTGCATTTTCTTTTAAAGATTCTCCTTCCAAATCCTTCACAAATGAAACAGGGAACTAAAACGTTATGCCCTTGTTGCTGATGTGTATACATTACATGATATTACTTTATCCCCACTGTGTCTCATTAATACACAAATCAAGCCTAGAGCTTGAGTGAAATGGGCAGAAAAGGGTGCTGTGTAAAGATAAAGGACACGAAATGAAGATTTCCCAAGAGGCAGTTATTAGAACCCTCCAATATGGTGAGAAACTTACAGAGTTGACTGTAGAAAATCAGAATTAATCGGTTCAACGAAGCTCATAACCAGGGACATTTGTGGGACTTTCTATGGTCTCCTGCTCTCAATTGTCCTGGGGTGTCTACATTCTGCAAGGACTCCTACGTGACATAGGCTCTGGCACAACACATGAGGCTGCTAGTAAAGGTGCGTGACTGAGCAATGCAACATCTGATAGCTCCATCTCTGCTCCCCAGACTGTGACTGAGCTGAAGCCGAGTCCTGTGGGTCAGGGGAGGCTCATCCCTCCGTCGCTAGGACTAGGGGACTAGCTGGTGAATTAAGCAGCTGTGTATCTCCCTACATTCAGGTCACTGTTCGTGTTTAGGTGTGTGGATAATCCACACCTCTCTGCCCTCTGATGTGGATACATCAGATGTGGTGGAAACATTCAGGTCGTTCACCCAGCGTACCTGAAAGAGAAGGGCTTGAGGCGTCTGTGTGAGAAGCAGTAGCTGTCCCTGCTCTGCCCGACACATGGTCGTGAGCTGGTGAACTAACCATGCTCAGCACAATCTGCAACCCACAGGCTCTGCTCCAGAGCAAGTGTCTCAATCTGCCAGGTGCAAGCAAGTGGTATCTGAGGTCAAGATGAGGTTTTGTTTTTGTTTCTTTCCAACATGATTATTAGCACCATCAAGTTAAAAAAAAGAGGGAGGGGCAAATCAGTGAATGACAAGAGGTGGTAACAAAGAAAGGAGCACAATTTTGATGCTCAGGGAAACAGAAAATGGATAGAATTTACAGGGGAAAGAAGGGGGTGGGTTGCACGTGTATTATAATAAAATATTCAGCAATGAAAACAATTCTGAGGAACAGAGGGTGGGGCAGTGGCCAGTTATATTCTCCCTGTTTCCATCGTTCCCACCTCCCATCGTCTAACCCATTATCCACAGAGTAGCCAGGGTTGTTTTTAAATAGAAACAAGACCTGTTCATCCCCTTGCCTGGGAGCCTTCATTTGTTCCCCTGTGCTTAGTAAAACATCCTGACTCCTCACCAGCCTCCCTGTCCTGCCTGAGACTCAGGGTCACCCTCGACTGTCATGCCCGCCCCCTCTATGTCCCTCAGACACGCCAAGCCCTCTAGGAAGAGAAGGGCAGCACCTGTGTGCAGTGTCCCCACTGCCTTCCAAGTCCTCCTCCTGCCTCTGCACAGCACCCCATCCCACTCTTGACACTGCAGCCGTCTTCCCAGCATCACATCCAAGGGTCACCTTCTCTCCCACTTTAGTCCCTTCACAGCAGGTATCACAATCTGTAACGGTGTTTTCCTCTCACCTGTTCACCAGGTTTCTGTCTGTCGCCATGAGAACACGAGTTCTCTGAGGCTTACCGAATGCCTACCGTATAACATATTACTCTTAGCGTTAGGGATAGGAAGATGAATAAGATACACCAAAATATCTGTATCCCATCATGTGCATCTGATGGGTTAGGAGGGTTAGAAAACTCTACCCATAAGGTGCTTAAGTGTAAAAAAGAAGCTGAGGTTATAAAAGCAGCAGCTAGACACTGCTGTCAAGGACACCCAGCCATTTTTGTCTGTGGGTCTTTCTTGTTTTTGTTATTTTCCTAGTTATTTAACTTTTGTTTTATTTCTTAAACTTTTCTTAATAAGAAAATAACCTCTATCTCTTTGCAACTCTCAATGACATTTTGATTTTATAAACAGACACTGTTTGGGTATAGTGGGGATTCTGATTTCTAATGATTGAAGCAAATAGCAGATATTGGGTCAGCTTTGAAATATTCTGAAATTCTGTTTGAACACTATTTTGCAGTGACATTTCCCAATTTGCTAATTCTATTTTTTAAGCTACCTAGATATAACATAACCTCTTTCTATTATTATGTTAATGCAACAAAGAAATTTGCACATTTTTCTCAATATGCTTGTTATAAAAGCATAATGCAACATTTATTAACACGCCTTTATTTTCAGCACAAGGCCCAATCACCTGTTATTGGCTCGAGGCTTATCCCAAGTACTTTAGATTTTGATTATAATAAAAAGCAAAAGTTTTGTAAATGTATACCTCGCAAAACAAAATAATGTCTTTAAATCTGGAAGCAAACTGATCCAGAAATGACAAGTCAGACTCAACAACAATTAAACGTGGATTATTCTTGTTTCCAGTGTGTCTTTCATTCTGTATATGACAGCATATTTATATATTATGAGCTTTTCCCAAAAATCTAGGGACAAATATCACTTTATGTATGCCATGCTCCTCTTGTAAGTTCTTTAAGAACAGAGAAAGTCTCAAGAGAGAAAGAAACTGTATCTGGCGTATATGCCAATAAAATGCTAACATCAGTATCTATATACTTTATAGAGACTGCATAAAAATGAATACATGAACCAACAGACATTGATTTTCAACTTTGATTTCATCTGCAACTTGGGAGTCATATCAAATTTGTATATTTCACAATATTCTTCCCTGCACCGCTGTTTCTCTTTTTAATTTCATCTAGCAACTGTTAATATTCTTCTCTTATACCTTTAAACCTTTTGAGAAAAAAAATTAGAATTCAAAACAGATCAGAATATCCCCACCAGTTACTCTTATTGGAAACAGGAATGCTCCAATACACACCCAAGAGTCATCGTCAATGCAAATTCTTAGCCAATTATATTACCAGCATCTGCTTCAATGCTGCTTTTTGATATAAATTTTATCATCTAAATATCAACACACTAAGCATCTGGAGAGTTGGTTGTAAAGGGGAACTTTTATGTTCTTTAAATATTCTGTTCAAATCAACACTTAGGAGTTCAGCTAGTGACTGAAAGTTAACAGTCTGAGTGAGAGCTCTCAGGCCAGCCTGTTTCTCAAGAGGCATTTAACCAGGTATTACTTTTGATTCAGCAAATACTGCCCTGCCTCTAATATTTTCTAACTCCTTTTGTACTTCTGATGGAACGAGAACTTTGAATAGGCTGTAAGGAAAAGAAAAACACTCTAAGGGAATATGCAGCCAGGGATTTAACCACAATCATTTTCTCATCAATGAGCTTCAGCAAAAGACAAATGATTAGGCATAGGTGAGATTAAAATTTTCTGAATATCTTTTTATAATGGACTGCTAAATTCTGTTTGAAGGTTAAAACTGATGATAACTTAGATCTGAGTGGAAAAATGGATTAAGAATAGTTAGAAACCTCTAGGATAACTCATTTTCCTTCTCACACCCAATAGGAACCTTAAATGTAAGTCTCCTACCTGTCTAAGAAAGATTAGAAATGTATTTTCTGACTTATATTGAATCAATAAATATAATTAAAAGCAGCTCAAGGTCACAAACTTTTCACCAAGACATAGGATTAAAGAATAATAAAACTTTTTCTCTGAAAATACCATTAGAAATCAATCACCCTGTCCAACACTCTCATTTTTTTGTGAAGGATACAGAGACGCATACCAAGTATATTTCTGGAGATTCAATTTTGAATCTCTGACAAAGCTCTTTCACTCATCATGTTGTTTAGCAAAGTATCCTAAGTATAGCAGGCATCTAATTTTTCTTGAATAAGTTTTCTTCTAATTCTAACACAGTATTGCATCTGAATGTCTTCCCTAAAAATTTGGAAAACTAAAATTAACGATGAGACATAATTATAAATCATAAATATCTGTGGATATCGTCCATATTATAAACCGAAGACTATACATCCTTGAAGAGATGCTTTGTTTTGTGCTTGGATATAATATTTTTCATAATTAAGTAAGATACTTATTATTACTTATCATTTGATTGTCAGTAACATTGCCTGTAAATTACACATAGACTCCAGAAAGTATTTGCGTTTTACTAGGCTGAGTCCTCTTATAATTCTTTTTAGGTTATAACGTATAATTATATAATTTCTAGATAGAGCATGTTCAACTATGCAATTAGAGAAGAAAGCTGATTCACTTAACAGGTTCATATGAGGAAGAGAAAATTGTACTACCTTTTGCAATTTAGTGATTTTAAAAACAGAAATGTGTTGTAGAAACATTATTTTGATGAACAGTTACTAGTCTTTTAACTGTAAGGCTATCAAAAAATAGTCTCTTATAAAGAGTCTACCTGTAGAAAGGGAATCTAAAGAAATCCTTAGGGGAAAAAACTGTATCCATGATTTGAACTTCAAGTAAAACATTGACTCGGTAGTGATTCTCTTGTCTTTCAGCACTTGGGTTCCTTTTCTGAGAATGCGGAAGGAACATAAAAGATTGAGAGCAAGACGACCAGGGAATTCAGATGAAATCAAGAGGACCGTCATTCCAGAGGATTTCCAAAAGTCCTTTTATAATTACATTGCCTTGGGGAGACGAAGTTGAGAGTTAGTTGCTCTAATATGTGTACATTTAGTTTACACACTTCAAGTGAAAGGAACAGATACAGACAGCTATTTATCACAAAATGCTGAGTGTAGTAAGACTTTCAATTTCTAGTGTTGTTAAACTTCGCTCTATTAACATTATCGAAGATTTCCTCAGATAAGCGAAACTCCATTTCTGACTTGGGAATCTTAGAAGTAAATCAAGTCGTATCAAGTCAGCCTCCATTTCTGTCCAGCAATCCTACCAGAAAACCCCAGGCTCACCTGTCAGGGAAGGGAAGCTCATGAACCAGGCCTTGCAGATGTGAGCTGATGCCTGATGTATGCCTGGGTTTGTTGTTGTTGTTCTTGAGAATAATTCTACTATATTTTTCTAGCATCAGAAACTATATGAGGGGACTTGTAGAAACCAAGCAACCATTTACTGAAGTTCATGCCACTGTTTTTTCGTTTTTGTTTGTTTGCCTTTTGAATATTTCTGAGAGCACCAAGATGATAAAGCTACATCTTTCCTCCTTGAGGGCAAGTGTGGAAGAAATGACATGATGGACAACTGACAATACTTCTTCCGTTTTTGGATACTGCACACCCGTATACAAGTCTCTGCTTTCATAACCTAAGCGTTTAGTTATTTCTTTGGTCACACATGGATATTGGTTTTGAGCGCCAGACGATCTCATGGATTGAGCATCAGATCTATGACTAACTCTGCCCTCAGAATCTTGAAGTAAGTCGAGGCCAAATGTCTGGCACATTCTTCCAAACACCTACCATAATGGACCCTAGTGGCCATTGATCCATTCTTCATGGAGTATAAGATTCTATATCCTGTCTGGGGTATAAGTTCTGTGATGGTTGCATGAAGAAAACTTCCTCAGGGTCTCAGATAGCTGGAACACAGGTTTTTAGATGCAGCCTATTTAGTCCATTTCTTGAAAAAAAAAAAATCCTTTAGGTGCAAACAAACAAAAAATCCTATCCTCATTCCACTAACTTAGAGCCATTTGGTAGATGGTGGATGATCAGGCCTATAGGAATAAAATTCTTGAGAGGAGACTGTATGTTTTTTAAGCAAGGCATGCTAGCCTACAAATTCTATTTTTCATTATTATCACATCAGAATTAAGTAGAGTAAGAATAATTCTAACAAAACCTATCCTGTGAAATGTATTTTTAAGACCAAGATAGAACAGGGATTATTAGGTTAATGACAAAAATGGAAAACTAAAAAATATCGTCGCATATGGCATACAGCTTGCCATTCAAATTTTGGACACCAAGACTTGCTATTATGCATACATTATATCTCCCCCCCTCAGTTTTTGTCTTAACAGTTTTACAAGTTATTTAAAAATTTCAACTACACTGGTATATGTGTGTTAAATTTGTTATGGTATATTTCCTCAAAAACCTAGAAATAGAGTTGCCATGTGATCCAGCAATCCCACTCCTGGGCATATATCCAGACAAAACTGTAATTCAGAAAGAGACATGCACCCCTATGTTCATAGCAGCACTATTTACAATAGCCAAGACATAAATGCTCATAACAGATGAATGGATAAAGAAGATGTGGTATATATATATATATATATATATATA